>NC_072739.1:83850915-84172680 GCF_026930045.1 Uloborus diversus | reverse complement strand
ACATTTCCCCGTAGGAGCTCAGATTTTTTGAACTACTAAAAAAAAAGTGATAACACTAAAAGAAAAGTGACTTGAAAGAAAAATTATTCAAATCAAGAAGTAAAATGTAGAAAAACATTTTGTTGGAATCGAACTACTCCCTAAAAAGTCATTGTGAGGAAAGGCAGCGGACAGAATAACAAATCAACACCTATTTTCTCTTTTTTTCCCTTTATTTTACAATTTAGCTAAATTTTTGATATTTAGGTTTTTCCTAGTAAGTTACTAGGAAATATTATGATTTTCTTTTCTTTTGCGTATCTCTTACCTATGACCCCTATTCTGAAAAACTAATCCGTGCTTAAAAAAAAGATATAACTTGAGTATTAGAATTAAAAAACGTTAGGCTCATCCTCATTTCCATATAAACATATACCACATTTTCGTAGCGTGTTAAATATGCCAAATTTTGCGTATTTCATTTAATTTTTAAAATATATGTAATACCTATAAGAATAAGAAACAATGCATTACCCTTGTACAGAAAAATAAAAGAAATATAGCAAACGTCAAATTGCACAAATTTTCAGAAAACTTCACATACGTGTTTCGGGGTTACAAGGAAGCCCCCTTTTCAGTGCAAAAGAAGTGAGCTTACGGATAACAAACACATCCCATAAAAATCAAATGCGTACAAAGGACAATAAGTATGCTAAAACCATTTCCTTCGAAATCAAGCCTTTATAAACATATCATTAAAACATTTATCATGTTTATATTAGTTAAAGTATTTACGATTATGATTTTAGTATTGAAAAAAATACCATTTTGCAGCGTGAGGGGAAAAAAAAGGCCGCTTTTTTCAAAAAGTTGACTACTAATGAAATGGTAATTATCAATCACTGTTGACTAAATAATCTCCAGTTTTTCCCCTTTAAATGTTTTCAGCACATTAAAAAAAAAAAGTACAACACAGACACAAAATATTCTAATTTTACAGTAAAATGTCGAAACTAACATATGAAAAAAGGGATCCAAAGGAGCCCTTTTCATTAAGAGTATTAAAATTCAAACTCCATCTACAAGTACTGCACGCAGAAGTGTTGTCTCCCCTTTAAACTCACCAAGAAAAAAAATCAATTAAATAAAAAGAAAGTGCGCATTTACACAGCAGAAAAGAAATCCGAGCAAAAAAAAAAAAACGCGTCAGAGCTCACTTTTCCACAGCTAATTGCACAGCCAAGTCGTGTTATTTTCCGCAAGCTCTCAAAGCTTGATACGGGAGGTGCGAAATAACTGTAATTAATGTTAATTAGAGCTTCCCCCGTCCACGAATATAGCGGGGGTGACGGTAATCAGGTTGCCTTTTTAACGGCAGTATGTACTAGAGTTTGGAAAGGGAAAAAATCATAAGGAAGAGTGATGAGAACCTGGAAGTGAGGTAAGCATTTTTCTGGAAAGAAAGATTTCTGTCCTTGTTTTAGTCAGACGGTGACGGATAAAATAGGTGTTGGATAAACAAGCAGGAAGGATGAAATCGTCGAGGTTTCGTTTTTGGTTTACTTATTTTTGACTTGAATTCTACGCTCTTCGGGCGAAGACAATAATCACGCCGTTTTTTGCGACAACAAGAAAAATTTGAAAATTGACATTACAAAACTGACATAATAAGCTAAATTTGGCATATTTTAACCTTCATCCCTCCCTTATGCAATAGTAAAAAAATTATTAATTCAAGTTTTGTAACTATACATTTTCTCAAATTTTCAAGATTTTTCAAGAGCTTGAAAATAAAATTAATTTTTTCATGGGCTATTTCTTACCCTCCCAACCTTTTTTTTTTTTTTTTTTAAGAAACAGATCATGCAATTTTTCAAAACTTGAAGGCCTGTTCACCTTATGCGTAAATCCAGCAATGTACTTAGTGAATGCATGCATGTATGTATACATACACCCCACAGATACCAGTTAATTGTTCACTGTTAGAACTTAAACGGTTTTATGAGTCTCTGCATGCATGCTCAATGTGACTTCAATACGTGGTGGGGGCAAAACAATTTGAAGAGTCAATTTAACTCGCTTGAATTTCGGCCGTGGTCAGGAAGGTTGTGCAGAACCAGGGTTGTAGTTTTGGCCGGACAAAACTGATTTTATCCAGGCTACTGGCCAAAACCGGCCAAAACTGAATTTAACCACCATAGAACTGGCCAAAACTAAATTACATGAAAATACACTTCTAATTTGTCTGTATGTGAGAGATGTGTTTTGCAAATAATAAATCTTTTAGTTGGAAGTTTTTTAATTAAGCACATCAATTTTAGATAATTAAATATAATATTAGAGAAGTAATTTACATTATTATAACAATAGTAGTGAACAAATTTCAACTTTCTTCAAAATTAATATTTGAAATTGCTCACAACTAAAACAAAAGACATAAGGAATACAAAACAGCCTGGAACATAAGTATAGTAACTTTTCAGCAGTGTTGATTTTTAATTTTCAAAAGTGTTTCCCCCTATACCTTTACTTTTGTTTTAAAATAATGCCTATATATGTTTCTAAAGAAAGTTTTTTTTTCTCTCATTAATTCTTCTATTAAATATTATTCTCTTCAATTAAAAACTATCTATTCAGATTACAATGTTTCACTCTATTATTTTTTTGATGTTACTGCATATTTTTCATGTAAACCTTATCTTCTAAACATGCTGTAATTTCTACAAACTGTAAAACATACTAGATAAATAATGAAAGAGATGATTGATTATGGTTTGTTTTTATTTTTTTTAATAAATTATTATTTGGTTTTCATTTAAAATTTGATAATTATCTAAGTGGCCAAAACTGGATAAAACTGATTTTATCCCGGACGGTTTAAGCAGGTTTTATCCATGGTTAAAACAACCACTGGCCGAAACTCTTACAACCTTGTGCAGAACCCATAAGACTCTGACGGAACCTATCAAGCTAAGTGAGTAATTTTAGGGCCGTTTTAATTCCAGTTGCTTCTAGAAATCTATGAAGGAATAAATATATCATGGGAATTTTTTCCCCCGTATATTTAAATTCCCTCCGCCCTGCAAGGATTGCAGGAAAAAATATTTTTTAATAATTATTTTGGGAAGAAGCACTAATTTAATTTTTCAAATTACCCGCTAATTCACGAGCTTTATTGAAATATGGAGCAACAATTAACATTAATTTCTAATGAACATATCAAAATAGCCTAACTTTTCATTTCAAATGATAAGATCATATCAGGAAAATAAGTTTCTTAATCATTACGCTAAGATTTACTTTAAAACTAGGAAACATTTTTGACTGTACTCACAGTAATGACCAGAAAAATTCAGTGCAGAACATTTAAATATCATTGACTCTGAGATGAATTATTGCTTTCAGAAACCTATGCCTCATACTTAAGTACGAAGAGTCGCATATAAACTACCAATAACAAATATCAATTACTCGCCGAGAGAGAGCAGAAACTGATTTCCCTATACTACGAAAGTTATTAAAATTTTTAAGTTAAATCTTCATTTTACATGTTGAATATCAAAGTTCGGAGAATATTACAAAAGCATCTTCATTATCGTTTCGGTGAACTGTGATGATTAAGCCAGAAGAAATTAAAATTTCCCTCTGCCTTCACAACAGAAAGCTGCCAACTCGAAAATTCGCGAAGAATGTCATATATTCCTTATTCAGCTGACAGCGTTCTGGTGCAGTAACGGTCATCTTCTAGGAAACAGAGAATCCATAATTCCCTCCTGTTGCAAATCTCGGAACACAAGTTCTGTGATCTCACCTCTTGATCATTAATCTGCCCCCTCGCAGACAGTTAATCGAGGCGAGATTATAAACGCCAAAGATCTCTGTTCCCGTTCCTCACTTTATCGCTTCTGGATTCGCTTGGTTAAAGTAACAAAGCCCTCGATTTTGCTAAAGACGTTACGCACTTGCAACGCTAGAGTTGCTTCTCCCCCTCCTTCCGAAATTTATTCCCGCGTCTTGCGGCTTTCAGGCGATTAAATATTTATTGCTCCAGCCCGTGGTTTATATTTTCCGGGGCCAACTCTCTATTCAGCCGTTAATTTCTTGGCGGGAACTTTTGCCTGGGCTCCCCTTGAAGATCGCGCGAACGAATCATTTTAAATTATGAATTATGAATATTAAAACTTTTGATTCTCACCTTCATCAGAAGGGACCGCAGGATGAAAAGCATGTTGGTCACTCACAGGAATACTGTACAAGTGGTTCACGAGTAGCCGCGAGCATAAAAGGACATTCTTCTTAAAAGTTGCGTAATTGTTCAGGAAAGCTGACTCAGAACGGACAGTTTTGGAAATGACGGTCGGGAAATTTTGGGGCTTGGGACAAAATAGGGGAGTCTCGGACGTCCTGTAACTGCCACGCTCTCACCATTTCCAGCAGCGAACATATTCCAAGAAAAGCGAAGGAGGAGAAGGTGTCGTAAAAAAAAAAAAATACGTCAAAAAAATTTCATGTTAAAAGAGTACCTTTTCAGCATTTCGATTTCGTCCAAATTCAATACTTTTCACGAATGAATTCGGTTAAAATCAAAACATTTTACGTGGGATTTTCGCCAAATTTGGCAAAAAGTTCTTTTGATGCTCCAAAAGTTCCATAGAGACGTTTTTCCTTACACAAATCCAGTTTTGTCGGAACTTTAGCAAATTTAGCACAGATGTCCTTTAAAACTTAGGAACTCACACAGGGGTGAGGGGAGGGGCAGAAAATCTGTGAAACGTAATATTTACGCCTAGTGATAACAATGACTAATTTTTTTTAATTTGAAAAAAAAAAGTCCAAAAAGGCCAATATTAAGCTGAGTCATGAAATTGATCTGTCCTACGCGTTGACGAGAAATTTTGCACTTTTTTTTTTCTTTTATTAAGCCTGATAGTTGAACATGCGTCACTTGACACAACTTTTATTTTCGAGGTAGACCGTGCAACATTGGGCAACGTAGCTTGTTATACATAAAAAATAAAGGATTTCTGTGAAAGTTTTTTCGGTTAACAATATGTCAATGCAGAGAAAACAACTAAACCTCGTTACATTATAAAAAGCAATTCTCTGTTCCAAGTTGATTTTTCATCGAAGGCAAAATGAACAACTTGAGAAAGATTCTTTGGGAAGACCAGATATTCTTTCAACATTCATTCAGTAAAAATGACGGGGGGGGGGGGCAGCAAATGTTTAAGATGACAATGAATCGAAGTCAGAGGTGAGAACAAACAAACTAACAGCCGTTTGAAAAGGTTGCATGTAAAACTCTTAAGTCCTTTAGCAAAAATTAAAACTGAAAATATATCCTTTAATATAATTTGTAAACGCTTTTAAGCAGTCAGTATCAAAATCTAGAGATGCAGCAGTAGTACTTAAATAACATGAAATGCTTGTCCAGACAAATATAGACAAATATCAGCGCACTAGAAAGTCTCCCGTCTAGGTATGACGGGTGAAATTTGCTTCTACTCTTCTACATTTGAACGATGCAATTGCCAGTTTGGTGATATTTTGATTGTTGAAATTTTAACCTTAACACCAGGGTTGGCAAAAACCCCGGTTTTTTTTAAAAAAGCCCATGGACCCAGGGTTTTTTTTTGGGTTTTTTTAAATAAAACCCAAAAAACCCAACTAAAGCTGGGTTTTTTTAAAAGAAATGTGTTTTTTTTTTTTTTTTTGTCTTTTTTTTAGGGAAAAGGTAGGGTACTTGTAGCATATTGTAGCGTAAGTATATGAACAAAGCACAAGAATTGTCTTGGGGTAAAAAAAGCTGAAAAACTAGTTAAAATTCAGCGTTTTCTGAAGAAGAGTATGAAAGACGACGAAACCCAAGAATGGTGAAGTTTCTGATTTTTTAGTTTCCATGATTACCAACAGTTAAGGCAAAATTACTTCTTGAGTGATAAAATCTATTGTTCGTTTTTAATTACTACTATTTTTTTTTTTTTTTTTTTTTTTTTTTTTTGCATTTTAGTTTATTGTATTTCATTTTTTTATGCAAAACTACTGTAGAACCTCAAGTAGTTTAAATCCCTATTTACTGAATTGCAGCTTAATCAAGACATTTCTTTGAATTTTATGTTGCCTGTTTTTCTATTTCTGTGTACAGATTAAGAAATATTAAACTTTTTTGTAAGATAATGAAAATACTGTACATCCTATTCTGTTTTCTGTCCAACCATTTGTAAAACCTGTTAATTTCTAAAAAAAATATAACTTGTTGATTCGAAATTTGTGACGTGTCGGGTTGCAGAAAATAATTCACATGAAAGCCTTTTAGCTAGAGTAGTTTCCTCTGTACAATCTACAAATATTGAGAAAACCAGACGTGACAGGACTTAGTCAAGATAATTTGAGTTATTTATTGACCAGTTAGAGATAAAAGTTAAATATATATTTTTTAAATCTTTGAAGTATTTTTAATGCCGTTAAGAGTTAAGAAATACTATTAAAGATCAAAATTCATTTTTTATGTCCATTGTCTGTGGTGAAGAACAAATAAAATAGAAGTTTAAATTGTAAAAGTATTTAAATTAATTACTTTTTTAAAAAACTTCTCAAAAAATTTTAAAAAACCCAAAAGTGGGCTAAATAATGGGTTTTTTTTAAATGGGTATTTTTAAAAAAACCCATTGGGTCCAACCCAATTGGGTCCAATCCGGCCAACCCTGCTTAACACCAGTGGAATAATCATAAACTCCAGTAGATAGCGTTAATTGTTTTCGTTTCTTCATTCCCCTGAAATGACCCAGTCTTACCAGTAAAACAGTTAAGTTACCGGATAGAGTTCAGCCTTGTCACAATAAAGCTTTTCCCTGCATGTTAAACATTACCAAAAAATATTATCAAACTATCAAGCCGTGGCGCGAGTTTCATTGTTGAAACACGCGGGTTACTCGATCATCGGCTATTATATATATGAGGATTCTGTTATGCTATGATTGAAAAGAAAATGCATTTATTTTATTATTTTTTTTCTCAAATGTAATTTTTAAAAAAATCCTCTAATCAGTCATAATTATTTCTGTAGCCTGGTTTTGGTTTCTACGCCAGATTTTCCTCAATTCTTGATGGATTTCTTTGATTTACACCTTATTTTAAAGCTTGTGGTGCTGGCTACTGACGAAAAATAGACCCACGGTCAAAAAATTGTCTTTTTCAGCCGAAAAACCTGTTTTAAAGAACCAGAATGAGATTTTCGGTTAAACTTATAACTTTAACTTGCACTATGACCGACAGAGCTGAATAGCTTGATCGGCAGAGCGTTCCTCTCGTAACTAGGAGAATGCGTGTTCGGGCCCACGTCGGGACAATCTGCATCAAATAAATTAGTGAATAACCAATCTGAAGGAATAGAATAAATGAGTAGGAAACGCACTTTGCTGTTAAGAAAACTTGATGTGGTTTTGTGCTAAAGTACTTCTGAATTGTACGGTTTTTTTTTTTTTTTTTTTTAAAGCTTTGGCTCTGGTAAGAAAATTAAAGCATAATGTAAGTGAAAATATAAGTAACAGGTTTAAGATTTCAGACTACAATGGAATTGTTTTTTGTTCAGAAAAAAATAATAAACCGTATATTGAAATATATATTCGTCTAATGACTTTTTGACTCTTTGTACAAATAAAAAAATCACTACCTCAATTTGAAGGATAGAATATATATTTTTTCTTTTCTTTTTTTTTTTTTTTTTGAAAAAAAAAATGCTTAACACATTTTTACTACATTCGAAAAGCTACGCTTAAAAAAGAGCATAGTTCAATTTTTTTTGTATTTTAACCGTGCTGTTAAATGATGAACACGTGCTGCCATCTAAGTTATAACGGTTCAAGCAGCCTGCGGTAACAAATTGTAAAAATTTTCAAAAATAAAAACATTTCTCTTCAATATCTTATCTTATATATTATTCCCCTCTCATTTTAAAACTTATCAGGCTGGCTATCGACAAAAAATAGACTTACGGTTGAAAAATCAAGTTTTCGAAAACGCTCCTTGCTGTTTCAAATCCTTGATGCAGTCTGTAGTTCTTATGCATTTTTTTAAAGCAAAGTTCTAATGCAGTTTTCCAATTTTTTACGTCGCTTTCGGCAAAAAATAAATAAATAAATAAATAAATAGCCTGTGTGTGTGTGTTTATATTTTAATAAAGCTTAAAAGCACTGGACTTGGTTGTTCGGTTAAATTGATAAGATTTTTTCGGTAGAGCGTTCGGCTATAAACTATCTGAACTTCGGGCAAGCTTGGGCTGTTCAACATAATATCAAATTTATATTAGTATTACGCATTACATGTACTCATAACATACACACGTAATAAAATAAATGCAGTGGGAATGCTACTTGGTGTTTCGACTCCTTTATGCAGGCTACAGTTATCATTCGGATAAGTTGACTCTTAATCGAAGGGTGTTCTTCCTTTTTTTTAAGCTTTGACTACATCCAGATCGCTCAGCATAATGTAAGCATAAAAAAGTATTAGATTTACCTAAAGGAAATCCTTTTTGTGCAGAAAAACATTTTCATTGTATGCTGAAATGTAGATGTTTCTAATAGCAGTTTTCAACCTTTTGTACAAATGAAAAAAAAATACTACGCCAAATTAAAACTACGAGTTTCACCCAGTAAACCTTTAATTTTTTATTCGCGCGAATACGATATAAAGCATTAAAATTATTATCAACTTCACTAGCAAGAAATCATTTTCTACTCCTCTGCTTTTTGCTGAAAAAAAAAAAAAAAACATTCTGTCTACGTTCGAAAAATTACACTTAAAAAACGAACTCAGTTCAACTGGTTTTGGTTTTGAATTTTAAGTGTTCGAACAAAGGAGAAACATGTGCGGGCATTTAAGTCGTAACGGTTAAAGCAACCTTCTATGTGAAATAGTTCAATATTCAAAAATAAAAACACTTATTTTCAATCTAATTTATTACTTCTCTAGAATGTTTATTTCAATCGATACGTGAGATATTCGTCATTCTTTAATCAAATTCCATGCATTACGAATAATTTTAAATCGTATCATGCTAGTTAATGACAAAATATAGAAGCATGATCTTAGTATTATTATTTTTTCTGGCAAAAAGCTTTTTTGCTGTTTTTTACTACGCATTCCTTCAATGAATAGCTTTCGTAAAGGAAGGCGCAATTGCTAGGTTTGTTGGGGTGTCGGGCCGGTAATCAGAATGGCGCCAATTTGAATCCGTGCCAATAAATATCTCTTTAATGTTTCTTTTTTTCCTGTCAGATGATCACAACGTTGTATTTAAGGAGGTTTTGTTACTGATGTCTTTAAATTACATATCTTCTCTTCTGCGCTTACTTTTTTTCGGTTCTTCTTCATAATGTTCTTTCTTTGAAATTTTTAAAGAGCGAAATGCCTTATGAAACGATTCGAAGCACAGTGCGGAGTTCCGCACGGGTCGACTAGTCAGTCATAATTCAGAAGCGAAAATATTAAATAATATACTCTTGAGTATTAAGGTATGTTTATGTAAATTAAGGTATGCTTTGCTGACTAGTGAGTTCTTTTTCACGTTATTTTTTAAATTGCTCGAGATAGTCCCAGTAATTACTGGAACTGAAATATGGGATAATCTATTTTAATGTAATAATACGTGAAGGGATATCTTTCGGAACGATTTTCTTCCCCGTTTGTTAATCGATTTTCTTCGTTCTTTTTTTGTTCAGTAGCTGTTGCCGAGTTTTAGAGTTAATAAAAATTTTCAAAACAGATGTTAATTTACGGTGGTATTGAGTAAAAACTCCAGTTTAGCCTTAAATGACTCTTTCTACGTGAATGGATGGTTCGATTTTTAAAAGTTTGATACGGTTGAAAAGGCCTTGAAAAATGCCATTAACAAAGGTTTTCACAAAACGTTGAAGGTCGAATGACCTAGATTCCTAAGGGGGGAAAAAAGTAATAAGCGAAATTCGTGGTTTTTAAATTTGACTCTTGTTTAAGTTGCGTAAAACAACAGTAGAGTTTGAATTAATTTTGAGATCACTTTTTCTACACGATAATTCATTTTAGTGCATCAAGCTTGGTATGGTTGGAAAGCCCGCAAAAACATAATTTAAGATTAAGACATTTTCCAAGTATACGTTCGGAAATTCGAAGGACTTAAATTGACTAGAATAAGAGCTAGCTAGTAGCAAAGAGAAAAATCATTTTTATTTTATCTTATGAACGTGATAGTTTAACGTGAAGCGATTGCTCTGAATAATTTTAGGTGTTGTTATTTCTCGCTTGAGTGTTAATAAATTTAAATTCTTGCTTATTATTAAGCCTTTTTTATAGGCATAAAAAATATTTCACACGACCATTTTAAATGTTTCCGTTTTGGGACTTCAATACTTAATTTTTTGTTTAAATCGAAATACGATTGACTGAAGTTTTTACAGGAACTGCTATAAATAGAAGAATTTTTTATTCCAAAAGTTAACATTTTCTGGGAAAATACTTCCTTTCCCAGCAAAAAGAAAAAGAATAAAAAAGCATGAAAGAAGGCTTAATGCATCTTAAAAATATCGCGAAAAACAAAAAAAAAGCCAAAAATAAATAAAATAATTAAATAAATATCGAAAAATTAAAAATTGGAAAGTAGGGTATTGAGATGGGGAAAAATGTCTGTCTGTCTGCCCCCCCCCCCCCTAATAACTTTTGAATGAATAGTCCGATTCGAACAAACTTTTTTTGTTCGAAAGATCTCGGCGAGGACACCTCTTTCTCATATTTCACTTTTTGATTTGAACTATTTTTTGTTCAATTTTGAACAGTTCAAACAAACTTAACATTTGCGCCTACGGGGAAATTCAAGACAATTCCGAACTGTGAGGCGAATTTGCTTCAAAAAAACTTTGTAGGAAAAAGCGTTTGTTGAAAAACTTGTACATAAAATATTTTTTTGATTTGAACAATTTTCCGTTCAATTTTGAACAGTTCAAATCCCTTAACATTAGCGCCTACGGGGAAATTGAAAGTCAATGTAGCTTCCGTATTTAAAGGCGGATTTACTTCAAAAAATTTTGTTGGAAATAGCTCTTGACGCCAAACTTCAGACTCCGACTCCAAGAATTTAGGGGCACCTGACTCCGACTGCTGTGCCCGACAACTAATCGGACTCCGACTCCCCGACTTTGACTCTGACTTCGTAGCTTTGGCAAAAATTTATACACGGAGGACAAATGACTGACTCCGATTCCTGGATATTCGACTCCGACTCCTTTATCTCAAAATGAAATTGACTCCGACTCCGCAGCTATGGTTTTAACCGTGAATTACTTATTGTTGATATGACTGGTTTTTATTTTCACGCTAAAGTTTTAATTTAGGTATTCAGTTTTCGGCGAATAAACTCGAAGTCATTTATGTTTATACATAAAGACATGCGCAGACGATTTTTTTTTTTTTTTTTTTTTTTTTGACGATGAAAATTATTTCTTTAAGTTGACATTTTATTGTTTTTATTTACTTTGGTAAGTGCATTAATTCATTTAAAAAATTATTTTTGGCAACAGGGGAAAAAGAAACGATTTTTTCTTTTTGTTGATATGATGTATTTATTTTAATGAGCTTATTAATTTTAATTATTTTTTTTTTCGTTTTAAAAGCTGTTAAAGAATTCTTTAATTTAAAAAAGTGTATTAGCTGCTTTGTTTAAAAGGTGCTGCTATTTTATTTGTTCGTTTTTTTTATTTATTTATTTGTTTTTATTTTTTACGCATCTCATTTTTTTTAGATGAGTGAGGAATATTTTTTTATTCCTAGAAATTAGCTTAAAATATTAAAAAGATATGTTTGAAACAATTTGCGATTTTAGCTATTTTTGAGAATATTGATCAGGTACTAGAAAGTAGTATGGGTATACGGGAAAGTAGGCTCGTATAATTCTAGACAGAACTTCTTGTTTTTTATTGCAGCTTTTCCGTCATTTTTGTGCCCCCTGAAAACTCTGAAATTAAGCTCAAGCTTCTAGAGCTTTTGGATAATCCGGCTTTGACTGTGACAGATTTTAGATACCAGCTAAATATGTAAAGAATAGTAAAAGTTTTTTTTTTTTTTTTTTAATCTGCTTTTGGTCAAAAAAAGTCTTTTGTTTTCCATTAAACTCTCATTTGGTTTTTATCTCATACAAAACTGTCCAAAAGTCTTACTTTCCCCTATTTTCCTGTACTTTTAGTTCAAAACTATGCCATCTTTATTGAACTCCAATTGAATGACATGTATTTGCATTAAAATTGGTTAGACATCACATGATGAAAGTTTTTTCAGCTGTCAAAATACAGTGTGTTTATAAAGTCCCGCACCGATAGCGAAAATATAACTTTTTTAAAAAATCAGACCAAAATGTTTTTTTATATATAAATATTAATTCATACCACAAAAAAAAAAAAAAAAAAACTCCAGTCCCAGGCACAGGACATTTGGGTAGCAGTGGGAAAATAAAGAATTGTAGATTTTTTTTACATAGAGCTGGTGAACATATATAACTATATATATATATTTATATAAAAGTTAATTCAAGTATTTTATCGCACTAAAACAAGTGAACTTCAAAAAAAAAACTAATTTCAAGTGAAATTCAGGAAAAACTTTATCAAAGACACAAGAAGTAAAATTTCAACTAAAATTGCATAGCCACCAATAAGGTTTTTTTTTTTTTTTTTTTTTTTTTTTTTTTTTTTTTTTTTTTTTACGATCGAATTAGATTGTAAAGCTTGATTCTTTTTAGTTAAGATGCGTTTTTGAAAATAGAAAACTATTCTTTCTTGTTCGTTAAGTTTTTGTGACATAATAAAATGTAAATCACTCATATAGGGTATATCCAATTTTTCTTTTTCGAGTCAAATAGAGTTCTGCTAAAATTTGCTGAAATCTTCCTATCTAATCAATGATTAATATGAAATGATGACAAATAGCAGCAAAGACTTTTTATATGTATTTATATTACTATTTCTTCAACACATTAGTTAGGAAACAGAGATATTACAGCTTCATTTATTTAATATCAGATTATGTCAATAAGGCACAGGATCACAATTCTAAAAAGTTATTAGATGATGAAAGCAGAAGTACAGGATGTCGAGTGTGAGTTAGATGGACCCTGGCGAAAATGACCAAAATATAAGAATGATTATTAAAAAAATCATGTTAGGTAGTTTGTAAATAAAGCTAGAGAATAGATGTGCTTTTTGTGAGTGGGAATTTTTATTAATCGACTTCAAAAAAGGAAGTTATGATTTCGTATTGCGGCTTTTTATGTGTGTTTTCGAATTATTCCAACACTACTGGACCGATTTGAAATTTTTTTTTTGTTTGTTTGTTTGGAAGGGTATGCTTCCCAGATGGTCACATAGTAATTTGGTCTGGATCTGATAAGGGGTCCCGGAGAAATCCAAGAAACTTTAAATTTCATAGTTATGGTCACGTGGTGTAGCTGTGATCGGTGTATTTTCACACCTAAGCTTTTGGCTTTCTCTTGAACGATATTTAATTCACGCGGCACATGGATGATTATTTTTCTCAACGATGCGCCGCATGGTAATTTTTTATTATAGGTGTTACTAATGTATTTATTACTGCGTAGCAAAGCAGTAAATTAAATATATTTTGCTACTTTAATAGTTGAATCAATTACCTTGATATTTTATTTACTAATAAATAACTTTATTTAGGCACTAAAATATAAAGTTCTTTGTTTAATATTCCAATTTTTAAATATATTTAGTGTTCAATTGAGGAGGAATTGAATACAGAACACCCCTCTCCCACGATTTAATTTATATTCTTTAATTATATACATTATAACAGTGTATGATTTCTGAAGTTTGACCAATATTCTGGATTTACTATTTCACGATGCCGCCAGTTCAATTTGAAATTAGGGTTATATTAATTAGCAGGCTTCAAAAAAAGGAGGAGGTTCTGTACTCGTCGGATTTGTTTTTCTTTGTACAATGTTCCATAAATACTCGAAGACACCTGTACCCAGGGGCGTGCACAAGGAGGGGGGAGGGAAAACTCTTAGCCTGGGCCCGAGCCTGGAGGGGGCCCAATATTTTTGTAACTAACGGTGAAATATAGGGGTAAACAATATGGAGATGGGCCCGGAATAGTCATTTGTGATGGGCTCCAAAATTTCTGTGTCCCTGCCTGTACCGATAAGGAAAAGTCTTATTTTGTTTGAAATGGCATAATTCCTCGGCAGTCTAATGTTAATCAAGTTCAGGTTTGATGAAATTGAAGGAACTCTTCAAATATCATACTCACATTTAAACCGATTTATACTTTATTAACTTCGTATATCGTCTCACTTAGTAAACCAGATTTTATGCTTTTTTTTTGTTTAGTGGTGGTTTTGTTTAGGGGTGGTCTAACTTAGGTTCCATATCTTTGATTTACCCTATTTGTTCTTTAGTGAAAAGTTAAGGGTAAAACAATAAATTTCATGCAATTTCCCTCACAAACGATTAAATATAAAACATATTGATAAACAAAGGCCATAAAACAAAGGTTTATACTTTCTTTACCTATAGTTAAAGAAAGTACTAAAAATATATATTATTAAGAGTAATGATAATGAAAATTTTGAATCAAGGATTCTCTGAAGCAAACATAAAATTCATTCTAGTGGAATTTTTGATCTTCATCTATAGTGAGGCCATGTGAAGAAACATGCGACTTTTATCACGAGTTACATGACACTAATTGCGAAACATAAATTACAATTTACAATATTACAATTCTAAAATTTACAATTTTACAAATTTAAACTTAAAGCGATTTTTTTTTTTTTTTAGTGACTCGTGCATTTGCTTTCGGAAAGCAAACTTTGATAAAGTTGAACAAATGATGAAGACATTTTTTTTTTTTGTACATAGCTACGCATTTGAAAAAGCCTTTCTTCACAGTCGTCGGAAATCTCCGAGACGCTCGCCGTGTTATTTACACCACTAAAAAGCAAAAAATAAATTACTTTTAAATAAAAAAAACACCTTCAAAAAATACCCAGGATCTAAAAAGCAAAAAATAACTGATTACACTTACATTCTATTTCCTACCCAAACATAAAAATGAAATTTATTTTACAATTCCAATACAAAAATCAACTAAACTAAACACCGAATTAAAAAATAAACACTGATTTAAATTACTATACGATGAATTATTTTAAATACCTAACTAATTATATACGATCTCTTAATTTTTAATAACTTTTAAAGTCGGGGCCTCCTATAAACTACGACTTAACGTAACTTAGTAGGTTTAGTTTTAAAGACTAATTTCGCGTATGGGTCATTCCATACGAAATGAGCAAAATTCGCAAAAAAGTGGTGGCTGCATGGTAACAGATTTTTATGAAATTTGGTATACAGGTTCCTTTTATGCCTATATAAAAATATCTAAAATATTTTTGCTTAAAATTTTTTATTTGAAGAGTTACATGCGATTGAAAATTGGTCAAGTTGAACAGCATTCTCATAAATGCTAAATGTTGCACTTTTAAAGGCTTGTATCTTATTAACTATTTAATGAAAGCTTAAAAGTTATATGTTGTTGCAATCTATGGCGTAGGGTAATTAATCTGATATCAGTAAAATTTTCAAAGTTATTATAGTTGACTTTTAACCGAGTTTCAAAAACGGAAAATATTTCAATTTTCTCATAATAAAGCATTTTATTTTTTAATCTCAATCTTTAAGGAATGCATTAGCTTTGATGAAATTAATACCCAATAATGTGCTAAGTATCATAAAAGAAATACCTTACTTTTGAAATTGTATTTTAACTTCTTTGTCTTCAAAATCAGTTTTAAACTTAGTGACATTTTGTAAAATGATGATTTTCCCCTTCACATACACACAAAAATTCAAATGAGAGAAAATTCAGACAACTTTAAAATTTTACAAGAATATAGAGCTGTGTTTCTACTATTTGCTTCAAGAAACTTGAAATTGGTTTTTGATTTCCAAACGTAAAATTAAATTCAGAAAAATAGCATTTTCTTTCTGTTTTATGGGTTAATCCATACAGGTTCAACGGATGGGTGCGCTCGACCATTTTTAATTTTTTTGAAATTCATATCCTTAAAAGCTGCATATGGAAGATGTTTAAAACTACTTTTATTTTTTCTCTCAACTGGACCTTTGATTTTTTAGAGGTCATCAAAAGTGATTTTCGTAGTCAAAAATGGGACTTTTAGACCTTTTCATTTTGGCCAAAATCTATTTGAATTACATTTATGACAGTTAATTTAGCGCTTTGATGTTAAAGTGCATAAACTGATAGTCTTACATGCTGAGTTACGTAGCTGTAAGTTAATAATTAAAATAATGGCAACAGGTTAAAGTTCAAGGCCAAATGTAAAAATTTTACTCATTTCAAAGGGGGTTAACTCACGTAGGAGACAGAAACACAAAATGAAATACGGCAAAAACTAATCACTGAAACCATGCTAAAAAGAATATGTAACTGTTGCTGTGTGTACCCTTTATAGATTTACAACCCCTCAAAAATCGGAAAAATGTCAACAATGACATTTTTAGACCCCTATAAACCAAAAGAGGATGGAATTAAAAAAAAAATTTCCTGGCCAATTGAATATTCCATTGAAGTACTATACATGTTATACATATTGTTTTTAGTATTTGGTTTGTAAAAAAGATACAGGTCTTTGAAATTAAGCAATTTTGCTAGTCAATTCACACACTAAAACAGAAATAAAAAGTGTGAAAACTTCATGGTACCTTCTTGAATTACGTATGTTGTGCCCTATATAATACATTATACTGAAAAAACATATCGTAATTTTCAAAATAATTATTTTAATTTGATAACTTAGAAATATTTGGACATGAATGAGTAGTTTATATTGTATGGAACCTGTATGGATTGACCCTTATGTGAAATTACGAGAATTCAAAGAACTAGATAAACGACTAAATGATGCAAAAGCGAGTAAAACTAACATATATTTCAATTTAAAAAAATGTACATTTCAGCATGAACTTCATAAACATGTTTTTGAGAAAATGAAACACGAAAGAAATTATTAGTTTTGCTAAACTTACAAAATAAAAAGAAGTAACTGATGAAATTTTACCTTAGTTCAAGTTACTCTAGTAACAAAAATACGCTGATACCAATGATTAAAATTTAGTAGCATCTAAGAGACACTTCTATATGTTACGTAAAAAAAATTGAATAAATTTAGAGCTTTCCCTCATTTTCAAAAAAACATCTGAAATAGAGGAAAAAATGAAATTTTTGGAAATTTTCGATTTTTTAAAGTACAATTTCGTCATTAAGAAATTCATAAACAGTTACTAAATTAGAGCAGATAGTTAGTTATAGATAGTTTTTCAATCTGAATCATTTTTAATCTTATTTTTTCATTAAAAGAGCTAGAAGAGTGATTTAAAATATGAAGTAAATTGGTAAAATTTCAATCTTTGTTAATATCTCAGATTCAAAAAAAAGATCCGAATAAATTTTACTTTGCTCTTTCTCAATAGAGAATTGTTTATAGAATTTGGAAATATTTATTTTTTAAGTGTACGTTTGTAACTTATGAAGTAATTGAGTCACAAACTGGCAGCAATGAACTCCGAAAATTTAAGCTTAGCGTAAGCATCAACTTCTAGTTTCAATAACAAAGCAACAAACAGTTTTTAAACTTTCATACTTTGCATTCCCTCATAGATATGCATGGTTTACCTAAATAAAAATTTTCATTGAATTCGAATGGAATGACCCGTATAGTTAAATTAGTGTTGAATCCAGGATTCGGTGGGTTGTCAGTTACGTTATGTAGTTGTTTATAGGAGGCCCCGACTTCAAAAGGATATTAAAAATTAAGAGATCGTATATAATTAGTTGGGTATTTAAAATAATTCATCGTATAGTAATCTAAATCAGTGTTTATTTTATAATTCGGTGTTTAGTTGATTTTTGCACTGGAATTGTAAAATAAATTTCATTTCTATGTTTGGGTAGGAAATAGAATGTAAGTGTAATCAGTTATTTAGAGAGAAGAGGATCAGCAAGGGCAGATCAAGCTTCTAGTTTTGGAGGACGTCACTATTTGAAGGGAGGGTCAAAAGCAATGGCGGACTCATAGGGAGAGCATAGGAGGCAATGCCCTCCTCCCCCCCCCCGTTTTGAAAGGACTTTATACAGTAACAACACGCCTTCCGTGATCTTTATTCAAAAAATCACTCTTTTTTTCTTTTCTTTTTTTTTCTCTTTTTTGACTAATTTATAGCCAATGGACTTGAAGGTACAGTCCCATGTTTCGGTTGGAGGCGTGATCAAGAACTAGTTGTACCAACAGTCGAAGTAAGCAAGCAAAAATGTATTACCTTTTCTTCTCCCTCGCTCTTTCTCTAAAGACTACTGACACTGATTTGCCAAACCAAAAACAATTTTTACTGTGTATTATCTTAATTTGCGATAGAGTGTGTAACTTATAAAAAGTTTTGTTTGCCCATCTTTTCCCGATATTTTTGTCAATCCAATTACTAAAGCTCTGCGCACGCCCCTGATAGGATCAAGACGTGCAAGGCTCCCTTTTAAATAGCGCTGAAGTTCCCAAACTTCAGACCCCCGCGGACCTTCTCCGTAAAATTTAGAAACTTCGCGGACCCCCCCCCCCCTCCTCCCAGGCGCACCCAAAAAGATTTTTTTTAAAAATGATTTGACACAGTTAAATCATTTTTTTTCTAATATATTTTTATGCTTTTTTTTTTATTTAATTATTCATTGTTATGTATATTTTTTCAGAGCTCTGGTCTGGTTCTCATTTCTTACATTATTACTTTGAGTTATGGAAGTAAAATTCTATTTAAAGTTCAATTAGGAATAAAATGTTATCACCACATTTCTACAACAAGTTTACTAATAAAAGTGAACTTTTGAAGTGTTTTGTTAGCCTAGTTTAAGTGTGATAATTTTTCATATCAGTTTTATTTTTATGGCGTATTAGGATTTTAATTATGGTTCGGGCAAACGCTACACTGGCAGTTTTGAAACAATATGAACTTCTTCATATACACAAAATTAATGTGTAGTGTATTTACTTCCGAGAATTCCGACATGGGGAGGGGGATATTGCGTCCTGCATGTACTTAAGCAAGAACTTTTATATTCTTTATAAATAAATGTGCTTTTTTAAAAAAAATTAAATATCGTTACTCGTCCTTCAATCTCAATTATAGTTTACGTTTTCACTGGATAACACCGCGGACCCCGGGGGTCCGCGGACCACAGTTTGGGAAACTCGGAAATAGCGTATAGAATACTGGATTTTAAAGCTTTAGATAAATCTTTAAAATGCAGTGTTTGACATTTATTTTACGAAATTTGCACCTAGAACCCTTTAAAGTTGAGGATATTCTATACGCTATTTAAAAGGGAGCCTTGCATGTCTTGATTATTCATCCTCTTAAAGCCAATCCAAAAAGGACAGCAAGCAACACATTAATAAAACGACACGAAAAAAGTAAAGCATTTGGCCTTATGTATCACAGGAAGAAGACAAATAGGGGAAAAGGGGGCACATGTGATCATGGTATGTTTTACTAGGATAACGTGAAGCAAAAATCTCAAAAGGTACTCAAGTAATAGCAGTACTAGCCCTACTATTTAACCAAACTTTCAGAGCAAGGAGCCAGTTTATGTTCCTGTGGTGACAGCTTCTTTGTTTTAACAGATGCTGATGTACTTTTATCACTTCCTTCTTCATGTAAAAACATATTTTAAACTAGTTAATAAGCTACATTTAATTATTACAAACCATTGAAAGATTATTCACGTAAGTTTTGGCGTAAAAGCGCCAATGTTTAAATTTTGTAATTAAATTAAAAATTCTTTATTTTTGAAAATTAGTTCTAAGGTAGATGATGGGGCACTTGTGAACACAACACGTAGGGGCACATGTGAACAACTCCCATATCCTCTCCGCAAATATAATATTAGTGTAGGCTTATTATAAGTGTTAAAAGAGTTGTTGAGATTTATAATTATTGTTTTGCTGCAATCAGTTTGTTAATTTATCGTCAATTATTATTACATAATTATTAATTATTTATTTTGTTATTTTTTATTTTTTTAATTCATTAATTACTAAAGAGTTGGCTAAAAATTTAGTGGTACATAATATTTGCACGGAAAATAAAGACAAAATATTTTCCTTTAACTAAAAAGTGAAGTTCAGAAAAATTTTTAAATTCATCATCATATTCTGTATGAAGCTTAAACGTACTATATAGCAAGAATATACTTTACATAATAAAATATTCTTTGTATTATTCAGTAGTCTTATAAGACTTTTTTCTTTAGGATCTATTGATTAGAACATACTATGAAACTTTAAAATTTGAAAGTTAGCAGAGTTCTGTAATTCGGAAAAACATTTTCTTAATTCTCTTACACCTACTGTGCAATTCAAACTGACAGTATAGGTTACAAGCCCTTGAATGTAATTAGTATATACGTATATGCTTTATTATAACGAGTTTTTCGTTGAAATATGATGTTCGTCAAATTTTTCAATCCTGTTCACATGTGCCTCAAAGCTTTTTTTTTGGGGCACATCTGCCCCCTATAGGGGCACATGAGAACAATTGAAGACATTTTTTAAAAATTTCATACAGTATAGAAATATTTTTTTAAAAAATCTGAAAAAATTCAATGGCACAAAGAAAAGACTATTCAATCATGCGGACCCTTTTTCTGTGAGAAATTGAAAATATTTTCTGAGAAATTAAGAAATGAGGAAAATAATGTTCACATGTGCCCCCTTTTCCCCTACATAGTGGGGGGGAGGGAAAGGAGGCATTTAAATATGACCTTTTTCGCCACCGACAGAAGAGTTGTCCGAACTACAAGAGACCCCATGCCTGAAATAGCTTAGGGCCCCGTTATGTCTAAATTCGGTCCGGATTACAACAAATGTTGCTCAAAAAAAAGCTTCCCCCTCCCCATCCAGGATTTGAGTCCTAAATTCGCCTGTGGTCATAAGTAAAACATTCACTCACAAATAGGAGGTCTGAGCCAAATTAATGATGTTACGCTTTGAGGGGGGAGGTGAAATTGTGACAATTTGCATCAAGGGGGGTTGGGCACAAGAAGAGTGACATTATGTAATGTTTCTAATAATGTTCAGGAAAAACAGCATGACATGTGACAAAAGCGGTATGGTGAAGTGTGACACCTTAAAAAGTTGAAAAAAGTGTGATATCACTTATATGGACAGCCTCTAATATATATTTAAATCGACTGACGCCAAGTGAGGTACAAATGAAAATTAGCTATATAATTGAAATGTTGACAATTTTGATTTTTACAAGTTCAATCCTACTACTGCAAATTTATACAATTACTAGTGGCACCCGCACGGCTTCGCCCGTAATAGAAAAATTGAAGGTCTTTCGGTTTGCCTGTATATTTACAAATAATGTACAGTGAATTTTCTCGCCAACTGGCTTGTACCGACGTTACAGTTCCACGTTATGATAATTTCGTATCTCGCCAATTGGCTTGTGAGCATGTTACGGTTCCATGTTATGATAATTTCGTAATTTATGATAGTTTTTTTCTTAAAATTAGAATAAAAAAAGAACCACATCGAATTTTCGAAAAATCGCTTCGAGGTGCACACCCCCATGCTATAAACTAACTTTGTGCCAAATTTCATGAAAATCGGCCGAACGGTCTAGGCGCAATGCGCGTCACAGACATCCAGACATCCTCCAGACAGAGAGACTTTCAGCTTTATTATTCGTAAAGAAGATAACAGTTGTGAAGCTCTAATACAGTTTTTATGTATATTATATAAATCAGTCCGTCATAGTTCAATACTCAGGGCCGGATTTAGGGGAGGGCAGGTGGGGCTACTGCCCCGGAGCCTCCACAACAAAGGGGCCCCCCACAATAAAATTTTTACAAAATATCTTCACTTTCACGGGTGGAAAATATCAGATGTATACATATATATCAAAATATTTGGATATATATCAAAGTATCAGATATTTTCGAAAACATGATGATCTTTTCGAACCCTAATTAGGGGCCTCCACTCATTTGTTGCCCCCCGGGGCCTCCACACTTCCAAATCTGTCCCTGTATAATATACTAAAGACATAAATTTGATTTTTAAGTAAAAGGATTAAGTGAAATAAGTCATGTGTTCATTGTATACCTTTAATACTTTTTTTTACTCACATAATCTCCATTTATAAATTCAATTATATGATGTGTGTAAAAGTACAGGCAGGCATTTAAATTTTTATCTATTTTATATTCGTTTGACATGCTGATTGCTTTTTCACAATGCATCATGAATGAAATTAATACATGAAAATGTTTTCACTAGTACTTTAAACAACAAAATAAGCCCCCCCCCCCTTAATTGACCATTCATTCCAGAGAAAATTCCTTCCTTAATATATACCAAAAAGATTGCCAAGAAGAAAATTTTTGAATTTCAGGGAGGGGAAAACAACTTATAACCAAAGTTTTGCAACATATAAATGGTGTGTTTTTGAGTTAAAATGAATAGGAAGGAATCAGGATAAAAATGAAACCATTATATAAAAGTAAGAGATGCATAAAGGAGAGACATTTAAATAATGTTTTGCTGTATAAGCCCTCAAAATGCAGCTTTAGGCTACAGGATGAATTTGCAACAACTCATATCTTTTGGCACTGAAGAAAAATTTTGACTGATTGAAAGTTCAACTTACCACTAGATTTGGTTTCGAACATTTTAGAAAGAAAATGTAAGATATTTTAATAACTATATTAATATGTCAATAGCTGATCAAATTACAGAACATACAGAATTTTTTATTAAAGAAAATTTCTGTATCTTAATTTAAAACATTGGAAACAGCAAATCTTTTAAAAAAATCATTGCAATTAAAGCTTGTCACAGAATTATAAACTTGTCAACCATCATCTCCATCTCATACATCAGATTTTGTCATAAATAAGAAATTACAAAAAGCAAGAAATTAAGTACATATACATTGCACCCTATACCCTGACTGTTCCATTTTTTAATGCGATGTCAGATGATTGAACATTGCGAAAAGTTACAAATGAAATGATTTTTAAAAAATTATTCAACGATCATTTTTAAATGATATTTATGATAGTTGAATAATTTTTTTCATGCAAAAACATTCTTATATTTTAACATTTGTAATTTTTTTGCCATTTAAAACAGCAGTTATTTATTGTGTTTGATGCAAATAATAAATAAAAAAATAACAATAATGTAAAAATGAAAAGCACCGTACTCAATCAAACAGCTAGAGTAACTGGTGGAGAGATTTGTTTACTTATTCATTTTATATCAAGCAGAGAAAGGAGGAAGAGACTAACTTCAGATCATTAATTACATTCTAGAAAAACTAAAAGCAAAGGAAAAATATATAAGTTCTTTGCGTGAACTCTTATCTGAATTTTATACAGTCAAATAGGATTGATATTTACCCTCACAACTAAAAAAACTAATATAAAAGTGGAACAACAGAACTTTTTTTTTTCATCATTAAATTCTAACTTTTATTTTATTATTGGCATTCTAAAATATAGATCTTTCAAAAGAAAACTAATTACGCAAATTCCTAAATGACGCAATACTGAAATTTGTTTCTTTTTTGTAAAAACACTGTTGCTATGCCCTGTTGATTTCCCCTTATTTTTCCCATAATTCTTTTCGAATGACAAGGTAAATAAACAAGCGCCATTGCTTTGTAGAAAAAAAGTTCAAAATCTATAAAGGGGTACGGTACAACTTTGATATGTGCTTCGAAACAAAAAAGAAATTTAAGATACAATAAACGCTAGAGGAAAACATTTTTTTTTTTTTTTTCAGTACAACTTTTTTTTAATTCATTAATACAGTTTCGGAAGAAAGCGTTCAGATCATGAAAAATAGATGGCGCCACAGTTTTTCATAGAGAAAGTCCACAATGTGAAATGACTGTTCCCTTTAAATTCATTACGAAACATGGCGTCCTATAAGTGCATAAAAACAAAAAAATGGAACTCGTTAGTTACTTACTTTCAGAAGAAAAACTTTGATATTCAAAACATTCTTCTCCCAACAACTCTGAATGGGGAATTTTCTTCAATTCGAAAGCGACATCATTTTGACAACTTATCACAGCTGGTAGGCTTAAATTGTTCTATTTCCCTATCGGTGATTCGAATGAATATTCTAACCTGAACTCGAAGACAATTCACAATTCTTGATTTTCCATCAAACATACGATACAATCAGTCCATAAAACCTTCACAGAAGGAACAATAACAATTTCAAATCGTTAACTTTCAGTCAAATCTTCACACATACAGCTCTCCCAAACACAACAAAACAGCTCGTTTCTCTCCTGGCGAGCTTGGCGTTCGCCAAACGCTAGTGATTATTTCTCGAAAAATAGATTGTGTTTCAGCTTTTTTTTTCTCTCTTCTTTTTTTTTAAGTAAAAAATATATTCTTTGCATATTATTTTAACATTTTTTTCTGTTTTTTTTTTCTTTTCTGTTACTAAATGTTTTGCAATCTTCATTGGATATTTTTCCGAACATGACGGGGAAAAATGCAAATTAGTACGGGTAAATCCTTAGCATAGCTTTGGGGACTTGTAACAATAAAAAAAACTTTCAATATGTACTTTTGAAAAGTTGCAAAAATACTGGAATTTTACATGAATTAATAGATGCCATAGTAGTTCCTACTGGGGGGGGAACGCCCCCTCATTTTCTGTTAAAAATTCACGATCCATTGAAAAATGACTTTTTACACGGCGAATTGACTTATTGCACAAAAATTAAAGGTAACGTAGTAAAAGTTTCAAATCAATGAACTTTTCTCATGTTATTTCATAAGAATGAAACTTTGAATAGGGAGAGAGTCTACGGTTACCATCCGTCCCGTATTTTGAAGCCATACGCCACATTTTTATTTTATTTTATTTATTTATTTATTTTATTTATTAATTATTTATTTATTTATATATTTTTATTTTATTTTATTTATTTATTTATTTATTCTTTGAGGTCATTTCATCATTAATGTTGAACTTCAATAATATAGCCCAATTTTGCGAAAAAGAACATGAAACATCTAGCATCCAGTATTTATTTGAAATTTTGATGTCTTGAATTCAAATTAAATGTTTCGCAATCACGAATTGCGATAGGACCCTACTCGTTGTGTTTCTTGTTTCTGCAAATGAAATGGAATAGAAACGGCAAAGAAATTTGCAACAATCGAATTCTGGCTGGTGATTTTCTAGAATAAATTATACGAGGCATATACACAAAAAAGAAAAAAAAATGGTGATTAGGATGCGGTAATAAAAATAAAGATTTTATGGTCGATGTCGATATCCACTCGTGCACTTATCTACTTATCATAAAGATTATTTGCAGCGAATAACGTTATGCATTTTTATTTCTTATTAATCTTAAATGATAGGAATAAGTTTTCTGGAAATTTTTCCTTTTAAGTTCATTCACGTTGATGTTTTTCCTGAAAACACATAATTTTACACCCTCCCCCCCCCCCTCCCACCTCTCCATTTTAAAAGTAAAATCTGCTTAAGTTAAGCCTTGAATGAACGCAAATGATTTGTAACAATCGTGACGAAATTTTGTCCTTTTAATAAATTTTGTCCTCTTAATAACAGCGAGTTAGCTTATTCTCGTCGTCATGGCAAGCTGAAAAATCAGAGCAACATCAACTTTGGTCAAGAGAAGATAATAGGCAATTCACGATTGCTCAAAAAAAAAAAAAACAGTTTTACTGGTGCCGTGCCGCCCCTTAACCTTTACACACACCTTTTTTGACACTCCCTCCCCCCCCCCCCCTGCACTTTTTAAGTGCACCAGCCGCAAAGATAGATCCTGTATAGCTTTTTATACTTTTTACACAAGCAGTTGTGTTTCCCCAGTCTCAAGGTAATAAATCGTTATCTCCGCAAGGGGGAGTCCTAGAGCAGTTTAGGGGAGTTTAGTTAGCAATGGAGGGAACAAGTCCAATAATTTGCTTAGCAAAAGCTGAGGCAAGGACTCCAAGTCACGTGACTCGACAACGACAAATGGTTGACACGTTTTGCATGAAATTAGCGAAAGAAACCTGATTTCTTCCCAATGATTTGCTTTAAAATCTATCACGTAACTTGGGATCTTTGTTTAACGAGTGAAAGTCTTTACTCTCTCCATTTTATCTCTTCTCAAGAGGGGAGCCATTCAGTCCGCGTCATGATTGCGACCAGAAGACGATCTTGTTGTTGTTCGTTTTTCAGCGGCAGAAAGTTTTAAAAATCAATAGGTAGAGATTTAAAACAGAATAAAAGAACCAATTTTTTCGATTTTCAAAACTTCTAATAATTTTTTAGAATCTAACGTTGCGCTCTCCGATGAGGTTTTCAACTGCATTCAAGGTTTTAACCTCTAAACTGCCTTCTAATCTTTGCTAACCTTTCAATTTATTGAGCAGGATAGATTGGGCTATATTGCCCGTTCTGGCTTCCCTAAAAGGAAACCCCGACTATGTCATTTTTTTATTGCATTGAGCAATTTTTAAGAAAATTATTTCCATACTGTTTAAGTTTTTAATTTCAGTTAGTTTCAATGGACTGGGAATGAAAGTTTTATCTGCAGTAATAAAGCTGGGCAATTACTTTTATCTGCTAAGTTTGGTCTCTAAACTTTTAATAACGATTCTTACTTATTTTAGATCGCTGAATTTAGATAAGACCTTTATTTTTAGCATCAGTCAAGGACTTTTCGCAAAATGCAAATTTCAAAACTAGCAAAGAAAAAAAAAGAGATTCTGCGAGTTCACGATATATTTTGAATGATTTTTTAATATTCATTCATTTATTGCTAGAAACTATTCATTATTCTATCTGAACAAGTGAGGGGCCTGAGAAGATGGTGTGGGGCCCACAGGCACCTTATTTTTCAATAAAGATAAAATCGACCAAAAAGAAAGGAAAATCTCATTTTCATTAACTTTTGTAAATAGTTTATTAAAATAATTAATTTAATATGATATGGCTTCACAATTGAAATATTTTCTCTCCCCCCCCCCCCCTTGAAAGTACTAATGCAGGGGTTCCCAGAGGGGGGTTATGACGCGTTGAAATTTTAGGGGGCTGTAATTTGAGATGGTTTTTTCTCTCTTTTTTGGGGGGAGGGAGGATTCTTGTTCTTGAGGTACTCCTTAGCATTTCAAGGTGGGGGGTACACCATCGTTTTTGGGGGGATGGGCACTCCTGAGTAATGCATTTTAAATACATAATTTGAAAGTGTTCCTAATCACTAACTTTAAAGACTTTTCGTTTGAGATTGATGTGACATTCCATTTCGTGACCGAGTTCTAATGGAGAGAGAATGCTATTTATCCATTTTTGGCGAGAATTGCTTTGTATAAGAAGAGTTGACATGCTTGAACCAACAACAGCCAGCGATCGCAGTGACTTATGGTGCCAATTTGCGACTGTCTATTACGTGACAACAGAGCCCAACTATAACTTTTGAGGACAATGGACACGAACTTTATATTCGAGCCCCCCCCCCCCCTCGCCTCCTCCAAAGAACAATTAAACATTTTGATAAATAGTGTCGAAACTAAGGCAAATTTGGCGACATTGTAATAGAAGTAGAACTCATATGTATGATTAATTTACATTATAACAGTTGTGCCCAGCCTGCCGCCCGCGGACCGTATGTGGCTCGTGAAACGGATCCATGATGCCCGTTGCTGTGTTCAATGGTGCGAATCGAAAACTATGTTCTGAAATTTTCATAAACAACCGATAGTTTTCAATTAGGTACCAATGTTTCCGCCACCAGCTTTCTTTGTTTGCCAAAACTAGAGTTGTTTCTTCGATTCCGAAATCATTCGACATCCTTATTTGATTCTGAAATTCAATTTGATTCTCAAAATATTCATTTGGTTCCGAAATCACTGTAGAGATTTCTTTGATTGTTGATCATTTGATTGCCAAAATTACTTCACATCCCATCATTTGATTTAGAATGACTCGGTATGACATCAACCGATTATGTATATTCTTTCGATATTTTCTTTTTTACTGTACAACAACAAGAACGAAAGTTATGCCTTCCGGTAGAAAATGGAAGAGTCGCTTCATAAGCACCACAAATGCAGAAAGTTTTTTTTTTTTTTAATCTCTTTTAAAAAAAGCAATATATTGCACTTAGTTTTATCTAAAAGCTCCTTTTTACCACATTAATTACCAGAAATTAGTGTATTTCCTGCTAAAATAATTCAATCCCATTTCAATTTCACACCTTTTGCTTTTTTTCACACATTCTCTTCATTCTGGATAATTCGATATCGTGTACAACCTCATTTATCCGGACTAACTGGAGATCAAAAGCAATCCGGATAAATCAAAATCCGGGTAATAAGTAAAATGAGCAGACTTATCTTTCATAACAGCGAAAAACAATGCTTTGTAACACTCATTTTCTTACTGCACAGCTAGTACACGGCATAAAATTGCGATGAAACATGAATTTGATAGGAATTTGAAGGAAAATAAAGAGAGGGATCATTGGTGCCCCAATGGGAGATCACGAGAGGTCGCAGTGACCCTGTTGCCTTCCAAAAATTTCCCCATTTGGCAAAATTCTGCCTGACTATTCAGCAAAGTCATCCTCATTCGGCAAAATTTTGTCTGTCGATTCAGCAAAATCATCATCATTCGTCAAAATTCTATCTGACGACTCAGCCAAATCATCATCATTTAGCGAAATTCAGTCTGACGGCTCAGCAAAATCAACATCATTTGGCAAAATTCTGCCTGACGACTTAGCAAAATCATCATCATTCAGCAAAAATTTGGCTTTCCATTCGGCAAATTGAGAATTTCCCCTCACCCAAAAGTTTAAGTTCAGGGCCCTCTGGAGGGGAGGCCAATTTACTCCAAAATCCAGCAAAATTCAAATTTTTTTTATCTATAAATCATTAGAAAAAACTACTAATTTAAAACAGAAAAAAAAGTAGTACACCAAATGCTATTCAAGAGAGAAATAAAATCTTTTTCAAAAAATTATGTGGACAAAGCGTGAGTTGTGATTTCTTCCTCCTTTTTTTTTTTTTTTCTTTAAATGAATTGAGCTGTTTTGATGTTTCTGAACGCTTAAAAACTTAAAAAATTCTTTCTTTTTAAAAAAAAATTCAAAGCGTTTTGTTTACAACTGGGTCTGATTTCTGAAGAAAAGGATTTTTTTTTTTTTTTTTTGAATTTTCTAAACAATTAGTTTTTATGATTTGTACCATAGGGTACTATTTTCAGTTTCCCCAACAGCAGTGAGAACAGTAAAGAATGGAATGTTAAGTCAAAAAAAAAAAAAAAAAACTTTGGATATGCCGACTCTCTTTTTTATAATAAAGATTTTTAATTACATTTTGGCATAATTTTAATTAAAAAAAGGTCCGATTTTTACATAAGCTGACTAGAGTGCGCAGTAAAAAATGGTTAGCTGAAGAAGAAAATGATGAATATAAAACCATTATTTCGCACGGAAAAATGGCATCATTCTCGACAAATCGGTCCTTGCCTCTCAGCAGCTGAAATGAAGAAGCCTGAAGATTCACCTCTTGTTGCTCTCCATTTTCATGCGAACAAAGATTAGTAATAGGGTCCCTTTGTTTTTCAGCGTCAATTAAGACAATGCATAAAATTATAACTTATATCCATTATCTCTGCA
This sequence comes from Uloborus diversus, assembly GCF_026930045.1. Taxonomy (NCBI): domain Eukaryota; kingdom Metazoa; phylum Arthropoda; class Arachnida; order Araneae; family Uloboridae; genus Uloborus; species Uloborus diversus. The sequence goes on along the minus strand of NC_072739.1, from coordinate 84,142,906 downwards.
ATCGAATGACTTGTCAGAACAAGAAAGCTTCTTTCTAATTCAAGGAGAGGTTTGCTACATTAATAACAAGGAAACAAAATCGTCTTCTAATGAGAAATTGCACACAACGCGCATATACACAAGCAGTGAAAATTTTCTATAAATCATGCACGATCAGCAGTGTTACAAGTAGAAGAAAAAAGTTCCACACCTGTAAAACGATCAAAAGTTTAAACGTCTGCAATCTCCTCCCTTACAGCCACAAATTACGAATCGCAATAAATAATTCGATCAGGCACTTGATACAGGATTTGAACCCCAAATGTGGGGGGTTCTAGTAATTAGAAACTGACCTCAATTTTTCTTTGTTAAGCGCCATTCCCGTTCACGCCCCCTGTTCTCCCAGAAATCGTCTGTGCCGCGTCGATTGGCTTAATTGCTGGTTTCGAGTCACGCATTTCACTTCATGCTCCACCCTAACCTGTGCAAAAAGTTCGAGAAAAACGTAATGATTACAAGTGAAATAAAATAAATTGTACCCCCTCATTCCTTTCTTTTAGCGCTTTTGGCATCGTCTCTAAAAACGCATAAAACCCAAACAAAGAAAAGATGGCGCCCGAAATGATAAAAAATGATAAAAATTAAACATGACGGGCGGGATGTGTGAAGGGGAAGAAAAGAACGCAAAAGTATAATCCACCGTGCTAGCTGATTATTGCTCATCATTCTGCTACAGTTAATTGCACGCTTCACAAGAAACGAGGCTACATTAAGTTCTGTGTAGTCGGCACGTCCCATTATAGGGGTTGTGTCTGTATCATATATCAAACTGACTTAATGCAAAAAAGCAATTATATATTCATAAATATAAAGAAGAAGCTGCAAAGAGAAAAAAAAAGATTTAACATTTTATTTTATTTTGAAAGTTTAAAAGACGGTTAATTGATTTACATGGTATTCTTTCCACGAGTTAACGCCATTCTAAAAAGTCATTTTTTTTTCGTAACGCCATTTTTTTTTCTTCAGCGCTTCAGTTTTCAATTGATCATTAGCTTATGAGTATTATCTGCTTTTTTATTCTAATACACAGATACGTTTCTGTTGAATTTAAAAGATGGCTGAACTTGCCATCCTGGAGAATTTCTAACTGCTTCTATCCTCTGTAAGGCAAACACATTCTTCTGCCAGCAAGTTCGATGATCTAAAGAATTATGGAACTCAGACTGGCATCCGATTTTCAAAGACATCGTGTATAAGGTATATCTAAAAGTTCTTACCGCTCATGAAGATGATGAAGATACGCAGCTTTGAACAATGTTTACTGAGTCATATAATTTCCATCAATGCTTAAGACTTCTTACCAGCATGACGGCAATTTGTGAATCCCATTTTTACAAAACGCCTTTTTTTTTTTAATCAACCTACTAAAAAATTTTGCAATGAGAGAAATTAAAAAAAAAAATCGGAGGGTGCAAGTTTCTGGGGAGTATGCTGGGAGGTAATAGAATTTCCCCCGATTTTTTGACGAGTCGACTAAACTGAATGTAGTCTGGCATTGTCATGAAGCAGTACAATTTGCTTCTTGAACAGACTTTTACCTTACGATTTTCTCTTATACATCAATTAGCAAATTTTTTGGCGGGAAAAAAACATTCGGAAATGAAGAAGACATCAAAACGGTACTACTCGAATTCTTCACCTTCGAAGACCAAGGCGTTCCTCAAAAATGCAATTCCCAAATTGCAACCAAGCCACCAAGAAGCCATAACCAGCGATGGAAATTCTATCGCACAGTAAATATTGTTGAATGGAATGTATTAAAAACTGCATCAGTTTCCTCTTGCTAACAAACCGAGAGAACTTCCCAATGGACCTAATACAGTGATGAAAACAACGTTGATAATGCACAATAATTGCAAATTACTGCACACACGTGTTTCTGGATTTTTCAGACGTTGTTTCATCCATTAGCCCTCAAGCTTTAGTCTTCTGCAGAAAATTTTTAGGAGCCACGCATGACAAACCGTTTCTCAAAATCAATCGCTTTTAGAAAAAAAAAATAGGAGTGAGATAACTTGTCCACGCATGATTTTGTAATGAACTACTTTGATTTTAAAAATTAAATATCGGATTAATAAAACTAAAATAGAAAGAAACTAAAATTGAGAATCAAAACAGAACTGCTTTAACTAAAGGAGGGAAAAAAATCCTTTACTAAACGTCAAAGATACTTGCGATCAAAATAATTATGATTGGACATACAACAAATTTTATAAAGCATCGACACATGGGCTCTTTTTTTTCCCTCTCTTTTTTTCTAGATGTTCTTTATTTCTCTAAAACAGAGCCAATAATATCAAGTCCAGAATTATAGACAGGTTTTTCTTCAAGGCGTGAAAATGTTCTTTATTTCTCTAAAACAGAGCCAATAATATCAAGTCCAGAATTATAGACAGGTTTTTCTTCAAGGCGTGAAAATCCCTTTGGCAATTTTCTGGGGAGTGAAATTCATTTTGGAAGTGTGAAATATTTTTTTAAAAAGTGAACACGATTGATTAACATAATAAAAAAAAAAAAATTGTAGGGATAAAACGGAAGATGGCAGCGAAAGAAGAAATGTGTACCACACTCCTGTTTGTGAAACTTGCAACACCATGAAGGTAGCATCACAGTTGAATGAAATTTAATACACATTTGAGTGGTAATGATACAAATAAATTATTACATTTTCAAACCAAACAAATAATGAAAAGAGATAGAAATTAGTATTTTGTGTGGCCACCACGCGCCGCAATAAGAGTTGCTACACGACTCGGCATGGAGTGAAACAAAGTTTGAATATCTGTCTGCAGAAGAGTATTCCATATTGTTAGTATGCGCAACCAAAGTTCGTCTGTCGAAGCAACAGGACGAGGATCACGAGCGAGACGCCGCCCAACGTAATCCCACACATGTTCAATCGGTGACATATCCGGGAAATATGCAGGCCAAGGAAGAAGCTGTACCTGTTGCGAATCAAGGTAGGATTTGACAGTCCTGGTGACATGCGGACGGACATTATCCTGCAGGAATACAGCTCCTGGCAATCCTTGCAGGAAAGGAATAGCTTGGGGCTGTAAAACTTCGTTTATGTATCAGGTACTGTTCAAATTGCCCACAATTCGTAGCAATTGTAATCGTCCATGATATGCTATGGCACCCCAGACCATAACTCCGGGTGTTCGCCCACTGTGGCGTTCAATAATGCACTCCGGAATGTGCCATTCACCGGCATAGCGCCTGACACGAATTCGGTTATCATGGTGCCACATATTGAAGCGGGATTCGTCAGAAAAGACGACCTCCAGCCAATCAGCACGCCAGCTGCTATGCATATTGGTCCATTGTAGCCGCAGGCGGCGATGGTTTTGCGTGAGAGGAATCCTGTATAAAGGAATCCTTGCACGCAGCCCAAGCTGCAGCAGACGTCTCCGAATTGATAAATCACACAATGAAACACCTGTAGCTGTTGACCACTGTGCTGCCAATTGTCTAGAAGAAGCTGTCCGGTCCGTCAGCGCCATACGCACCAGGTGTCTGTCATCGTGAGCTGACATCACATTTCGGGGTCCACTCCCGGATTTCCGAGCTGTACGACCCTCGTCCGTCCGCCGCTTCCAAACACGCATGATTGTGCTGCTGTTACGCTGCACACGAGCGGCTACTGCACGATAAGACAATCCAGCTTCACGAAGGCCGACGATTCTACCCCGTTCAAACTCCGAAATTTGCTCAAATTTCGCTTTCTTTCGTCGAAGAGGCATAGTAAAGATTTAGTTAACGTTTACTCTAGCCTACGCCTCGCTACAGCAGTCTATTTATATTCGGTTTGATCCGCCATTCAGAGGGCGCTGCTCAGCATACGCATGCGCTACCGGTCTGCAATTCTAATCATTTGCATATCATGCCCTACTTTACATTTTCTGCAATTTTCAGCTCACTCGCGTAAGTCCTTCGAGGTGTTGCAATTTTCACAAACAGGAGTGTATTAAAATCATGTTTTCTTGGTCTTCAGACTTGGTGCTTCTTATATTTGAATTTGCTTCGCTGTTTTCATTTCTGAATAATGAGAAAAGAAAGTACATAAACTCTTTTGGTTTCTGGTAATTTAATTAAGTATCTGTTATTATTTTTTTATTAATTAGTACTAATTATTTATTCAATAATTTAATTTTCTACTGTTTTTTGTTCTCGCGAATCGATAAAATCAAGTGAATACGTTTGACGGCATTTTGGGGTATGATATAAATAAATATGATAAAATGAGACTTCTAACTCTGGACACTCCCCTTGCAAAATTCCTGCGTGCGCTACTGCTCTATCTTCATCATTTTAAAACATGATGCCTATACTACTGTATAAAAACTGAATCTTTGGATCTGACCTCCTCCTATCACTTCGAAAAGTATATACAGTCGACTCCCGCTACAACGCAATCCGACTTACGCGAAATGGCTATAACGCAATTTTTTCACCAGTAAAGGGTTTCAGACCTAACGCAAATTCCTCGTCTGCAACACGGAACTTTTCGAAAGAGAATCGCGGTGTGTAAGTATCGACTTTGTTATTGGTTACTAAAAATGTACTTTTGGGGGTGAATGCACCTTCATCCCTCGCTTACACAAATAACTCCATTCCTCATTTTCCATTTATTTTTTCATTCTAATTATAAAAGTTCATGAAATATAATTCGTGTAATAACACCTATGAGCCCTTTTTCGTATAAAGTTTGTGAAGATAGAAAGAAAAAGAGAAAAATTCCGACAATTAAAGAAAAGCTAAAGATTTTATGTGCTTGAACGTCATCGAAGATAGCATACAAATGCGTCGAAGATAGCACAACAATTAGGTATGAGGGAATCTTCCATATGTATGCAATTAAAATTCAAAAAAAGGAAATTCGTAAACATTCACCGAGCAGTATCTAAACAAAATGCAAAAAATATGAAAATGGAAGCTGCTCTTGTATTGTGAATTTAAGAAACCAGGAAGTGGGGTGTTGCCACAGATGGAAACGTTATAAAAAAAACAAGTGAAGCAACTCTATTGTGTGTTTAACAATTATATAAGAATAACGTTTTGATCACACAACATAAATCATCTTCACTTTAAGTTACAAATATCATTACTGGATCTACTGTACATTACAACTATAGTGCATTTGCTTTTTTTTCTGCATACTTTACGTACCGTACTGATTTAATTTATGTTTTTTTCCCCATTGATCACTGATTTTGGGCATCGTAGCAGTATTTTCTGCGGAATAAAACGTTTTTTTTTTTTTGTTTCTTTTAATACAAATAAAAATTCAGTTTTTATGTAAGAAACAGTAATGTATAATTAAGAAATGGTTTTTAACAGTTTGAGGTGGTGTTTACAAGTGTCTAAAATAATTGGATATGTTTATAAAAGTTTTTACAGATACCCTTTTCTACAACGCGAAATTTCAACTTACCCGAGGGGTTTTGGGACGCATCCCTCGCGTAAGTCGGGACTTGACTGCATTTCCATCGTATCCGCCATTCTTTGTCACTGCACCAAGTAGTGATAAAAAATGTTGACGCGCCATCTCCAGTGATATAAAATATAAATTTAGTAGAAAATCGCCCCTCAAGGTATGACGGCTGAAAATTGCTTCTACATTTGAACGAAGCCATTGCCTGTTTGGTGATATTTTGATACTTGAAATTGTAACCCTAACTCCAGTGGATGAACTCTAAACTCCAGTAGGTAGCGCTCATTGTTGAACGCTTTTTCGTTTCTTCATTTCCCCAAAATGACACAGTATTAACAGTCAATCAGTTAAGTTACCGGTTCCAGTTCAGCCTCGTCAAAATAAAGCATTTCTCTGCATGCCAAACATTGGCAAAAACATTATCAAATCATCATGCCTTGGCGCGAGTTTCATTGTTGAAGCACACGTGTTACTCGATCATTGGCTATTATATGTATGAGGACGCTATATTATAACTGTGCCTAATTTCATTTTTAGTATTAATCATATCTGTGAATGTAACTTGAATAAATGTAAATCATTGACCATACGGGCAGTCTATTCACTGAAGATATGCTGTGCGACTCGTATGCAGCAAGAGGAGTCTTCAATAGTTTTTTTTTTCCTTTGCATTTTACAACATGAGAATTTGGACATTTGAATTTTGGACATGGAGCTCATAGTAGTGAGTCCGATACCGAAAAATTAAAAAAATATATAAAACAAAGCAATCGAAAAAAAGATCGTTTTTGATGATTAAAAAAATATTTTAGGGGACAATATCCTCAACTTGCTGCAAATGTTCATGCTTTTGAGCTTTTTCCTCTCTAGCCCCTCAGAAGAATGTTAATTGTAAATATAATGCTCTCTTTCCCTCTAAATAAAAATAATGGGTACGAAACTGTCGAAACATGAAAAAACATGGGGTGTGCTATTCCTATTAAGTGGTGGGTGATGAGAGGAAACGGAGGTTATTTTTGTATTCATGGGGTCATTTTACAATAGAATCAGTAATAATGGTGGCAGAAGCATTTTGCAGCCCCCCCCCCCCCCCCGTCGGTGTTATTTTCCTACCTGAGATAGCTTTACAATATAAATTTCACTCCTTTAAATTTTTTTCAAGAAGCATTTTCACGCTTTGGAAAAGCTGCAGCTGGGAAGTCGGACGGAAAACTAACGAATTTTAGAGTCTTCGACTCCGACTCCAACTCCAAAACCCCAAAACCAGTCCGACTCCAACTCCGAAAGTAGTGGCAGAGTTGCTGACTTGAGGGGAAAATGACAGACTCCAGCTCTTGAAATTTTAAACCTTTGATTCTCGACTCTCTTTCCTCAAAATCGTCGACCCCGACTCTGACTCCGTCGTCAGTAAATTTCCCCTAAAAAACTCTCCCCCTCGGGAAAGACCCCTAGCTATATATCCGTTTCAAGTGTAACAGGAAGGACAAGGGGACAATTTGTGGAAAATCCCCTTACAATTCCCTGCGGTTTGACCACGAAATGGCAGCAATATATAACAATTAGAAGCCTGTGTTGTGCGCTTCGGATAGGAGAGCGGCTGTTATTTGCAGTCTATTCATTAATTACACGTTTTGCCTGCTTCTCAAACCGTGATTTCTCATTGCCCTGTTCATGTAATATGAACGTCGCTAATTGCCGGGTTTCTCATTCCCATTCTTTTTTTTATCTGTTCTTTCTTTTCCACAAATGTTTCTTCTGACTGCTCTGTGCCTCCCTCTTTTTTTGTGTTTCCTCAGAGAATGTTGCGCGCCGTGACTCTGCTTTCAACGGGGTGGATGGTGTTACCATGCTTCTTGGAAACGATTAAAATGGTTTTCGAACGGATTCGGGTTTTTCTGAAGAAAGAAGTTTTTAAAGGTGCTCCCGTGAGCAATAGATTTTATTGCATTGGAAAATCTGGAATAACTAAGTTCGAAACAATTATACAATTAACATGATTTATATATCGTCGACTGAGTACTACAGCTAGGTAACTGCAAATTTGATGGAGAAGAAGAAGAAGAAACGGAATGTTCGAGTTTTGTTGAAAACTTTTGTCCGAAAGGAGACTTAAAAACTGCAAATGATTTTGAAATGGTTGTTTTAAAGCATTTAAATCTAGTCTTCAAATTCTCCAAAATTGAAGCAAAAACTTTGATTTCTTGAGTTTTCTTTGAAGCAGCAGGAGAAAAAAATAACTAAATTGTAGTTGCCCACTTGTAGCATTCACCCTGCGATAAGTTACTGAAAAAGACCAAAATTGGAGAATGTCGACTTTCACCGGTGATTCACCGGAAATATTCGGTCTTCGCTGATGTAATTGGTATGTGAAAGTCGATATTCCCTGGCAAATGTGGTCACTTACCAGATTTCAAATTTTCAGAGCAATATGCATATATTTAATACTGCCCTAAAGCTGCATTCAAAATTGGAGAGGTAACTAATAAAGCATTTTCTAAAAAAAAAAGGGCCCCTTTTTCGTGAATTAGCATCGCCCATCCCTCCGTTTCCAAACTTGACTGTATCATTGCTAGTTTTAGTTAGAGTATGACCAATGACTCTGTCTGGGAGGTAAAGAGAACTACAGTGGACGCTGGTTAACTGAGTCAGTGGTCAAATGAATCAACCACTTTATTGAATCAAATCGTCAAAAATCGAACAAAATCCTGCTTTATTGAATTTGCCGCTTTATTGAATCAGTCGTTTTAAGGAACCAAAATATTTAGAATTATCGTGATTCATATAAGCGGCGGCCACTGAATTTCTTTCTTTCTTTTTTTTTTTTTTTCAAAATCAGTATTTAAACACTACACATTACTCACTTTTAATACTGTATTCAGAGGCATAAAGCATTGGAAAATACAAAATAGCACTTGCTGGTACCTTTTTCATTCTGGTTTTGAGGTAAAAGGACTTCAAACACATCCACAGTTAACTTTTGCTTTCGTGACATGCTGTCGTTTACCTCCCAAGTACTGTTTGATCACCGATGAAACGAAAGAGCGAACATCCAGTTTACCAGCAGAAACGGGCTCATCTATTAGTTTGCAGCGATGCCAGTATGTTGTTACAGATGTGCGCTAGCCTCTGAATTAAGCAGAGGCACATTGAAATGAATAAAACACGCGCATCATGTATGTCACCTATCTCCCCCCAATAAGATAGAATCGTTTTAGCTGGACTCTGGCCAATTCCACAGCAAAGGTGATCGGACAGTACTAAACTGTAGGCTCGTGGTGGCCCGATCGGTAAGGCATCGGACTTGCAACCAGAGTGGCTCGGGTTCGACCTGGCCGGTCGAAGATCCACCGTTTTCATTAATGGTGACTGGAGGGCGTTAAATATCCTTGTGCTCACAAAGTCCTCTAAGTGAAACGATACCGCTGAGGGTCTCTGGAAAGGTATTGCTCGGCTTCTGGTCTGTGTCAAAAAATCAGAGTTTTCTGGGCCCCATCGAATTGGTTAAACCACAATCAGTGGTAGGTACGAGGGACCCTGAAATGAAAAGTACAAAACTGCAACTTTCGATGAAGGATTTAATGAACACAAAATGATTTACGTATAAACTGAATTTTGAAGAAAAGGAATGAATGTTAACGTGACTGTTTCACGTCATTCACATATCTGTCATCTAATATTAGTACTTATTATCTAGAAAATGAGGATATCTAATGATGCCAACTTTCATTTTCGACAAAATTTTGCAATTAAGCGGTAATAATATCTCATTTAACGGCATAATTATGAACAGAAACATTATTTAGCCATTAAATACCGATTATTATTTCTATTTAGGGAGTGAACTGTTTGGAAATCGATGTCACATGCAGTGGGACACTTATTTGACTTTTTTCCCCCAAGCCGTATTTTCTAAATCGTTTTATAGCAGAAATTTCCAAGGTTTCAACAGACAAAAAAGTTTTTCAATAGAGCATGGTATAAAAAAATTATTCATCAGTTAAAGACAAATTCTGATAATGTTCCCATTTTTGGAGGAATTGTAGGTTAGCGAAGGGTTTGAAGTGGCTATCGTTATCAGTAATGGTGTCGAGATTTAAAAATCAGTCAGGTGAATCATGAATAAAATGGAGGTGGGGAGTGGTCAGAAAAGGGTCTACTTTCAAAATTCATGGAAACCTTCTTAAGCTTATTTTAAATGTTAAATACTTAATGGGAACTATATATTGTATAGTGCTTTCGCTTTCATTAATTAAAAAATAAAACATCCTTATCTAGAAATAAAGTGCTGAAAAGTTTGGAAACTAGTAATGGTCAGTACTTGATATCGCGGGGCGAATGCTGCGAGTAGATGACTGCAATTCAGATTTCCTTCATACTGCTTCGAAGACAACAATTTACCCGAAAAGGATATTTAAAGCTCAATTTGTTTCAAGTTTGCTGATAAACGTTTTTTAGATCAGCTTACTTATTCATGAAAATACTTTAAATCTTATGCAAAATTCGAAGACACTCAGATTTAAAATTTATTTAGTATTATTTTTTTCAATCTACGAAAAGTCAAAATGACCGCCATTTTATTTAGATCGCGGACTAGCTGCATCAGCCGATTTTTTGGTTCAAAGTAATTGGAACAGCATATTCACAATAAAATTTTTAATCGTAAATGCATTAAACAATCACAAAATCCTCATATATATAATAGCGAATGATCGAGTAACGCTCCTGACGTCACCAACAATGAAACTCGCTCCACGCCTTGATAATTTGATTATATTTTTTGGTAATGTTTGACATGCAGGGAAAGGCTTTATTTTGACGAGGCTGAACTAGATCCGGTACATTAATCGTTTTACTCAGGGTTAAAATTTCAACTATTAAAATACCCCCAAACAGGCAACTGCTTCATTCAAATGTTGAAGCAATTTTCACCCGTCATACCTTGACGGGCGATATTCTAAGCTATCAAATAAAGGGCAATTCATAAATTACATGAAGATGATTTTGGCAAATTTTTGATTTCTCCCCCTATCCACATATAAGGACACGTAATATTTTTCAAACCCTCTTATTCTCATGTAAGATTCTATTCCGTTCTTCAAAAAAAAAATGTTGTCAGAAAAGGATCAGTTACACAAAAACTTTCAGTTTCACGGAAATCAAATATTTTTATTTTTCAAAAATCATTTGTATCTGATGCGATACAAATTAAAAATAAAATATGCCATAGTCGTGCAATTCGTTCATTATTATTTTACACTATTCATTCTTTGTAAAACAAGTAAAAAACAGCTCATACTAATGCGTTTTTTACATTCCGGACGCAAATGAATTATGATGCCTGCCAAAACACACGACCGCGTGATTTCTTATATAAAATATCGATTAGGAAAATTTTGCGTAAGCATGTGTTTGATCCCCCCCCCCTCTTTTTCCTTTTACAGCTCTACATGGCCAATTACTGTATTGCTACAATTATTGGTCAAATTCCGAGTGAAATTGTGCAGATATAAGTTATATTATAAAAATACAATTTTGAAAAAAATTCTTTATGTCCACTTTTTTTTTTCAATATGTAAAGAACGTTAAAAATTTAGTGAAATTGAAGTGAAATTTTTATTTTAATATCAGGAATTAGCGATTACAATTCTGAGTTCGTAAAATGTGCGTTCATTTATCCTACTCACAAATGAGCTTATTGGCCTTCTTATTTATATCGCCTGCTCTGAAGCCTCAAAAATCCTTCATTCCGATTATCATCGCCAGATGGCAACAGCAGTACTACTCAGAAGCAATAAATTTCTCTAGAAACTTTAGTGGAACTTCGTTTTTTAATCCAACAGAACTCGGAATGGAATTACTTATTCTTCACAACCAATAAGAGCATGGCGTCTAGCATTAAAAAAAGACAGTAATAAGTAAAAATCAAAAGACAATAATAAGCATCAAGAGCGTAAATTTTCAAAAAATTTTGACCATGCAAGATCCTTAGAAACAACTTGTAATTTCATTTTTCCTGCAGCAATTTTCTTCATTTCCGATAGGATTTTTAATGCTTGTGGTTTTTTGTATCAAAAGTTCTAAATTTTTTCCGACTCCCCGACTTTAACTCCGTAGCTTTGGAAAAAATTTAGATGCGAAGAAAAAAATGATTAACTCCGACTCTAGGAATTTTAAAGTCTTCGACTCCGACTCCTTTGTTTCAAAATAAGCCCAACTCTGACTCCGCAAACATTGGGCGAGTTGCGGACTTAAAGGTTAAAATGACCGATTCCGACTCCGAGTCTTTAAATAAAAAACCTTCGACTCCCGACTCTGGCTCTTTTACTCCAAATTGTGTTTGACTCCGACTCTGTAGCCATGGTTTTTACTGCGAAATAACTATCGTTGATATAATTTGTTTTTATTTTCACTTTACAATCTTAAATTATGTATTTAGTTTTTTGGCGGAGAAATTTGGACTCCTTCGTGTTTCTACATAAAGATATGCTCAGACGATTTTTTTTTTAAATTTTTTAATTTCTTTATTTCCTTCTTTATTTATTTATCCTTTTATAGTATTATTATTTATTTATTTTTTATTTATTTATTTATTTATTTATTTATTTTTTGAGAATGGAAAAAAAATTTTAAGTTGACATTTTGTTGTTTTTTATTTATTTTGAAAGTACATTTACTCATTTTCAAAAGTATCTTTTGGCAGCAAGGGCAAAACAAACGGTTTTTATTTTATTTATTTTTGTTTATTAATTAATTTATTTATTTATTTATTTTTGATACATTGTATTCGTTTAAATGAGCTTAATTATTTTTTATCCTTTTTTTTTTCTTTTTGAAAGGGATTAAAGAATTTAATTAATGGAAAATATATATGTTAGCGACTTTGTTTAAAAGGTGCTACTACTTTGTTTGTACGCATCTATTTTACTTTTACACATCAATTTCTTTAGATGAGCGAGGCATATTTTATTTCTGTTAATCGGCCTAAAATGTTAAAAGTTATGTTGGAAATGATTTTAGCTAATTTTGAGAATATTGATGAGATACGGGAAAGTAGGCTTGTTTAGTTCTGGGCGCTGTCATTGTAAAATGCGAATTTTAATAATTAATTTGTGAAATTTTTGCAAAGATTCGAATTCTCATGAAAATACTCAATTTAAATAAATATTTTGGCCTGAAAACTAGAATCAAATTCCACTCTCCCAGACACGTCGCTAAGTGTCGCAGAGACAGGTTCGTTTCCCTGCAGCCGCACTCTGCTTGCAGAGAAAGAACTTTTACAGAAAAACGATGTTTGGGCTGCTAGTGCTGGAATTGTATTTAACCTTAGTGGAAATTTTGTAAATAATTTTATATATTAATAGATAAATGAATGTAAACACAGACAGTAAAAAGTGAATTAGTTAAAATAACTATTTTTTTTCAAAATGAACAAATTGGAAAAAAAATTAAAAATTGCAGTCATAAAGAAAAAACAGCGCTTTCTGTTATAAAACTTGTATTGAGATTTTACTTTTTCTTTTTGGCTCTAAATTTGCACAATATCAGAGGAACTTTTTCACTTTGTCCCATGCAGGGAGCAAAGTGAAAAACAACTTTATTTTTTGCTTTTTTTTAACCGAAAAATTAATACATTGAAATTTATTAATTATATTAACCACTTTTACTTTTTGAATCAGTTAAAAGGGGCAAAGTGAAAACAAAACATTTTTCCTCTTAAAATATTTTCTTACCCTTCAAAAAAAAAGTGAACGATTTCCACTTTTTTTTTTTTTTTTTGAACGTGATAAAGGTGGTAAAATGACAAATAAAAAAACAAAACAAATTTTTAAAGAAAATAGGATTTTCTTTTTCATTAATAAAAATATTTTACATAAAAACTATTAATAAATAAACAAATGAATGAATAACTGAATAAAATATAAAACAATAAGGGAATAAATAACTGAATTAATTAACCAATACATGTGAAAAACTAAATGAGTGAATAAAATAAGAAAATAAGTGAATGAATAAATAGATAAGTGGAGGAATGAAATGAGTTATTTATTGAATGAATGCGCAAGTATTTTGATGAATGAATAAGTTGCGAAATAAACTATTTCACTTTAACCCGTTCACTTTGCTCCGCACGCACCTGACAAATTTTATTAAACATTTAAAACTAAAAATTGCTTAATATTAACTAAATATGTACGGACATCAGTAGATCTCAGCTGATGCTTAAAATGATAAATAAAAAAAATTTAATGTTTTATAATTACGAAAAAATATTCTTCATAAACCATAAATATTACAATATGCAAATCAAATTCTGAAAGTGAGTTCCACCCCCCCCCCTGATCTTGAATGCTCTTTATTTTTTGATTAGAATCAGTTCTGTGTTTAAGAACATAGTTAAAATATTGCAAGATAGGTGGCACTAAAAACTGAAAATATTTGACCATTTCACTTTGCCTCGCTATTTCCCTTCACCTTCACCACCTGTTCCCTTACATATGTTGTGACATAGGTTCGAAAAGCCTTAATGAGCCGATCACCAAGTTAATCTGCAACTGGTTGCAACTAACTGGTTGGCACTGATCAAGTGCAGAGTCAAGAGTTCTCTCCATTTCTATTAAGTAATGTGTATGCTAACGGTTTCCGTACCTTCTAAGTTCAAAAGACTTTTTTTTCTTTTTAGGTGATGTTGATACTACTTTGAAACGTAAAAAAGGGTTTCATTGCTTCGACGCAAAATGCGTATTTTTTTTTCTCTGGTAAACTGGCTTGGCAAGCTGGTAATATTAAAATTAATCTTGGCAAACTTTTAAGTGATTTGCATCTGTCCTCTACAGCCATCTGAGTAGTCATGTTTTAAAAATTAGGTTAAACTTCTACATGTTTATTTTTTAAGTGTAAAACGCTTAATACGACTTATCTTTTATTGCAAGAGTTTGTTTATTTAGTTTAATTCTTTATCAGTTGCATTCTTCATATGAAAATGGCCGGTCTTATTTTTCATTATGGTAATAGCTGCGCGAGGCCCAAATTCTACAATAATGTAACTTTTTTCTTTTCTGGACATAATTGTCTCCCCAAAACACCTCCACAGAATCAACTTGGATCTGACTTACTTAAATATTATGTGTGGTTTATGGTAACCTAGTGAAAATGGATACATTTTCCCTTGTTTCTTTTCCTACACAGAAACCTTTTTGGCTTGCCTGACATTTGTTGATAGTTTAACTTTGCATTGGGCAGGTAAAAAGTAGTGATGTTCCGGATATCCGTATCCGCGGACATCCGAGGAAAAATAAAGATCTGTATCCGCATCCGTATCCGTTACTTTTTTGGCGGATCTTAAACGGATCTTTTCTATTCTAAAAATTCTTAAATATTTGAATAAAAGACACTTAAATTCCGTTTAAATTAGGTTTTCTCTCACTATTTAAATTATATAAGGTATCATTTCAGACGCCAACGGTCCTCTGAGACATGTTTTTTTAATTTTTTTAATTTTTAGTTTATATTAGATTTTGTTATTGATTTGGGGTTTTTGTTATTCTTCATTTTGATTTTCCTCGGCGTCCTTCAAAAAAAAAAAAAAAAAGTGAGACAAAGTTCTTTGTTTACTGTTTGTAAAGGTGTTCCCGGGTCCATTATTCCGTCGGTCGGAGTAATCTGGGTGGAATGGCTCAGCGCTGCATTTATGCTGAAATAAAATGCGAAATTTTTTTCAAATTCTATTTAAACATTAATGCAGCGCTGACCCGTTCCTTCCAACTCTCCCTCAATTTTAACGGAGATTTCTTTAAAGAGTAAATCATAGTCTTAATTATATTTACTCCGTAGTTGACAGTTTTTGAAGAAACAGTGTTATTATTAGGACAGGAATACCTTCCGTAATAAATTTTAAACTTGGATAGTTGAATTGGGAAAAAAAATTTCGAGATCCGTATCCGCGGATCTTGACACTAATGATCCGGATCCGTATCCGTGGATCTACTTTTTTAACGATCCGGCACATCACTAGTAAAAAGCAGTAACTACAAATTTTTCATTTTCTCTTTCTTTTTTTTTTTTTTTTTTTTTTTTTTTTCACATCGATTGTACGTTAGATTTATTGTGCAAGTTTGCTTATTTGGTTTCTGCACCAAAAAAAACACAAAATTTTTTTTTTAATCTAACAATTTCTTTTTGATAGTATTGAATCCAAAACGCGTCCCTACAAATATCTCTAAAACTCATTTCTGCAGATAACCTGTCACGGCATAACTGGTGTCATTATTTTTTACTTAATTTTTAAAGATTATTTATGTCCTTTTGCTTACCATTAAGAAATACCAGGGTCTTATACAAGGGGAGGATCATGGGGGGTCATGAGCCCCCCTCATCCTAAACCGTCGACAATAGCATCCGTCCCATTATGTTCAAACACTGAATGATTGAAATGCAAGAGATTTCAGTAGTTTTTTCAATTCATTAATTATTATTGAAAGTAAATATTTTTAATACAAATTATTTTCATTGCTTATGAAATTAATTTGTAACGTTTATTCGTATTAGGGTCCCTATTCCTGACCGATTTGGCGCTTTTTATTGACACCCAAGCAGATTCCGAAGTTTTCCATACCCCAAACCGTCGGTTTGTTCATGGGGGGGGGAGGGTTAATTTTACAGCACGGCCCCTCCCTTAAAATGGTAGTCTGTATCCTCCCCTAGGAGACACAACATCCATAATGGGTTAAATGAAATTGAAAAAAACTATCTAGCACGAAATAAGCTAAACATTTAACTATTACTTTCAAAACAAGCCATCTGCAGCCTTAATGCTCAGAATGTCAACAGAAAACAACTGAAAAGTATATGACCACTGCTGGTCTTTATCGCTTCACATGGAAATAACAACACATTGAAAATCAGTTTTCAGCAAGTGCTTAAACTAGTTTTCGTTACGATTTCTTCTAAATATCAATTCTCCAGTAAGTTTTAACATATTTTTCCATCCTTTCTTTTCGACATTTCAAGCGATACATCTTTTTGTTGAGGATATCAAGTGCAAGTGTTTTCTATTCAAGCAGATGTTATGTATAAATGCTTGCTTTCATAATAGAATTCTGAGCCATCTGTACGTTGGACACTGAAAGCAAAAACTGCGGACGAGAAAGGTAGAAATGTTCTAGATTTTTGTATACAAATGGAAGATTTTTGATTTCCTTTTCGAATCGCTTAATCTGACTTGGAATGGTGAGGGGACAGGAAAAATGCGGACGTAAACGATGTTCGAAATTGAAAACATTTACCTTTGGATATTTCGGCTAAGTTTCTTCGGAAATATAGCTTGGCGATAGATCGCCCATTTGGCAAAACTATTCAAATTGCTCGCTCTTTGATCAGTGATGCTGGAAAGAGGGGGTTAATTGATTTGCATTTCCTCATTTCCGTTCAAAAAAAAAAATATCATTGTAAAAAAAAATAATAATAATATTTGTCTTTAGTTTTTCGTATTTTTTCCAAAAACACATTTTTACTCTGCTGTGATTAATCAGATATCAAGCAAATTTTGTATTGTGGAAATTGTCTGCTTAGTTAGTTGTGCTGAAATTTTACTTAAGAAAGAGAAAAGTTATAAATTGATCGATCGATTGGTACGTGTATAAACCGTTCATAAGCATTTGCTGATTTGGTTTTAAATGTAGGCATTGCATGTTTTTATCTTCATTGTAGTGGGTTCGACATCTTTGCTTAATGTTGTAAATGAAGCAGGAATAGGCAGTGGCAGATTTACTGGTTTGGGGGTACGCCGTTTTGCCTTTTGTTCTGTCACAGAACAATAAGACCGTGGTGGTTTGATTGTTAAGGCATCAAACTCGCAACCGAAGGGTCCAGGGTTTGATATCAGCCAGTCGAGGATCCTCCGTTTTCGTTAATGGTGACTGGGGCACATTAAATATGTCGTGGTCAAAGTTTTCTAGGTAAATCAATACATCTGGGGGTGCCGGACCAGGGTCTGGATCAAAAAGCAGAGCTGTCTTCAATGTCTCATTAAACCGGTTAAAACATAAATAGTGGTAAGTACGGGGGACCCTGGAGTGCGATGTGATACCATAGAACAATGTAAATGATTTATCATGTGTGAAATCCCTTAATTGTGGGGGCCCCTCGCTATTGCGACAGGTTAAATTCAACACTGAGAATAGGAGCTTTACCTGTCGACACTACTCGTATTAGAAAAAAGACGCATATGTCTAAGTTGATTATTTTTCAAGAGAGGAAAATAAAGTTTTCTTTTTTTCCTTTGAGTGAATGAGACTACCCTCAAACCTGTTTTTGCGCGGTGGACACGAACTGCATAAGAAAAAAAATTGCATAAAAAAATTGTTCAAAACTTCACGAGTAGCTGAAAAATAGTTTTCGTAGTAAAAACTACTGCTAAATCACAGAAAAAAAAAATCTCACAAAAAAAAAAAACCTGTGACCCTCTTCCTCCAATCAACTCTAATTTGAATTCTGAAACTTTGAATTCAAATTATGTTTTTCGCAATCACGAGTTGCGACAAGACCCTACTCATTAGAGTTATTGTTTCCTAGAAATGGCTCCCCCCCCCCACCCAAGCATGTCCCTCCTCCTGGGTGGTTATGTGTGTATAGTTGTGTGTGTGCAGGCTTAAGTGTGTGCACGTAGGCCTGTGTATGTGTGTAAAGGCGCGCGCGTGTAGGCGAGGGTGTATGAGCGTGCGTGTGTAGAACATGGACGCCACCATCCAGCAGTAGTGGATTCCGGGGGACAGTGCTCAGGACCAGAGCAGCCGTGTCGCCGCCGCGCCGTAGGCGGTGGTGCTGCTGGTCCAAGCTGAAAAAGGAACCACAACGTCAAGGACTGTCAAATGAGAATAATAAGCAATCGAGATTGCTCAAAAAAAAAAAATAATAATAATAATAATAATAATTTGAATTTTGACGTATGGAATTTAAATTATGTATTTCGCAATCACGAATTGCGACAGGATCTTACTCATTGGAGTTATTGTTTCTAGAAACGGCTCCTGTCTCCCCAAGCTTGCCCCTCCTCCAGGGCGGTTACGTGTGTATAGTTGTGTGCGTGTGTACGCGTAGGCGCGCGTGCATGCATGTGTAGGCTTGTGTGTGGGCGGAGATCTGTGTGTATGCACGTAGGCATGTGTGTATATGTGAGTGTGTATGTGTGTGAGCATGTGTGTGAACAGGACATGGACGCCACCGACCAGGAAAAGCGGATTCCGCCGCGCCTGCACAGGCCGGTGGGCGGTGGTGCTGCTGGTCCAAGCTTAAAAAGGAACCACAACGTCAAGGACTGTCAAATGAGAATAATAAGCGATAGTGATTGCTCAAAAAAAAAAAAAAAAAAACGCACAAAAACAAGTTTGAATGTATTATTTCATTAATGTTGATTTTTCAACATCACACACGCTAGCGCTTGTTATCATTCATATCAGCATATTTAGTACATACGAAAGTTGAAAAATTTGCAGTAGCAATTAGAAAATTCCCTCAAAAGCATGACGTCACTTTGATATTTTGAGGTAACTTATTTAGAAAAACTGATGAGATATGTAGTGGGGCAATTCTCGAAAAAATGCCCCGTGCGTAACGCTAAGTTTTTTATTTTATTCAAGTAACTATTAATTAAATATGGGATTAACTGTTGTGCTTTGATGGTATATTAAAGCACGTATTATTTCCCAACAGCATTATTTTTTGAATGCTTTGGTTAGCTGAAAAAAATAAAAAAAAACTTAGCTTTACGCACGGGGCATTTTTTCGAGAATCGCCCTTGGTAGATTTAAGCATTTTGGAAGACTCGTCTCAATGCATTTTTTGAGGGCTTCTTTGTGTATGGTCACTTCCGGAGTGGGATTGGGTTGTTTTTAATCCTTTTCACAAGTTGTTCTTATTTTATACTTAACTTGCTTTGAAGAACAATATGAAGCATTTCCCCGCTCCTTAGAGTGCAATTAATTAGTTTTCATTTAAAAAAAGTACACATGCGCAAAGACGATTAGTTCTCCAAACGCTTCTCAAGTAATGCTCCCTTTTAAATCGCGAGAGTAAAAAATATTTTTTGGCGTGAACGTTTATTCCGCCAAAATGTTACTATAACCCTGCATTTCTTCCAATGCATTGCAGTTTACGCGTAACAACGAACTTCTGAATAGTCGATGCTACCGCCAAGTTTGGCTTAAAACATTCGCACTAAAAAATCGTCTTGCATTATGGATGTTAAATGCTCACACTAGCCTTGTTTTACTAGAAAGATTTAGAAATATTTCCTCTCCTGTTTTTTAATAAATTTCAAATTCCAAGATTTCCAGGTCTTCTTAGACTAAACAGGATAGAATCGTATTCGCAGAATTAATCAGACTAGCAGCTGATGCCTGAAGAACTTGTTTAGAATGCTTTTTAGAATCACATAACGATTGTTATAAATGGTTTCATACTAAACTATTGCGAAATTGGAACAAAACCATTTCTTGTATAAGATTTTTTGTTTCTTTTCTTTTCAACATGTTTTCCAGATTTTTTTTCCTTAAACAAAAAAAATGATTTTACCTTTTTAAAATTATATTATTGGAATATAGTTGTTCTATTTCACATAAACAATTACATTATCTAAATTAAAAGTACTTTCTTGATTTATATAATCAATTCTTATTCATTTACTTATTTATTTGCTTCAGCTTAATGATGGGTAAAAAAAAACATTGACAACAGTAAAAACAACAACAAAATGATGATTATATTGACGATGGTGATGCAAAAACAAATAAATAAATAAATTAATTAATTAATTAATAACTACAATAATAGTGCTAATAATACTAACACTACTATTAATAATGGTGATGATGATGATGATCACAATAATAATAATAATAATAATAATAATAATAATAATGATAATAATAATAATAATAATAATAATAATAATAATAATAGTAATAATACAGAAAGTGCAGCCTCACAAGGAGATGAATGAGCTTATAAAAAATATAATATTTAGGATAACTTTCTCAATACTTTTTTTAATTATTTTTTTTTAAGTATGCTAGCAAACCTCATCAAGTTTCTTGAAAATATATAAGGTAAAGAAATAAATCAGAATACAAACTGAGTCGTTTTAAATATTTTATTGGCATAGAAGAAAAAAAAAGAAAAAATGCTGGCTTTGCATAAAAAACCTCGGTAGTCATAGAAGAATCTATTTTGTGAAAAATATTTTAATGAAAAAAAACCTCTACTACCACTTTTTTAATTAAAAAAAAAAAAACAGGACAATATTAATGCCACACAATTGATTGTCCCCCTTGATCACGTCCTCCATTTATTTCACATGACAGATGCCATTTTCAGTGTAGAATGAGTGAGTAATAGAATTGCTGTTCCGATGCTCTTTGAAGTGATAAATAATTGCGGGAGGTTTTTTGTTATTGAAGTATTTCTTAATTACGAAAAGGCTTGAATATTTAAGATGTTTTAACTCATTACTCTAAAAGCCCAATTAACAACAGAATTAAAGTCCTTTAGAAGAGAACTCCGAAAAGGAGAATGAAAAAAAAAAAAAAAACATAAGTTGGAAGTGCTTAAACAGAGATTAAGTACTTTCACTTTGGTAATAAAATTTTTGTGCATTAATTATTACTGAAATCTTGAAATAAGTCAAGATTCCCCTTGAAGATGATATGTACTTAAATGTTAAGCGATAATTTAAAAAGAATATGAGAAAAAAAGGAAGTAAAGTGAAGAGAAAATGCAAAAAAAAGTCTAGCGAAGAAAAGTTAAACTGACGTTAATTTTTTCGATTAATAATAAATCTGAATTAACGTTTTTAGTGCAGTACGAATTCAAAAAAACTTCTATTTATTAATAAAACGTGTTTTGGAAGACTGAAAAAGTTTGAAAGCAAAATTTTAATGAATTTATTTACATGTATTTGTTTTTTGAGAAATGATTGAAAAGTGTTTTTGGAAGAGCTTTAGATAAAAATTTCATTATATAGAGATGAAAGGAAATGACATTCATGTTTCAAGAAAAGAAAGGGAAGTTTTCTAAATAGGAAAATAAATTTTCTTTGGTTTCGCCGTTTTAACTTTTATCTAAAATTTCAGTAAATTTCTTTAACTTTTAATTAAGAAAATCCAAGAGTTTGTAAAAAATCATATGCTAATTTTGAATTTGTTGATTTTCTTCATTTGAAACAAACCGAATGCGTTTGTCTTACGGCAAAACTAGATTCAAATGTTCAAATTCAAATGACAAATTCAAAAAATAAAATAATAAAAAAAAAAACCTAGTGCATATTTGCACTATGCAAAACTTGAGCCAAGTGCAGTTATTTTAAAAATACCATTTTTATCAGCTGCATAAAAAAAAATCTTAATGGGGGCTGCGTAAGAGAACTAGTACGAATCCATGATATGGCACCCAAGGCGCGGATGTCAATGGCACAGAAAGTTTTGCTTAAAAAATGAATTACATTCTGCGCGCCGATTAAAATAATTGTTAAAAAATATTAAACTTTATCAAAAAATGGTTAAAACCTATATCTTTAAGCATGCTCTTTCAGAAAAACATACTTTTGAAATTTCGGAAACAATCTAATTTATCGCACGACCTATGCAGGAGTTTAAGAGCGAATACGAAAAAGAAAATATCTGGCCCATTTATAGTTTCAACCTTACTATTATAATTTAAGTGTATACAGTCGAACACGCTCACAACGAGTGCAAAGGGACCACGACATTTGCTCGTTATAACCTAGTGCTCGTAAAAACGAGTTCGTGGAAAAAATCATAAAAATTCATCATAGTCGCTTTTTTTCTTCTTTTTAATCTCTATGCAATACCAAAGAGGTGGATAATTAGCTTTGAACTGTCTGATTAGCAGTTTTTTTTTTCTTTTTTTTTTTTTAAAGAATAAACATGCATACACATCTATAATTTTAAAACGCTTCTATACACCACTGATTTAAAAAAAAAATGCTGTGATCGCTTGTTCTCAAGATTTATATTAACTTTCGGTTGACTTCGAAATATTAAAGAACATTTTCCCAAAAAAGGATAAATTCTGCTGGAAGTGAACAGAAATGTTATGAATCACAGAAATATTGCTCATTTAAAGCGGGGTTTGCTCGTTAAAAGCAAGTTATGCTTCCAGAGATTTAACGTTGTACCAACCTAATATCTCTGATTGCCTCGCTAAATCCGGGCTCTCGTTAAATCAGGACTCGTTATCAGCTAGTTATTTTTTTTTTAACTCTACAAATTTGATTCGGACAAATCGGAGATTCGGATAAACGGAGGCCGGATACACGATGTTTCACTGTACATTCAATAAATCCTATTATTCATTTACTTCTATTTATTTCCTCGAAAAAACACAGCTTCATTACCCGCGTTTAAGAACGCTCGAATGCACCTCTTTTAGAATTATTTTCTGGTTCATAACAGAACCCATCATATTGTTCAAGTGCGTTTTAATAACCGTAGAAACGCGTCCTGTTGTTCGCGTGATAATTTTTTTTTTCTTTTTTTCGCCTTCCGATGCGTAGAATGGAATTAAGAGAATAACGCCCTCATAACAGCAGTATTGTTATATGCTTAATAATCGAAGCTAAAATAAGTTATAGAGGGCAGGAATGTCCATTTCCTGTCGGAGAATGGAAGTGGCTCTGGTTTTGTTGTGTTATGAGATCAAATAGGTTGAGGATAATTCATTTATGTATTTTGTATTGTCTGTGTGCAGGATGTGTTTATTTAGTTCGATGCTCACGTGAAAATTCGCCATTTTTTTTCTTTTGATTTGTTTTCAGCATAGTAATTGTCAAGCTACCATGATATTTACAGGAAGCAAACTTATTTCTTGATATACGAACACTATTTTTCAAAGATGAAATTTTTTTAAAAAAGAAGACTTTTTTGTAATTAGTTTACCATGAATCAGCATACGATTTCATAAACGGACAATTAGTATGTAAACTTAATGTTTTTTTCATGTTAGAATATTAGAATAGTAAAACCCTGATTTAAAATCAGTTAAGAGAAATGTTAAATTAATTCTACAAATGCAGGGAAAAGTTGACTTGTGTGTAATTGCGCCTAAACTTTCTAAGAATTTAACCATGTCCATGAAATAAGAACCAAAAGTAAATTACACATCTTTGACATCATTCTAATAATGATTCCGTCAGTTTTATTTTTATAAGTAAATAGACATTTTATAAGTAACTGGATTAGAACTAGCTGCGTCACCCAACGTTGCACGGTCTACCTCGAAAATTAAAATTGTGACATATGTTCAGTAATCAGCCTCAAATAAAAGGATAAAATGACATTTTCTCATCGATGTGCAAAAAAGAGCTATTTTATGGCTCAAAATTTAAATTTCGACCTCTTGATTTTATTTATTTATTTTACTTTATTTATTTCTTTTTTCGGATTTGTATAAGAAACATAATCACTCACTCAAATACATCCAATTTTTTATATATAGATTAGAACAGGGGTTCCCAAACTTTTTCGATTCGTGGCACCCTTTGAAGAATTTCTCATGGTACCCTAGTCTATATCAATTATATTATACACATTGATACCGAAGATACTTCGCGGCACCCCTCGCTGCTGCAATCACTATAGGTAGGTTCTGGATTAAAATGATGAATGGAGGAGATATTAAAATAGAATTTGTGTGTGTGTGTGTGTGTGTGTGTGTGTAAATATTCTACTTTACGTTTGTATGTATGGAAAAAAAAATCGTTTTTTTTTTGCGTACAGCAGGGTTCCCCCCCCCCCCCTCCCCCAGGTAGAAATCAAAGAGACGAGCTAGAAACTATCAAATGAAAATAACAATGATATAACTGGCAATTGTGATGAAAAACGTAAGTTATTTTTCATTGAGTAACTCTGGCAAAAAGACATACATAAATAAAACAGCATCCCTTGTCTCTGGTTCGAAGCCGAACCAATACAAACGATTAAATCTTATTTGAAGAATTCTCAAACAGGCACAAGCTCACTCCCCTCACTCTTTCATCCTTTTTCATTTCTCTTTACGCGTTCTCTTCGAGGTGAGGGCACGATTTTTGCCACGAAATATCGTGATTA
Organism: Uloborus diversus; assembly: GCF_026930045.1. NCBI lineage: Eukaryota > Metazoa > Arthropoda > Arachnida > Araneae > Uloboridae > Uloborus > Uloborus diversus. The sequence goes on along the minus strand of NC_072739.1, from coordinate 84,118,315 downwards.
AGTGCCCCGGCCAAGAGATAAATATCCAGGAGGGGAGGGGCAGGGCAGCCCAGAGCAAGCAAATAATGGCGAGTAATTTGGAAGGTGCGAGCCGGATACGCTCGATTCTTGGGCATTCTGATCGTAATCGGCCGACACATTAGCACCCGACTCTGATGGACCGGACCCGCGTGGCAGGAGGTCCGGCACCGGAGCGTGACCTCTGACGTAAGGCCGCATGACTTTCAAAAGACTGTTGGAATTTTTACGATTGTTATTATTATTTTAAATAGGGAAAGTGCGAGTGTTTCGGAGCTTTGGTCGTGGTGATGTGCCGCATCGGAAATGAAAGATGATTTTAAGTAGAGTCATAGAGGCGTTCGTACGGGGGAAGGGGGGGGGAAGGGTTGCAACTGCCCCCTCACTTTCAAAAGTAAAGGAGCCTTGTCCTTTTCAGAGTTAAAAATTAACGATTGATTGAAAAATAATTTTTCCTCGACGGATTGATTTAGTTAACGAAAATAAAAAACTAAAAATTCGAAATAAAAGAATTTTTATTTCGTAGGAATGACACTTTGAATTAGAGGGGGAGTCTACAGCAGGTCTGTCATTTCTAATTTTTCCAGGGCCGGATTAAAGGGATACTCGATGCAAACTATGCTGAAAAACGACAAAAATCACGCTCCCCTGTATGTAAGTACATTAATTTCTCAAATCGGGGGGAGTCAATTCCTTCCTCCTGACCCCACCCCAAACGACCGTGTGTCGTTTGGGGACCGTGCGTTTACAATAGTCTTCTGTCCATAATTTCGACCCCAAATTGCATGTTTAGGGGTCATTTAAAATTTAACAATACAGCCCAATTTTATATCAAAAAAGAAAAAAAAACCTTTCGTGGTGCCCTTCTATTACTCCCACACCTCCTTTGGTCTCCCACATTTTGGGTGCACCAGCCGCCTATCGAGTCATGCTCATACTTTGTGTGTTTTAATTCCAGTCTATAAGTCATGGCCCGATTACCGCACAGGTCGACTAAGCCTAGGCTTGGGGCCCCAGATTACTTACAGAATTATGAATAGCATTACAACTATACAAAAAATACAAGTATTTTTAAAATAATGATTTGTTAATTGAAAAAAAAAACTTCATTAAAGGAGAACTTTTATTAATTCTGCCAGTAGCGAATTTACCATGTCACAATTATGAGGGGTCCCGAAAGGGATTCATAAATGCACTTGATAAATGGTTTATTCATAGTTCTGTGATAGACAAACAGATCCCCTAAAAATACATTCCGACGGGCCCCAAACCTGTAAATCAATCACTTCATTCCGCAATAGTCTTAGTCGAGTCCTGTCTATAGTACTATAGTATCACTCTGATGAGTTGAGAGATGTCCTTGACAATGTTTACTTCCTTTTAGGGAAATAGGGGAGGGTAAATGGCAGCTGTGCTATTTTAGTAGTAGTTAAGCACAAATTTTTCACCCCAAATCCGCATCAATGAATTATCCTCTTTTCACTGAACTCCTCTAAAAGAAGTAAACACTGTCAAAGCTCATCTTATACCTGCACTATAGATACAGTCTAGCCCTGGTGAAAAAATGCTTGGCATCGGACGTGTTCGTTCATGTTTGGGTTTAAAGGAGAAAATCTCAGACTGGCATAATGTCGATAATCGTTATCGATGTCGCAAAATCGTAATTTGAATGGGGGGGGGGGGAGGTGGAACGGCTTTTCTCTTCTATATTTTAACAAATGGAACCATTAAAGCTTCAAATGATCGGAAGTCATCAGCATCAGACTATATTTTGAAAGGAGCTAAAACTAGTTTATTGGAAGCAATTATTTTGGTCTTGGCTTCCCAGTTGAGAAAAAGTTCAAAGTAGAACGGTAGTTTTTTTTTTTTTTTTTGACAACATATTAGAGGGACTGGAAAGTCGTGTTTTTATTTTATTTATTTATTTATTTCAAACCCTGAATTTTTAATGTTTTTTTTTTTTTTTTTAAGTTTTACCAATGATTGATGTTATTACCAGCGTTGTCAACAACGTTTTGTCATAAGTTTAAATTTTCAATCCGAGCAAAATTTCTGGAAATTGCATGTTAGATATCAATTGACGTTTTCAGTTTTTTTTTTTTTTTTTTTTTTTTTTTTTTTTTTTTTTTTTTTTTTTTTTTTTTTTTTTTTACCACACAACGACTAGAATAAAGAGGAACCAGACGTTGCTATATCGGGCGAGCTGATTCCAGCAATTATCAACAGAAAAGACCGAACTTTGAAATATTGCAAGACAAGATTACTCAAAACGTTCTCTTTTTTTTAAAATTAATGCATTGCGGTGAACTGCCCTCCCCCCCCCCCCCCCAACCGTACATTGCACCATCAGATTTCCTTTTATTCCAATCACTTAATAAAAAAACTTGAAGAATCGCCAGTTTCCCAATATCCATCTCCAGATATTCTTCTCCGGAAACAAGTGCATTCTGTCGATTTGGGATAGAAAATAAGCACACTAGGTGGGAAAAAGTTGTTGATAACGAGGGCATTTACATCATTGAAATCAAATTAAACTTATTTCAGGTTCCCTTAATATTGTCCCTTAAAATCTTCAGGCTAAGCAGTGAAGCTTCATTTGATAATTATGGAAATGTAGATATTTTTGTTGAAAATGGACCGAATTGTACATGAATATATTCAAAACAATGAAAAGTAACGAAAGTGCATTCACTAGTGGTGACAAGCTTCGGGGAAATCAATCGGGCAAAACAGTTAAACAGCTTTAAGGCATACTATACACCAGGCAACTTAGTTAAATCAACTTCTCCTGTAAGTTGAATTTATTCGAGCATCTGCTCCACAATGCTGTTAAAACTGAACTGAGTTGACTCAACTAGTTTACTCGTACGTAGCAGGGAAGTGCACACGGGGGGGGGGGGGACACCTGCTGGCCCGTGCCTGAAAGAGATCCGAGATTTTGAGAAGTTCCTTCTTAAAATTTCAGGTCTCTTTTAAGGTCTGGGTGAAATATATCGTCGCCTCAAAACAATATCTTACTGTTATTCCTGAGATTAGACGTCTTACTGTTGCTATGAGGCGATGATAAGTAGCGAAGTAGGGGTAAACAATATGAAGGAGGGCCAGTAAAAGTCATTTGTGACGGGCCTAAAAATTTCTGTGCATGCCCCTGGAGTGTAGAGCAAGGGTTTGGCAATGTCCCGATCTGTTGAAAAATTGATTTAACTCATCAAGAAGGGAATGGAGTTGGCACATCTGCCTGATGAGTGAAGGATACTAGGCAATTCCTTTGCTTTTCTACTAGGTTCTGCTTCCTAATAACTACCTATTCGAAAGTTGACTCAACTAAGTTGCCTTGTGTGTAGGAGGTCTAAGAAAGTTAGTTAAGGGAAGACACATTTGAACATAATTCTGGTTGGGATGCACATCAGAGATGCCTTTAAAGTTTTAATGTGATGTATTATTCGACTAAAACATGTACATAGTCCTTGGTCTGTACAGTGAACCTTGAAAATAATTTTGTAACCGGGTTCACAATTTATGCAGGGATAATTAAAATTAATTTTAAAAGTAACAAAGTTTTGCTTAACCTTTAAAATAAAGCACAGTAAAAAAAATTATGTACATTCTAAATAAAGCAGCATAGGGGAGAGTGTTGTACCTTGGGACACTTTTCATATTTCAATTTTTAAGGTCAATTATTTGAATCAAATTTAAAATCTAAAAGTCAAATTAAAATACCTTAACATACTTCTCTATGCAATATATATCTTTTTTAATTCAGACAGTTTGAAAATAAAATAGTGCCAGCCATTTAAAGCCAAAGTAACAAGCTCTCCCAAGGTACAACATCCTATTGTACCTTTGGGACACATCCTGTTGTACTATTGGAAAGTCTTTATGATTCAGGAAACAGCCATATACTTAAACCAATTTTGCACCAGAAAACAAAAAAAATATATATATGTACATATTTTCATGGTAGTGAATTAAATCATGAATAATTAGTTATGAATTTTGAATAATGAATTATTATCAAACATTAATTGTGTTTAAAAGACTACATAAGATAAGAACATTGTTCCATGTCCCTAAACATATCTTAATTATTAAGAACCATGCATATGTTGTTACTTAGATTGGAACGTGTCTTAATGTGCAAAATGTTTGGCTGTCCCAAGGTACAATCACCATGTGGTTTAAGAAAAATCAAAATGATAGTCAATTAGGATGCACTATAAATATTTTCTCTAAAGCAAAATATTTAAAGTACTTCTCTTTTATGAAAAAATAAAATTCAGCTGATTAAATTTAAATACAAAAAAAAAAAAAAAGAATATATTTACTTTGGAGTCACAACATTTTCTTTCTCTCACAAAATCATCAATTTTACTTATTTAATGCTGATGATCTTTTTTTTTTTTTTTTTTGTGAACCAAAAAAATAATTAAATACCACTTTAGCTCTTAAATTGCTACTCAGGTAAAAAAGCAATCAGTTCAAATAAAGATTAGCAGATTAGCATAATAAATTAATTACAATAACATTGTACATTGAAGAGAGACAATTAAGCGAATAGGAAATTATTTTATTTAACAAAGCAAAAATTTATGACATTATACTAAACTTCTTTTATATTTTTTTTGATTTGACAAGAATTAATAAGATTCTTTTTCATAAATTTTGAAAACTTTTTATTTAAAAAAATAATAAGATTCAAATAAAAGAAATCTGAGAAGAAATTAAAATTATTTGATTGGTGTACTTTGGGTACATACTAATGTTTTTTTTTGGGGGGGGGGAATAGCATAATGTAGCAAAACATCATCAAGAAGAATTATAATAAGGCAAGAAAACAGACAAAACTTTGAACTAAATATTTTATTGAACAAAAACATACAATCATTTTCAAATTAAATAAGTAGATGGAAAGAAAGCAGGGGTGAACAAAGCAAAGGGGAGAAAATAAATCTATTTGTACACATTATATAAAAACACTTAAATGTGATTTTCGTTATTTCAAATATATAATAACACTTACCTTACAACATAGGGGCTAGAAAGTGTAACTAAACCATATACTAAATAATATGAAGCACGTTAACATAGTTAGTTCACAGCAAAAAAATGAATAAACTTGTTTCAAATTTGCTAAAATTGTTTTTAGAAAAGATAGCCTGACACAAACTATGTTTCTCTGCATTAGATCTTTAATTTTCATCAAAACAAACGGAAATGCCAGTGCATTTGATTACATTAAACTGAACATAATCAGCAGATTTTTAAAATGGCAAATTTGTTCCCGAGGCACAATGAGAATATTTATTCACTTAAAGGGAAAGAGGAGGGGAGGGGGGTTTGAAATTTTGATTTATAAAATTCCCAATGGGTGGACTTGGGTGTTCTAAATATTCTATAGGGATGTTCCAATTATGAGTAATAGTCTTAGATGCCAGAAACTACAAAACAATTTAAATTAAATTTAGAGAGTCATATGCATATAGTACTTGGAAGGTAATGTCACTATCAGAAATAAGGAAAATAATTTTAGCAGGGCCATGGGTGTATCCAGAGGGGAGCAAGGGAGGGCAGCTGTCTCGCCTTACAAAGTTGAAAATATTTGAAAAAAATAAATAAATAAGTTTAAAAAAAGCATAATTGACAGTTGCTCATTGAAAAGGAAAAGGGTGAAAGGTTGGGTTACTCTTGCAATACTGCTTTGATGGTTATGCAAAGTAAGACAGTGCCATAACACTTCCCTTTCCCCAACAGTTATTGAATATAACCTCTTCTTCATGCACAATGTAAAAGTTTAAATTTCGAAAAGTGCCTCCCACATGGACCATAATCAGAATTTTAACAGGAGGGGGGGGGGGAGGGGAGCAAAAAAAATCGAGATGCATTTACTAGGAAAAACAACAAAATACATACACTTACATAATTTAATTGTTTTAAAATTCCTGAAGGGGGCAATGGAATCTCTCAATCACCTAATGATGGGGATGCCCTCCCCCCCCTCTATTTTTAGCTGGATACACCTTTGAGCTAGGGCAAACCTAACCTGGCAGCTTTATAATGCTGCAATTAGGATCTGCATAGCCTTCACAATGCTACCAGGTTAGGTTTGCCTCAACTATAGAAAGTATTAAATGTATTTGAAGTTTTGAGCCTGAAACTGATAAGGATACAGACTTGGAGACACACTTGCATAAGCCGCAGGTGTTTTATAAAGGATCTTGAAGTTATATTTTCAAAAATGAAACTGGAAAACCAACTTTGAATGACATAAGGAATAATTCTATCTTTAATTTCAGTGAATGTTCAAATGGGAAATACAATACAGTCAAACTTGCTTATAACAAGAATCTAGACTTAGCGAGGAAATCAGAAAGATTTAGTTGGTATAATGTAAAGTCTATGGGAGAATAACTCGGCTTTTAGCGTGCAAACCCCGCTTAAAGTGAGCAATATTTCTGTGATTCATAACACTTCTACTGATATGTTCTCTCGCTTAGCTTATCATATCTTAGAAAAATTGCTTTGACACTCTGAAGTCAACTGAAAGTTAGCGATAAGTCGTAAATCCTGAGAAAAATGAAGGTATTTTATGGAGAATGAAGAAGCATTTGTTGAGGCCAATGTTGTCATTTCTGAGATATACTTCTAGGGATATTGCAGCTCAAATTCAAGCAAATGCAGATGAAAAGAATAATAACTGCGACAACTGACAGATGTAAAGAATCTGAAGCTGAATCACCTTCAACATTGTCAATGGCTTTTGATGTGCAGAAAAACCTTAACCGGCTTTCAAAGTCAGAGGGTTAAGTGTCGATTTTTTTTGCACAAGATAGACACAAGCAGACAATAAGTCAGTTCAGAGCAAATTAACCAAAAATAATAATGAGAGGAAAATAATAACAATAATAAGCAAATGTGTATGAATTTTTCACAAACTCGTATTTTATGAGCACTCGGTTATAGCGAGCAAATATCGCGCTCACTTTGCGAGCGTTATAATCGAGTTCGACTGTACTATGAATCCATATTTGCTTTATAATGAATCCTCACATTATCACAAGAACAGGGGTGCAAGTGGACTCAACCAAAATTTTCTGAAGGTCAAGCAGTGTGAAATTTTCGTAGTTTCCAAATAAACCTCCCCCCCCCCCTAAAAACTCTTCAAATATGCATACTAAAATCATTGAAATCACATATAAAAACTATTTATTTTTTTCTTTAAATAATTTTTCAGTTTAAGAATCTGTTGTCAGCCCAAATTTTTCAGAATTTTCTTAAATTTCAGATCACAAACACTCCTGCACAAGAATGAAACAAATACAAAATCATCATGTAAACCATATTAGTGGTTTTAAAAATCACTTCATGATAATCATAAAAGTTATGCAAGTCCTACATTTTTTTTCTATATTGTTTATATCACTTTACCTTTCTTCTAGCACTAAAAAATATTTTCTAGTGTATGGGAGGGAGGGAGTAATATTATGACTATAGGATTGATCAAAAATATTTTTTAGAGCCACTTGGTTAAAACATGAAACATTTATTCTCATTTACAGACAGATGAATCATACATGATCTGTAAAACTATAACTCAACATTGCCATGAAAGCAAAATATTGCAGAAATCCAAGCAATTCAAGGAACCATTTTTTTAATACAAAAAGAAGTGAAAATATGGATATGAAGCATCTAACAAAAAGAGGATCGTCTGTAAGATGTCTTTTCATTCATAATTTCACTTCCTTTTGCATTGAAAAAAGGGTTTCTCGTAACCATTTCTGCAATATTTTGCACATTTTTTCTTGTATTCTAGTAAATATTACATTTTAAAAGTTAGGTTGCCAAGGGCTATCATATGCAGGGGAGGGGGGGGGAACTCAGACATTTTCCCCATGGTTTGGCACGATATTTTCCCCATAGAAACCGATTTCAGTACAGATTAGAGTAATTAAAATTTGACATTTTTAATAACTTATTCATTTTAATTGCTGGAGAAGAGATGTTTGTATATTTGTGCAAAGAAGTACTAAAAGCAAGAAAGCTCCAATTTCAAAAAGAGGGGGGAGGGGTTTGAGCCCCTCCTTTCCCCCCCTATGGGCGCCCTTGTAGGTTGCCAAATTTCTAATACTAATCATCATTACAAATACCCATAATTTTATAGAGTAAACATTATTTTATTCTTGTTATAGTATTTCAATATTTACAACAAAAATCTGGGTACTCACAAATGTTTTTGGGTCAGACAATCAAAAATTTAATTTACTTTTGATTACTATAAAGCACTTATTTTCGTAAATTTTGCAAACATAATTTTTGATAAATTTTTGCCAAAACAAAGATATTGGTGATTGAAAAGATCTGTATTTTTCTTTGAACTTTTATGCTATTATGTTTTCCATAACATAAAATTTATCTTCAATGCATTTTAGACGGTTAAATGAAAACTTTAGAATTAAAATTTAAAAAATTTGAAAGGAAAAACCACAGCTAAAAAACCCAGCATTTTCTTAGTTGTTTTTACTTTGTCCCAAAAAACATTTGTAGTTAGTACTGCAGCTAAAGTATACATTCCACACAAATAAAATGTTTATTTAGTTCATTCACCATTTAATTGGAATGAGAGATAACTAGATTTTGCTCATTTTAAGAATTTTTGAGTATAGTTTCTACTAGAAAATAATTTGTTCTGTTTCAGACAAAACATAATACAGTTAATTCACAATAACTTGTCCGATAACTCGAATATTACTATAACTCGAAGTTTTTTTATTAAGTCCTGATCCCTTTGTTTTTAAGTCCATGCTAATAATTTTCAATATCTCGAAGTTAACTTCCTTTAACTCAAAGTTTTTTCAAAGATGACTCGAAATTTATTTCGGAAGAATGAAGAGAAAAAAAGAAAAACAACTGACTATGAGAGAAAAATTCGTTCACCTTCATTTGCAATTCCTGCACAACAGACCTCTAAACCAAGGAGAACACCTGTTGAACCAATGTGTGATAAAGGAGTTAGTTACACGTGCCGAAATGAGTATAGCTTGTTTTTTTTTTTTGTACTGTAGTGTACTTAGTACAAAGTGTACTAGTGCAGTACACTTTGACATGTTGCTGGACTACCGAATCTGCTTTTAAGCTGTCAAGTTGTCAACTCAACTGATTGTACCTTTATTCAAAGTCTGGCCTAAGTTAAGATATGTTCCCTTTTTTAGTTCAATCATTTGCTGATAAGTTTCTATGAGAGAGAGGTAGAAAGAAAGATTTGTGTCTTTACTATAAAAGATGTCTAAGTGAAAGCTAAAAACTTAGATTTAGAAAGCAAAGTGAATTTCATTTATGACATTGAAAGGAATCCAACAATCAAAAAGATTCTTCAAAAGTGGTAACAATCCGAATTAGAAACGAATAAAGATGTGGACCTTTCCTGAAGTAGAATCAGCTCTATTCAAGTGGTTCTAGCAGTATTAAAATCAAGACCATACCATTCCTATAAGTGTGTCTTTGCTGCGTGAGAAAGCAACAAATCTTGCTATATTGCTGAACATAGAAAATTTCCACGCTAGTGCTGGATGACTGGAGAAGTTCAAGGCCAGACACAACTTTGTCTTCAGAGGAACGGTCTCTTCACGGAGAATCTACATAATGTGCCAAAAACTTTTAAGTTCTGTAATTTTGTCTGTTATACGTTCATATTAATTAAAATATTTGATTGTTATAATTTCAAAATGTCAAAAAACAGAACTAGTGTAAAGTCGAAATTCCAATAAGTCGAAGTTTTTTGTTGACCCCTTTAGATTTGAGTTATTGCGAATTGACTGTAAATAACTTTAAATATTTTAACAGTTCATACTTTTGAAACACAAAATACTAAGCTGCCAATAAATTGAAAAAAAAAAAAAAAAACAATGATCAATGTAAGTAAAGCATAAATCATGAATAATTTGATTACAAATCGTAAAAGAGCTACTCTCCGTAGCCTTGAAATAACTATTGCAGTATTTCCTTCGTGATTTTATTAACCAGGGTTATTCATTTTATTTATATTTTAGCAGAGATTTTCAAACTGGGTTCTGCAGAACCCTAAGGTTCCCTGGAACTTTGACAAGAGTTTTACTAAAGATCATTATTTGCAAAAAGTGATATTTCTTGAAATGGGCAACATTTTAGTTAAAATTTTAATTTTTATAAAAGATCAGATTGTTTAAGGCAATTTACTATGTAAATACAAACATAAATAAGTATTTTATTTGCTGCTTATTCATGGAGTGTATTTCAGAAAACCAAAAATAAATTCCATTAACAACCTCACTAGTCATTACCTTACTAAGGTGTTTGAATTGTGATAAAATAAAGATGGATGAAAAAATAATTTTGTAAATTTGAGTAGAAAAACATTGATATCCAGCATTTTCTGCTCTAAGATCAAGTTCTTTCAAGAAAATGGTTGGGTAAAAGGGTTGCTTAAAATGTAAAAGGTTGAGTACCCCTGTTTTAGCATATAGAGTTCTTGAATATGTTTTGTATGAATTAATGAAATGTTTAAACAGAAAATAAATTAAAATTTCAAAAAAAAAAAAAAAAAAACACACAAAACAGGAAGCATTTTACAAAAAGACTTACCAAGTTGACAATTTTCTCAAAATATCTTGTTTTTAAAAAATTTTTGCAAATTAAAAACTACTGAGAAATCAAGTTGTAAAATGATTTCAAAGTTTAACCTTAATTATAAATATTAAACTCAATTCTAAAATTTTTAAGATAAAAATGACAATTTTTTGATTCATGGCTTTTTTTTAGATTTTCATACCCTATTCTACACCCCATTTTCTTTACAAATTAAAATGAGACCATAACGCAAGGAGTAATGTTAAAGCAGCCATTTTTCTGAGCAATTGCTGATTAGAGAAACACTGGAGTATATGCAATTGCATATTTTTGCTTCTTTTGACGTTAATACATATTAACGCATAAAAATGGCAAACTTCACAAGTAATTGCATATTACTGAAATTGTCACTTCCATTTAAATTTATACAAGTGTAAGGGGAAAAATCAAGTTCATATTTTGTTCAAATATCAAGTGAAAAATATCATTTTTTTTTAAACTCAAATAAAAGAACTGAAACTTAAATACTTGAACAAGTTGACGGGATTTTTTTTCTTTAGAATTGATATTAAATGACAAAAGGCAATGTCAAACTATCTTTAAAAAAAGACCCCCCCCCCCCCCACCCAGATGAATATTGATAGTGATTTATTGCTATTGAAGTAGTTTAAGAGTACATAACTTTTTGTACTGCAAATTGTTTTGATAAATGTATAATCGAAATTAGAAAAAAAAATGATATTCTAATCTAACTAGATGTGATAAATAATATTTCAGTCAGGAATAATTCAAGATAGACAAAAAGTTCAACATTGAAGTCATATAAAGAAACACTTTAAATTTCTACTGCACCCAAAGATCAGCAAGTTGAGAACACTCATTACAAAAACTGATGCCCGAAACTAATGACATCTTTAAGAATTTACTTTACAGAAGTAGTAACTCAGCGCAGTTGATTGTAAGGTCTCTCTGCATGTATGGAAATGTAATTCTGAAAGAAAAAGAAAATGAGTAAAACAACAGAACATGAATATTTACAAGAAATATCAGATGCCTTATGAATATTTGGAGCCTTGCCCCCATTTAAAAAAAGGAAAAATTGCACAATTATGGCAGCGAGAAGCAAAGGGATTTAAGTGGATATCTTCCAAGTTTTGAATAAAATGTGTTTAAAGTTGTGGGTCCTAGGTAGGCTTCCATTGAAAAGCTTTAAAAATTGTACAATTTAGGCAGTGAGGAGCAAAGGGATGTAAGTGGACATCTTCCAAGTTTTGAATAAAATGTGTTTAAAGTTGTGGGTCCTATGTAGGCTTCCATTTAAAAGCTTTAAAAATTGTACAATTTAGGCAGTGAGGAGCAAAGGGATGTAAGTGGACATCTTCTAAGTTTTGAATAAAATGTGTTTAAAGTTGTGGGTCCTATGTAGGCTTCCATTGAAAAGCTTTAAAAATTGTACAATTTAGGCAGTGAGGAGCAAAGGGATGTAAGTGGACATCTTCCAAGTTTTGAATAAAATGTGTTTAAAGTTGTGGGTCCTATGTAGGCTTCCATTTAAAAGCTTTAAAAATTGTACAATTTAGGCAGTGAGGAGCAAAGGGATGTAAGTGGACATCTTCCAAGTTTTGAATAAAATGTGTTTAAAGTTGTGGGTCCTAGGTAGGCTTCCATTGAAAAGCTTTAAAAATTGTACAATTTAGGCAGTGAGGAGCAAAGGGATGTAAGTGGACATCTTCCAAGTTCTGAATAAAATGTGTTTAAAGTTGTGGGTCCTATGTAGGCTTCCATTTAAAAGCTTTAAAAATTGTACAATTTAGGCAGTGAGGAGCAAAGGGATGTAAGTGGACATCTTCCAAGTTTTGAATAAAATGTGTTTAAAGTTGCGGGTCCTATGTAGGCAGGCTTCCACTGAAAAGCTTTCCTCTGTTTTACAGCACCTACCAGGGCTACTAGTGCCATCTCTTGCCCAAAAACAGGGGAGAAATTTACCCACCATTTGTACTGGTTATATTAAAATTTTCAATTTTGCCACTTACATCCCTTTGCTTCTTATTGCCTCAATTGAGGCAGTGAAAAGCAAAGAGATGTAAGTGACGAAATAAAAAAATTATATATAACCGGTGCAAATGGTAGGTGAACCTCTCCTCTGTCTTGTGGCAAGAGATGGTACTGTCCAACCATGGATTGTATGGAATTTTCAAATGTCCAGATAAGATGAATCTATCTAAATGAGGGGGAAAAGTAAAAATTTGATGCGCGTATTCTGCTCATTTGAATGAGGCTCTGCTTCTGCAAAAGCTGAATCCCTAAAAAATAATAGAGTCGTCCATTTACGGCTGTAAAACGAATGTTTGTCTTTCCATACAATCTGTGGTCAGACAGTACCAGTAGCCCTTGTCTAGGTTCTATTATACAGCATGATTTAGAAAAACTTTTCAATGGAAGCCAACATAGGACCTGCAACTTTAAATGCGTTTTACTCAAAACTTGTAAATGTTCACTTACATCACTTTCCTTCACACTGCCTCAATTGTATGCTCTAAAAACTATGAAAACCAGGGGTAAAAAATATTTTTTAAACTGATTTCAAAATTGCAAAAGAATTGATTCAAAATTTAATACAGATTTTTAAAATTTAAATAAGATTTTTTAAAAGATGCTCATTAAACTTCAGTTAAAAATAAATTTACTTTTACAAACATGAAATTTATGTTTTCAAAAACAATCAAACATTCTATTTCAGGTATTGCTTCCCGAAACTTTCATTATGTGATATAAAACCAGTTTTAATGACAAGACTATAATTCTCTTACTTATTCCGCTATCAACAAGAGTTGACAGCTGTGTATTAGTTTTTAAATTTTTCTTTTTTTTTCCATTTCATAATACATATAATGAAGCAACATGTCTTATTGACAATCTATTTTGCTAAATCTACCTTTTAGTTTAGCGCCTCTGTATTACCTGATTGCTTTCATATATATTAAAAAAAGAAAGTTCTGAAGTGGCTACTAAAAATTAAAAAAAGAAGATAAACTTAAATGCATGCAAACTTTGAATAAACTACAGGAAGTGAGGATAAATACTAAAGATGAATTCAAAAATTAGAAAAGTAATAATAACTAAAAATAAGCCAGAATTGGTGAAATTTAGAATTTTCAAGGAGACTTTAGGATTCAAGATCAAAAATAATTTAAATAAATGATTTAAAAATAAAAAAAACATTTGATTTGACAAAGTATGTATCATCAAATTTTAATTACCAAGCTTAACAAATGAAAAAAAAAAATATCAGGTTTCACAATTGATATGCATATTTTTATTATGAACAAGATTTTTCTTTTAATGTTGCATTTGTTTTTGAGCATTGTATGCAAGCTTCATGCACAAAACGTTTCAATAGGATTGCATCTGTGCCATTTCTATCACACTGCTATAGCAAATACATGACCTTGACGGCCTGGGCATGGTTTTTGAAGCCTTTGCCAAAACTGTTTCGGTTTAAAAACTGTCCCTTAAAACGAAATGTACAGTTTGAGATGTTTGAGCTATTGTTAAAACGCTCTCTACTTTACTAGTCGTTTCTACTCTCTTATTACAAGCATTAAAAGGCGTGACAGCTTCTATTTCTTTGATACCCTCTCTCTCTCTGCCTCATTTGTTTTTTCCTTCATTATTAATGAATTAATAAATATATACTTTTAAAACAAATGAAAGGCAGTTTTGTCCTACACTTCTAGGCGCACACCACCCTGGACATAAATTTTTGAGAGGAGTGGGGGATGTCTCAATTTATTGATTAAACTCCGAATTTTAAAGTAATATAATATGAATAATATGCATTCCTACCTAAACATAAAAATAAAAGATACTAGGCATTTGAAAAAGCAGAACTGGAATTCTTTGGTCGGTCACAGTGACCTACCATCAGGGTGCCCCTGTACTACTCCTTAAACACATTTGAACACATTGAGCATAAAATCTCCAGCTAACAAAAATAATTCTCTCCTGACCTACGTCTCTTCACGTATAAAAATAGGTAACCTGCTTTCATTAACTCTATCAAAAATTGGGCATCTTTTCCTAGGCAGTGTTTTTCAAATTAAGACCTTAACCAGGAAATAGCCAATGGGTTTTCATGTACCAATATATCTATCAAATTGTCCTACATTATCAGCAGAAATATTTTTTCTTTTTTTTTTAGTTTTCATTTTGATGTAGTATCAATACTTTCTTTTCTTAAAAAAGGATATTGTCACCACTTATTAATTAACAGATTTTTACTTCCTTTTACAAAAAAGGAAGTATTGTATTGGCAAAAAAAATTTCACTCAAAAATCGGCCTTAATTTCCATTTTGCTCACCCCCCAAATGAATGTTGAGTTTTTTTTCTCAACTCGATCACACGTGGATAAGTGCCAAAGATTGTATAGACACGCGAAACATCCGTAATGACGGTTCTCGAGTTAACTACAACGAATTTTCTCGTGACGCCTTGTATGTACGTATGTATGTGCGTATGTATGTCGCATAACTCAAGAACGGAATGTCCTATAAAGTTGAAATTTGGTACGTAGACTCCTAGTGGGGGTCTGGTTGTGCACCTTTCTTTTTGGTTGTATTTGTATGCTCCAAAGGGGGGTCTTTTGCCACTTTTTGGGCAGAAAATATTGTTAATTTCGATGTAAACTCACGTGGTGTTATAATTTGGCGGACAGTTGGCGATATATGGCCAGTCTTTTGGTCACCAAGTTTTGTCGCCAACTTGGCGACTTTTTTTTTTCTTATTTTTTAATCTGGTTTCAATTTGGCCACTGTTGGTGATATTTAGAGAGTAAACTATTGAATCATATTAAAACTGCCAATAATGAGAAAATGACATTAAATTGGAGTAAAAGGAAGTCATGTGATGCACACATCAGATCATTACCATTAAAGTTATAGAAATAAAAAAATCTTTGATAGCAGCAATTAAATCAGCTTTAAATTTATTAGTGCAATAGCAAACATAAAAATTTACTTACGTTATTTCTTACTTTAGGTTATTCTCTACAGTTGATTTTTGAGTTACTAATACTGCATTAATAACTTGTGGTTTTTTTTTTCAAAAATAAGTGTTAAACGTTTAGTAACCTTTTGGTTAGGTTAAGTCTATGCCTCGGCCCTCATCCAACTATTACATAAACTAAAAGAAGCTACACACAGTATTAAAAATATCTGAGATTAAATCATATTTATCTAGTTTACAGGGGAAAAACTAAGAAAAAAAAAGGTATCCCACGGGCCACCTTCATTTACAGTATTTCAGCATGAAACTTTTAACTTCTTTTGGGCTCACTGTGTGATGTTATAGCATTCAATGTCTTCACGGGGGAAAAAAAACTCATAACCTTTGGATTCTTTTTTCCAATAATTAAATACATAGAACAAAATCCAGAAAGATTATTTAGAAATCAAGTACTTTTGGAATATATTTGACAAATAAATTCCATAATTAATGTATACATAGTTGAGGAAAATAATATCAAACAGTCTCAATACAAAAGAAGTAAATAAAAAACACAATACTTACTTGAATTAAATACATTCTCTATGGTAATACTCTTGTTAAATGAAAGCTAAAAAGTCAAAAAAAGTTCTTTAAGCAAAGAGAGACAAAAATCTTTTAAAAAATGAACACAAATCGAATTTCATAGAATAAACATAAACAGATAAAATAATAATAAAGCGCAAGACTAACAGGCACATCAACCAATACAATATAATATGAGATTATTATATACAAATGTAATTATTGCAATACACCAATCTGTTATGTTTGACAGACTATGCTTCTTAATGTGCTTCTTTCCATTAGTTGAAAATGATATTTTAAAACAGCCTTCATAAGTTCTTTCCAGTTACTGGACTTGAAATCGTTAAAAGTGAGTTAAATAATAATAAAGGAATAAAAGGTTATAAGTTTTTAAAAGATAATTTATATCCAAAAAACGTTCACTGAATTTTATAAAAGTTCAAATATTTCGGGTTGATTCCTCAAAACCGCTATGCAAAAGGAAGAATTTCTTAGGGTTATGCTCACAAAAATAAATAAATATACTTGTGAATACCTTTCACTTTCATTTCATTGAAATAGTTAAGATTATCAAAACCATAAAGCTCAAGAGTTTGTTTGTTTGAACGCGTTACTCTCAGGAACTACTGGTTTGAATTGAAAAATTCTTTTTGTGTTGAATAATCCCTTTATTGAGGAAGGCTATAGGTTATATAACATCACACTATGACTAATAGGAGTGGATCAGCAATAAATTGAAATTAAATCAACAATAATCAGGACGCATTTTTTGTTGCATTAGTAGCTCAAACTTTTGTTATCCAAATAGCTCAGTCCAGGGGTTCTCAA
This sequence comes from Uloborus diversus, assembly GCF_026930045.1. Taxonomy (NCBI): domain Eukaryota; kingdom Metazoa; phylum Arthropoda; class Arachnida; order Araneae; family Uloboridae; genus Uloborus; species Uloborus diversus. Next base: position 84,101,295 of record NC_072739.1, on the reverse strand, counting down.
ACCTTTTCAAGTCGCGACACCCTTTGAAGAATTAAAACTTTCTCACGGCACCCCCGTCCATCTCTTTTACATAAGGTAAGTGCATCATTAAGACCATCCCTGAGGTCAGTGGCGCCGACTCCATGGGGCCTGAGGGGGCCCGAGCCCCCTCAAAAATATTTTTGAGGGGGCAGAGCCCTCCCAATAAATCAAGAAAAGTATTAGTTATATTATGTTTTCTAAACTCATTAATTTCTTTTATTTTCCTTGTTTGAAGATATTTTACCTTGTAAAATACATTCCGTACTGAGCTAAAACAATTATTACGGTAGTAAGCAGGTTAACTGAAAACAAGTAGTGTGAATAATGATGGTGTTATAGTGCTGCAAGCACACTTAGAATTTGTCCCACTGCGCAAACTTACGGGTCAAATCTGTTGCCGGTTGGCAGCGCTGCGGCGAGCTCATCTAAGTGTTGCTGATCCGGAAAAAATATATGAGGGTTTGATTTGTATATTAAATGGGAGGCGTCATAGTTTTGAATACTTTTGGGAATCGTGTTTAAAAGTAAAAAACTTTACAAAATGATGATCCTTCGCTTCCTCAGAATCGACGTATACCAAAGAAGTATGAAAACAACGAGGCCAGCTCACTGCACGCTTTCAAAATCCCAAAGGAGTACTGCAAGGCACTTTACATTGAGATTTGTGAAATGGTGCAATCTTGCATTATTGGGCGGTTTACATCAAATGGACTCACACAGATCATTGCAGTTGAACAAGAGTGCTTGCTTTTATTAAACAGAGGAGAAACAAATTTTGGAAAATCAACTGACTACCAAACGGCATGACCATGAGGGTCACGGATTTGGACAAAATTCTAGATATAGCTCGATTCCGACTAAATATGAGCTAAGGTATAGCGGTTTGACTGCATAGGCCCTAGTTCGACTGCAACGGGGGTCCAAAGTTGATCATTTAGACCCAGAAATGCAATGGAGTTACCTTTAAAATTACCATTTTTATCGCCTTTTTCTACTATTGCACTGCAGTATGAGCCGTTTGCGTGCTTGTCTTTAAATTAATTACGTTGAATACTAATTTTTAATAAACGGTTCTCAAATTCAAATTGGCTACTACTTTTAATTTCACTAACTTGAATGCCGAAATAACATAGTCACGGGATGTTTATCGTTTGCAAATGAAACTATTATTTTCATTTTATATTAATCGTCTGCTAGTAAAAAGTATTTATCGTTTGGTAATAGAAACATATACTTTAACTGGATATTTATCATCTGCTATCAAAGGTATCCCACATTGATAAGCAAAAAATGGGAGAAGAGATAAAGCTCTCAATTATTGTGTTGCACATGGTGCACAAAAGTACAAAACTAAAAAATCGTTTCGACTTTTCAAATAACTTAGATAATGCCCATAAATAAATACGTGTTCTCCCTTATACTTAATTTATTAACAAAAGATGCCAAAGGTGTTGGGAGATCAAACATAGTGTGGATTTCTGAAATTCCAATGGAAACGACATTGCATTTCTGGGGCCGAACCAGCAAATCTGGACCCTCGTTGCCAAGAAACTAGGGCCTATGCAGTCAAACCGCTTTACCTGCGCTCATATCTAGTGGGAATAGACCTATAGCTGGAGTTTTGTCCAAATCCATGACCCTCAAGGTCGTGCCGTTTGGTCGTGAGTTTTCAAAAATAACCTAGACATTGAGAGACTGATTTACACTTGAACTTTGTTAGCTGGTATAACTAATGAAAAAACAACTGGTCTTAAAAAAAACATGCGTAAATTAAATTACCTTTTTACGAAAATACTGTGCATGTTTGTATTTATTTTTTCCCTTTTTCAAAGCCAAAAAATATGTGTCAGGCTTGTGAGGTTTTTCGGGGTTCTAATGTTGATTATATGACTTTAAAATGCTTAAAAAAAACTTGAAAACTCACTATTTTTCATATCAAATTTAGAAAATTTCCCCTGGTTTAACCCCCCCCCATTCTTTTAAAAGTCGGCGTCTCTGGGAGTGCCCTTCCATTCAAGTCAAGTGCCCTTCCTACCTTATAATATCAATGCCTAGCTACGGCACTGCACGGTTCCCCATAAAATAGAACAAAAAAATCCCTAAGGCAAGTGATATGATTTAAAAGTTGAACCAGAAAATTTGTAAACCAATTTTTAGATTCTTTTACTTCAAAAATACCGTGTCACATACTGTTTGTCTGTTAAAATTATACACACTAGAAAATAGGGCATTTTCAAGGCGCAAAAATCTGACCTTTATTCGGGTGGGGGGGTCCTCCGAGGGATTATATAACCCCTAAATCCTCGATGATGTCCGGCCCCCTCAATAATTTTTGCAAGTCAGCGCCCCTGTTTGAGGTTCATAACATAGTTTCTCGCTTTTTTATGATTGAGTTGACTCTAGCTTTAGCATGGTCACCAGATGACTCATAAAAACTAAGAAAAAAAATTAAACCAATGAAAATTTAAGTTTGAATGTTTTTCAGCAGTTTTTTCAAAGAAAGACGGTTTAGCCTTATTAGGAACATAAATCAGGCTTCAAGAACAATAGATATCTTTTTTCATACTAGTAACCTACAGTGATCTATGTAGAAACGAAACTTTCTGTAAAATAAGGGCTGGTAGTTTTGACATCACTCTTCTGTAGTAACTTTTGTTACTTGGCTTCCGTTCATTTCTGTTGCCTGGTAGTTAGAAACTACTTGTCGATAGCCATTTATCATCAGTTAATGTTTCTGATGACGATGAAGTCACGATGTAGCAAATTTTTACGATGCAACATCAATGAGGAGATGACCTTATTGGTCCAAATAACCTTAGTTTGCACACCCACCTTAAATTTATATGGTTACAATGGACACTGCCCGGCACCCCTTGTCTCTTCCTATGGCACCCCAGGGTGCCGCAGCACCCAGTTTGAGAACCCCTGGCTCAGTCGGTAAAGCGCTCGGCCAGCAACCATAGGGTCTGGGGTTCGAACCCGGCTGTGGGCGGTAAGATTTTCAGCATTTATTATCCCTGCTCATTTGAAAATTAATTAATTTATAAATAAAGGGTTTTCAATTATTTTTCATTGAAAAAAAAAAAAATTCCGATTTTCTTATTCAAATGAAAACATCAATGTGGATAAGTGTGTGTAACTTTTTACTAAATATATCATAGTGTTATGTACTTAAAATAGCTTTTTAATACATTGTTGTCTTATTAATGCTGTTGAAACCACAGGGCACAGCTAAAAATAAATAAAGGAAAGCAAAAATTGTTTCTCAATATTATTACTGACCCAGTCAATGCTGGGACGATTTGGAGCGACATCTAGCATAGAATGAGGCCACTCTTATGTCACTCCATGTTAGTACGGAGCAACCTATCATGGCTTAAGGCATTTATTTTATTTCTGTTGATTTACAATATTTCAAGATATTTGAATCTTTTGTAACTTTATTTATGTAAGTTTCAAATCACAAATACAATGATTCAGAAATTAAATCAATTTAGAACTTTCTTTCCAAGGATAATTTGGGAACATTTGAAAACATTTTTGGGCCCCCAAAATATAGCACGTTTTCTCTTTTTGCAAGCAATTAGAGATCAGTTTGTGGAAGGAAAAGACTTTGGGAGAAGAAAAAAGGATTCACAAGGTATTCAGTGACATTGTCAAAACATAGTATATTTACACCTTCGGTTTACAGCAACCTATAGCCATGCAAATGTCAATGGGGTCAACCTGAAGAAAATCAGTGGCACAGACTGTCCAACTGATTTTTTTTTGGGGGGGGGGAGGGATGGGGGCATCAGTTTTTTTTTTTTTTGGATGGTAGGCTATTATTCTCAACCTCTGCAATGATGATGATGCAAACCTCTGCAATGAGAAAAGGATGTGCGATTAAGCATGTTCTTTGGTTCTGCAAGTCAAAGGCGTCCCTACAGGTTTGTTGTGCTTACAGTCCTAACATTTCTAAATTGGGCCCTGAGTATATATACAAGTATTGAACTAAATGTAAAACAAAAATTAAACTCCCCAATATCATGATTTTAGCAACACTATGAAAATAATCATAATTTATAATGTATTTAATAATTTATTAAACACACTTTAAATTTGAAAAAATAAATCGATAAATAAAAAGATTTTTACAAAATATTCTATCAAATTTCATACTAATACAATAACTACATAGTGAATATAACTACATACACATCTGGAGTTTAAAAATCAAACATTACACAAGTTAGAATTGAAGATAAAAGTGGATGACAAGGAATTTCCCAGTCTTGCACTTAGGAATAAAGAATCATTTGTAATAATTTACTCATTATCCAAGGTCATTAACTTCAAATATTGGAGAATGAATTTCGTGCCAAATCTCATCTGAGTCCGTCAAGAGATAGAAGAGTTCAAACGAATTACTTATTGCATTTAAAAAAAAAAAAAGTATATTCATTGCTGGAAGGTTAAAAGCATGGAGGTACTAGTTGCAATAAAATAAGTTGATGAACATATCATAGTTGAAAAGAAGCACAATAAAAAATTATGCATAAGGTCCATCTCACAGTATTTGGTCCAAATTGTAGAGTCCACAACTCAGCACTTCTTGCTGTAACTATTTAATTTACTGTTTCATTAGGAAAAAATTTTATTCTGACTTAATACCACCAATAGATAAAGTCAAAAATAAAACAATGTGCTAATCAAACAGTAAATTAAAAAGTTATGGCAAAAAGGCATGTTGCAGACTCGACATTTGGACAAAATAACTGTGAAATGGCCCACAACTAAATACATCAAAAATAAAACTCATCACCGACAAAAATAAAAACGAGAGCCTACAAGACCCAAACAAATCACAACTCATTCAGAGGATATTAAAATGAAAATTTTGGTTGAAATTTGAGTAAAAACCTTTTCAGAAACATAATTATCACTTTACTGCATATAATAAAAATAATAATGGATTCTTAGAACTTGATAGTTCAATTAAAACAGAAAGGAAACATCCTAACATGCTTGCATAATTTTTTAAGAAATCAAATTGTACCTAATGGTAAGTTAAATTAAATGCTGATGATACAAAAATCTAGCTTCATATAACTTATGGATGCCCACAATGTGTCAATTATTAATGTGAATTTGCATGTAAATAATGTGCTTCTGAATTCATGCACAGTAATTGCACACATAATTGAAGGGCTTAAGGCAAGAATGTGACATGCCACATGATGTGAATTTTCAGTAGGCCAATTTCCAACTTATAAAAAATATTTGTAGAATTTTTCAAGTATTATATATTCTGCAATACTAAAACCCGATATGTTTTTCTCCAAACAACATAGTCTATTGTCATTTTAATTAAAATGTCACTACTTGTGGCTTGTCACATTTCTGCTCCAAGTTCCTCAATTTATAACAAATAGGTACATTTTATAATATTCAATGTGTTTTTTTTACAATGAGCACTTTTACCGATTCGAATTGAGGATAATTTGAAATTCTCTGTCTCCAACTGGAAGCTAAGTTTTTGAACAGGGTTATATAAAAATATCAATCAAAGAAAAATAACTTTTTTAACACTAGAAAAATTCAAAACAAAAAAGTAATTAGAAATCTAATAGTTTTAACAGAACTTTTCAAGATGCAACAATAAAACATTACTTATTAGTACTTATTAGTACTTATAACTTCAAACATAAACAAATCAGCAATATTTCTCCATACGCGTAGCAACTGAATTACTATTTAAAAGGTTAGTTTAAACTCCTAGTTTAGCCACAAAAGATAAAATGTCATTCGATGAAGTTGTATTTCAAATCAAGATGCTATGCGATAAGATATATTACATTTATAGAATACCAAACCAAATTACTTTCGTCAAGTTCAGAAAACTGACATTCATAATTGACCGCCGAAAAACATTTATAAATTATATTTAAGTCGCACGCGAAAAAATCAAAGCACATTCTATGATGGAATGTTGTAAAGTATTCAGAAAAGGTTTAATTCACACTTACATACAATTTAAAAGCCCGATTCTATCCCAGTTTGTAGTAAGATTTCCAATGACAGCCGGCACACAACAACGCTGAACGCCATGATGACAACTACCCACAATGCTTTGGAAGAGAAGAAAACTGAGCCGCCAGATGGTGTTGAGCGCATGCGTCGTGGAGACTGGACTTCGTTGATGCTAATTAGCGGAATCAAAATTTATTCCCGAAAGCAAAGATGTTTACAAACGCGGGGTTCTCTAAACGTGACGGTAACAGTATCTCAAGTCTTGATTCCGCCGATCGAGTTGATCAACGTGGAGGGTCCGGTTGCGCGCTGAGATTTTTGCAATTGGATTTTTCCTGGATTTGGTGTGTGTTTAAAATATATATCGAAAATTTTAAAGGACTTAAAAAAAAATTTAGCGCTCTGTGTGACTAAAATAAAAGACAATATTTCTTTTTTGTTTCATAACTTTTACGCGGCAATTTTGTTTCTCGATGTGCAGAGCAAAACTTAACACGTGCTTCAACCATTACGGCTGCTAATTGACCTTGAACTTTTTAAAGAAACTTTTCGATCAGAGGTTCTAGGAAGATTCATTTTTCCAAGGGCGGTAAGTTTTTTTTTAATTATTAATTAGAAGAAAATAAAATATTGTAACGCGAACTTTTTTTCTTTTTAGTTGAGCTTTAATTATACAATTAATTAACATGCATTAATTTAGATGCATTCGTCATGATACTTCCCTTCCACAAATTAATTAAAATTTAATGAAACAATCTGAACGGTAAAAAAGAAATTTTATCAGATGTCTTTTCATCCAAAGCTCTTTTTTTTTTTTTGCATTGAAAAAGGGGTTCCTTGTTACCCCAAAACACGTGTCTGTAGTAATCTGCAATTTGTGCTATTAAATGTTGCTATTTCTTTTTTACTTTTAAAGCGTAAATGCATTTTATTCAACTCTGAATGGTTTTTATCAAAAGAATTAAAATTCCTTACTGATTTTTATGGCGTGCAAGACATTGTCAAAAATTAACGTTTTCAAATTCGTTTTGAATAGTCAATAATTAAAAAAAACATATTTCATTCATTCATTGTTTAAGGGAAAAAAAAATAAGTTTTACTTAAGAAATATATAAAATTATGATTATTTACGTCATCAAAAAAGTTAAAAATTGGGTAATAATGCATTTTCGTTTCAATGAATAATGTGTAAAACTTGGTGCATTAAAAAAGTCAATATCGGAGCAACTAATTATGGGACTCATTAAGCATTCTCCCTTCATATCGATTAATTACCTTTTTAACGACTTAATTACACCGTTCATTGTCACAATTGATGGAATAGAAAAAAGTTCGTTTTTGGAAGCTTAATACAATCGAAATTATAAGTCTGATGAAAAACCTTTTTTAAGATCACTTGTTTTAGAAAGCAGTGTAAGACTTTTGCTATGCGATTTCCCGTGCTATTTTTTTATTTTTTCTTTTTCTTTTTCTTTGTTTATTTTCCCTCTTATTTTTATTTATTTTTTATTTATTTATCAATTATTATCTATAATATTTAATTACTATTTATAATACATACGAACTCCAGCGGCGTATCCAGGGGTTGTATTTGAAAATATATGTCGTTGCCCCTCGAAAACTCAGAAAATTTCCATTTTTGACCATAGAAAAAGACTGAAACTTTCTATATCCCCCTCCGAAAGTTTTTTCTTTCTGCGGCACTGGCAAAGAAACCTAAGCAAAATCGCATAAGTAACGTAAAAATAACGTATAAAGTGTTATTGTTCACGTTAACGAGAACATTTGGGGGGGGGGCGCTTACAGGTACGGGCGCCCTGAACATAAATTTTTGAGAGAGCGGAAATTCTCAATTTGCCGAATGGAGGTCCAAATTTTGCCAAATAAAACTCCAAATTTCGCCGAATGATGATTGTTCTGCCGAATAGAACTGCCAATTTTGCCTAATCGTCAGACAAAATTTGCTGAGTAAGAAAATATTTTTGGTAGGTCGCAGTGACCTCCCAACAAAGCGTCGCAGCTTTCATGTAAAACTTTACGAAAATTGTTCAAATTTGCTTTCTGACTGATGCCGGACCTGCGGTTTAGTTTCCTTCATACATACAGGGACGTAACTAGAGGGGGACAGACGGGGCTTGTGCCCCGGGCGCAAGATTTTAGGGGCGCTAAACTGACAAAGTAAATGCTCAAATTAATTAAAAAAAAAAAAAAGAAATTATTAGAAGTCCAAAAAAAAAAAAAAAAAAACTCAGTGCGGGCGAGGCAGAAAGCTTGCATGGTTTAATGTGGATAAAGAGTGGTAAACAGTGGCGCTCACAAGGCAGGGGTCCAGGGGGTCCGGACCCCTCCCATAAGTCTTGCTTTTCCCCCGATTGATTAAGATTCTATATATTTTGTACGTGGATTAATTTCAAACAACGGTAACAATAATTTAAGATCTAATGGGAGAAAAAATAAAATCATCATGCTAAAAGATTTTTAAAAATATTGTACACTTTTCCTATAACGAATTGCCTATAAGGTGTTATAAATGCACTGTACTAACCATGTTTATAGTTTTGTAATTTCAGATTAAAATGGGATTCTATGATTTTTAATCCATTTTTTAATTATGAAAAAAGTAAGGCATAAATTATTTTGCTTTCTCGTTATTTATTTCGTTCTCGGGAATCGATAAAATCAAGTCAATATGTTTGATGGCGTATTGGAGTATGATGAGAGAATAAGGCTTTCGATTTGGACCCTCCCCTTGCAAAATTTCTGTGTGCGCCACTGGTAGTAAAGATAGACTGAAAAAGAGTGAGGAGGGCGCAGTAAACAGCATGAAAGTATTTTCTTAGAGTGACTAGTACCTGTTCTTTGGTTATATCTTATTTAAAGAACCTGCCTCTCGGAGGAGGAATATAGGAACAAAGCTATGCGAAGTACAAAACAGCCGAAATGCTCAAATGTCATTTTTCTACAATTAAACGTCATAAAGCTCTGCCAACATGATGTCTTCCTCTCATTTACAATGACGAGAGCTTGTCTACCCCACTGGCTTAAGGGAAAATCGTTTCACTGTTTTATTGGCCTAGTTTAGTTTACAATTTTTCTCATTCTTGGTGAAAAATCTCGTACTATAATAATGGAGATTCAATTTAAAGTGCGAGAGACTGTCCATTTTTCTTTAGAAAATACTACGGTATTTAGAGATAAATTTAGCTAAAATGATAAATTTTAGACTTAGTTTCGACATGTTTTTGCCACCCACACAATATTTTAAATATGCTTAAATCATTTACTTCAATTAATGTGTTAGAAATCAACTATTTTTTACACCTCTCAAATTTTACTTTGGTACTTTTGATGCATATTTATATTTACAGTAGAAACTCGTTTATCTGGCTCCCTTTTATCCATACCTCCGGCTTATCCGGATCAAATTTGTAGAGTTAAAAAATATATTCACTAAAAGGATAATTCCTAAATTGATTGCAGTACGAACAAAACTATAAATGTGCCAAATATTCGCTTATTTTGATTAAATACACAACTGCTATAAGTCGTGCAATAAATTACAGGCATCTAATGAATTACGTGATGTATTTGGAGTGTCAGCCTGACACCACTGCAGCTGAACTATTAATGACCAAGTATTTGCGAATTAGAATCTTATGTAATTTTGCTGCGAAAGATCGTTTTTCGCTGCTAATAAAAGATAGCGAATTAATTACTGCTTATTATCCGTTCTATCCGGATTTCTGTTTATTCAAATTGCCTTCGGTCCAAGCTAGTCCAGATAAATAAGGTTGTACTTTAAATGGAAATAACCTGAAAAGAAACTTACTGCGTCTGAAAACATGTAATGTTAATATGTTTAAGATTTGTGTTTTTAAAAAGAGGTTAGTAGAAAGAGTTTTGATTTCAAGCACATTAGGTATATCTGTTTTTCTAAAAAATGTTTTTCAGATGTATACTAAATACCAGAGTTGGGGAACGTGCGTCCTTTATAAAAATTAGCTTTTTTAATAATTAATTCTAACTATACAGATTGCGACAATTTAAAATGAACATAAAATTTTCAAGATAATATTTAAATAAGATAATCTATTCGATTAGAGCTATTGTAAGTTGTCGGATTATAGTTTATATACTAAGTAGTAGCAATATTCAATTAATTTCACGTGAGAAACAAAAACAAATAGCCCACTAAATTTTTCATCGGAGTTGAAATTATTTCACACGTTTTTGCGACATATTGTTGAATACTGTTGTTTTCCTTACAAATTTCTTCATAGTAGTATAATATAAATACTTAAAAATAAATAATTGAAAACATTTCTGTTTTACTGTTTTAATTTTAAGTGGTAATTTTAAATTCGGATCTCAATACATTTATTAAAAAAGTAAAGTCAAAGAAATTCTGAAAAGATGCCTGTGGTGGGCCTGCGTCCAGGAGACCTCAGAGCACCTACAGTCTTAAAATTTTGTACAAAATTACTTCGTGCCCCAAGGATTTTAACCTGGGGTTGTTTACTTTAAATTTCTAATTAGTTTTTTTTATTGTATTTTTTAAGCTAAAATTTCACATAAATTGCCTTTAAAGGGATGAAAGATTTCTCACATCCCTTAATACTTCATGTTGTTCCAAAAAGATTTTTTCTGCATCAAATAAAGCTTGTAACAATTTTATCAATAAATTAAAACAGCAGGTATAAGGATTTCTATTTAAGCAAAAAGTCCTATGCCCAGTCCGGAACTAAATAGCAAAATGTATTACCACAGACCACGAACTTAAAAGCAGTTTTTCAAGCGTACAAAACTGCCGTTCGGCAATGCTCAGGAGCCCCTTTAGCACCAGCACCTATAGTTGTGCAAGTTGGTTCAAGTTGGTTTGGAACAAGGGAAAATGCTGTTCAAAGCGATTTTTTTTTTTTTTTTTTTTTTTGAAAGATCATCTCATTTATGCATATTTCTATCAAATTATTTTTATATTTTCGGGTAGGAGTGGGATTATGTTCAAAAAATTATCTCCTCATTTAAACTCTATTTTCTATGGGTGGGAAAGGGGAATTTTCAATTTGTTCGAAACGGAACTCGTAACGTGTTTTTCAATCTGCTTCTTTCTGACAGATGATTTAAATCTTCGCGAATCAAATAAGGTTGCGAAGCATTCTTCGGGGGTTGGTATGCGTCAGCGAGCAGGGGGCAGAGTCACCTGATAAAAAAATAATGCAACAAGTTGTTAATTACTCCCTAGTAGAAATACAAAATAGTTTTCCTTGAAAAACTTCGTATGTAAAATAATAAATAAAATATTTAATTTTTTTACCCACTATCGAAATTTTACAAAATGCAATCCAGTGATAAAACTGCATAAAAACTTATAACTACATGAAAGTCGCATTTATAGTCTTATCAACACATGCGATCTCCTTATCACTGACTAATTTAAATTTATATTTTAAAAATAATATGTTTTTTGATATTTATTTTTTATGGGATGTGGGGGGGGGGGGGCGCCGAAACGAGGTCTTGCCCCTGCTTGAAAATGACCTAGTTACGTCCCTGCATACATAGCTCCCAGCAGGCCCGTCATTTTATGGGATAATGATCCCCACACACACAGCTTTAAAAATTAGTGTTATTACATATAAATGGGCATGCTGTTTGTTAATTCCCAAAGAAATTTGCATTGCACCCTACCTGCCCCCTCCTGTAAAAATTTTAAATGATGGGCCTGACTCCTACCGAGCTATAGCACCCCAGAGCTTCCAGCAACTCCAGCCCTCCATTACACACCTAAAACTGAAGATCGCAGTTAAGGATGATTTTGAAATGGAATAATTAATTTTAAACAGAAATAGGTAGCTTAACATATATATGCTATACATTTTTGAAATTAAAGTACATCTTTTAATGCTCTTTTTCCCCTCAAATACGTTATCGAATTGATTGTACAAATAGTTAACAGTTCTGAAAAGATAGAAGATTGACGTTCGAACAGTTGAATCGCAACATGAGATTCACATTTTCACGAATCACGTTTAAATATATATATATATATATATATATATATATATATATATATATTGTGTGTGTGTGATTTTTTTTCCCCCTCGCTTACACTTCCATTCTTGGTTTAAAAAAAAAAAGTATTTTCTAACGAATTACGATAGCTAAAATTGTTCCATCAAGTATTTTTCAGATACGTAAACAACATTATTTCTTCACGAGTGTTGAATTTTGAAATTTAAGCTTTCTCTCGGACGATCCTCACTCCTGAAGAATTAACCGAGGATCGGTTTGAGTACCAGCTAAAAGAGGCATTACTCCAAATGCACAAAAATTTTTGTCCAGAACTAAACGAGCCTACTTTCCCGTATACCAACATCGACTTTCTAATATTTAATATATATTCTCTAAATTAGCTGAGCCGGCAAATTATTTAAACTTACCTTTTTAGCATTTTAAGCTGGTTTCTATACGCAAAATATGCCTCGCTCATCTGATGATATAGATATGTAAAAAAATAAATAAATAAACGAAAACATAAAGTAGTATACCTTTTAAACAGTGTAGTCAGTGATGTTCCCATACATTTTTCTGAGGGTATACTCCCAGTAATCCATTACGCAAAATATGTGCATGCGATCATGTACATAATGTGTCATAATATGAAAATTTTAGAAGCATGAGGGTATACGCTATTTGTCTAAAAAATGTTTGAGAGTATACGGCGTATATGGAGTATTATATTCTATGGGAACAGCATTGAGTATAGTTAATATGTTTTCTTCCCATCAAAAGAAAAATCTTTAATCGTTTTCAAGTAGAGTGGTCACATAAGTCTAACTGCGTATGGGGAGGCTCTGGGTTCGAATCCCGTCTCGGACGTGGATGTACTTTCTCTCTCCTGTCTTTATCCTTTCTTTGTGTGAATGTGTTGTTATGCTGTGAATGGTTCCCTACCCTATAAACGGGTACTTATGGCATGCGTGTACTATAGATGTCGGACTTCCTACCAAATCACGGTACAGTTGGTAAAATGAAGTAGCGCACCCTAAATTGCCAGCCTAGCTAGCACAAGACAACAACAAATTGAAAAAAAAAAAAAAAAGAATTAACAATAAAAAAAATCATCAAAATAAGTACATAATATTAAAAAAAGAGGGGAAAATTGTTTGTTCAGCTCTTTCTTCATAGTAAAAATAAAGCATCTCGGATTTTCAAAAAATAACTTTAAAAAAATGAATAATTACATTGACTATAGAAAATAATTGTAAAACAGTAAAATGTCCACATAAAGAAATAGATTTCATCATCAAAAAAATAGTAAGAATAAAATCGTCTGCACAGCTCTTTCTGTTAAAACATAAAGCACTCTCAATTTCCTTTTATTTCCCGTTGCCATAACATAAATTAAAACTTTAGAATGAAAATAAAAACAAATAATAAAACCAGGGATGCGGAGTCAAAGGATTAAATTTCAAGAGTTGGAGGCTTGGAACTCGAATCAGTCATTTTCCCTCTACGTCCGCAACTCTGCCAGTGCTTGCGGAGTCGGACTGATATTGGGGCAAAAAAAAGTCGGATTCCCTAAAATGCCTGAAGTTGGCCATTTTCTTTCCTACTCTGCTGCCCTGGATAACCAAGAATGCGGAGTCGGAGTTAGAGAGAGACTGATTTTAGGATAAAGGGAGTCGAAGGCGCTAAAATTCCAGGAGTCTGAATCGGGAGTTGTTCATTTTTGCGCTTTGAACTCATTCCGTTTTGATTGGTGTTTTTTCTTTTTTTTTTTTTTTTTGAACTGTTCAAAATTGAAAAAAAATTGTTCAAATCAGAAAGGAAATATGGGAATGAGGTGACCTAGCCGAGAACTAAAAATGTTTTTTTCGAATCAGACTGTTCACTCAAAAATTGTTGTAGAGGGGGGGGGGGGGGAACCGACCGATAGACACACATTTTCCCTATATCAAAAAACTATTCCAATTTTTAATTTTTCACTATTTTTTTTATTATTTTATTATTTTTGAACTTTTTTTTATTTTTTGCAACATTTTTGGTATGCATTAAGTCATCATGCTTTTTTGTTTTGTTTTTTTTCTTTGATTTTTACTGTTAAGTAGGCTAAAGAGGCATGTTTGACTTAATTTAGAGAATATTGAACAGTTGCTAGAAAGTGGATTGTTGGTGTACGGGAAAGTAGGCTCAATTAGTTCTGAACGGAACTTCCTGTTTCACTCAGGGTTGGCAAGTTTCTGCCGAGGTGGTTAAAACCACTGGTAGAAACTCGTTAAAACCGGCATGGCAAAAACCACTTTCTGCCACATTTGTGGCAGAAACCGGCAAAAACTCACAAAATGACAAAAAAAAAAAAAAAAAAAAAATATTAACGTACAATAGAAATGCATGGAAAAAATATTAATTTGCCAACCAAAGCACAATTGAGAGAATTACAATATTATCACAATTCAAAATCAAATGCTACATTGTTTGGACCCTGCACTTGCCTCTTAGAAAAGGTGGTTTCTAAAATCTAAACAGTTTCTCGATTTAATATGCACAAATGAGAAACTTTAGAACATGCTCGCAACAGAAGAGCTAGCAGGCAATGCATCGAGGAACAGGCAATATTCGTGAAACTTTCATCTATTGTATGTTTTTTCTGACTGGTTCACCATGCAGTAACTGGGGTAGTGGGAAAAATTGAACTGGAAAAATAAGTTTTGAGAAATGGGGCTTGTTTTGCAAAGGTGTGACATTAGGTACAAAATCAACGTTAATATTGGCAAGTAATGTCCTGGCACTCTCTTCTTGAAGCGCATGATAATTTCAATCACAAGCAATTTAGATGATTCGTGTAAACGAGCAAATTGCAATCAGTAGTGCCTGTTTAATTCTGTATGTCACTCCTCTTTCATAAGCACCGATATGGTCTTTCGTCCTTTGGTAGATTAATCCAAATATAAAAGTTCCTTTTCCGAACTAAATCAAGGGAACTAGCATGGGATATTATTTTTTAAAATGATGAAATGAAGTTTAACTTTTTAGTTTACTTAAACAAACATCATTTAGCAGTTACTTAAGTTATTAAAGACACTTTTAAGTTTTTGCCAGTTTCTGCCGGTTTTTTCCGGTTATAACCAGTTTCTGCCACTGGCACGGCAAAAACTAGTTTCTGCCGGCAGAAAGCCAACCCTGGTTACACTACAAACTAAGTGCAGCGAAATGATTCGTTAAAAATAATCTATGTAGTAATAATAATTCTGCGGCCAGTAGGGTTTTTTGAAAGTGACCCCCGATTGAGTATTTTATTATGTCCCCAAAGTAAGACCTTTAGTCGCCAGGCGGCGAGTGATTATTTTCAAGTCCATGTAATACCTTCCATTTTCCAAATCGTCATCTGATCGGAAAAACGTCGTATAAGGAACTGATTAGCATTTTGCTCAGCTGCCAACTCCCCCGATTCGTTTGGAGTCCCGAATTCTGCTGCCTTCTCCCGAACTTCCTAATGAAGTAAAATGTCTCTCGAATTTTCGTCAAAACAACGAAATTCCCCAAAAAAGGGATTTTTCAGTAATTGGAATTTCTCGAAAATAGGTTAGCTACGATAAAACAATCGTTATCGAAAAAAACGAAATCTTTTCCTTCACGACTATGAAAATTGTCCTACCGGATTTCTGAACACCGATTTTCGGGTCTTATACAGGCTCAATTTGTGACATCTCTACCAATATTTAAAATTAAAAAAAAAGAAAGAAAAAAGAAGAAGAAAAAAAAAAGCCTTCCTAATTTTGCACTTAAGTTTCCCTAATTTTCACCTCTCAGTGTTGGCTGCTATACATTTAGTCACTTTTGGAACCAAATGTCACCATCATCCTACTTCATGAACATAAATAGCCAACACAGCTCTTTTTAAACTAAATTACGATTTCAGCGGCGAAGCGACGGGGGGGGGGGGGGATGAAGCAATGTCCCCAAGTCCTGACACTTCTTGTCACTTCTAACGTAATGTCATGAAAGACAGTTTAAAATGGGTTTTTAGGATTTCAATTTCGAGAATTTTCTGAGGGAGCTCTTTACCTAACGTTTCCAAAGAGAGCTTCAACTTGTTTTTAAGACTTCAACCGTGAATAAGTTATAAGTTCCGGAGAATGACTCCCTAACCCCCCGCCTTAACGTCATCATATAGCTTAAAATTTCATTTTTAGAAAGGAAACTTTCTTCTGAGCCTCAAATCAAACATTGATTTTTTTATTATTTGAAATCTCAGAAGAAATATGTCTGTCGAATAGTTCAAGGTAAGGACTTTTTTCTGCTTTAGATTTTAATTGAAGTTCTGTTTTTCTTCTCTGTCGTCCATTTTTAGTTTTAGCAATCTGTTTTTTCTTTTAAAATATTATTGCTATTAGAGATGCACCGAATATTCTGTTAGTATTCAGTATATTGCCTGTTCGGCAGGCAAACCGAGTAGTCGGTTTGGCCGAATAGGAAGCAAATATTAAAAAATATTCAAAAATGGAATTTTTTGCAGAATTAAAAAAAAATTTCAAAATTCTTAAAATGTTTCCTTACACTTCACTTCAGCATTTGGTCTTTTTCAACTTCACCTTATATTTAAGAATAGGTGATTTTTATTAGAAGATACATAGATCAATAGTTTTTTTTTAATCATTTTCTAAGTGAAGTACCAATTTAAAAAAAAAAATGTTCGAATTAAAAAGGAAAATAAAATTATAGACCAAACTGCTTTGTAATGGTCGCTTCGTATTGTTGCAACTCAGCCTTTTTACTTCCGTATACACACACATAAAGAAAAAAAAGGGCTCCAATATTTTTTTCGTTGTTGTGGAGACGACCTTGCCTGAAGGCAACACACATTTCAGAAGCAGCCCGTTCCCCCACCTTCCTCGATGCCGAACACACCCCTTCCCCCACACTCACACACCTTTTCGTCTCCCTGCGGACCTCCTGGCAAAGTATCTACTAAGCCTTTTACTATTTCCTGCTTTTCTCAACCTTTCCAGGCAATAGAAGTGTGATGTTTGTGATGTTGATTTTTATCGTAAACATATAGCGTATTATGTCGCTATCCACTATTTTTCGATAGTTCTTTTTTTTTTTTTTTTTTTTTTTTTGACGCTGCTCATTTAACCTATTGGTTTGAAAGGTAGCTGCTTACTATCATTCAAACTCCCTAAATGGAAGTAAATGAATGTAAAATTGTTGTAATTCTGTTGTATAAGGGAAACAAATTCACGGATATTTATTCTTTTCTAAATAAATTCTTTACTAACTAAAATCGCAACAACTTGCTCAGTCTGTGTCAGTGCTCCCATGCATGGACTTTTTCATTCAATCTGGGTTTTAGATACTCCATTTGGGTGAACAAGTGTTTTCAGTAACAAAAAATTATTTTCTTGGTTTTATAAATTTGTTTTCACTTTTCTGTGAAATTTAATTTATTTATTGTGAATAGCAGTAGCGCAGTGCAACCCAATTTTACCGACACGAAAATCCAACCCCCCCCCCTTGTTTTTCAGTTTCAATCATAAATTGTGATATATTTAAGGGGGGGGGAGAGATTTCATATGGGGGTTGGGTAAACCGCAGTGAGGGCGGAGGGGTAAAAACATCTCTAGAGACCTTATGTTTAACATTATAGCCAATCCAAATACAGTAGTTTATGCACATGTAAGGATTATTTTGATCAAAATGTCCCTTCAAGAAGGTGATTCTAATTACGCTAGAGGGAAACATATATTTTATTGAAGCACATGATTTTGTTGTTTTATTGAACATGTTTAGAACATAGAGGTTATATACACAGTAGAGTGCGCACTCCTTTACTCGCTAGGCCGAAAATAGGGAGGTTGTTCTATATTTAGCGTCTTTCTCGTCACAGCGCGTTTGGATGAAAGTTATACTTGTCGCTTGTCAAATAGTGATGGTCAAAGCCGTTTTCATCCATGCGAACAAAAAAATAACCCTAACGTGCACTCTATTTCAATTGTTATTATGAAGCTTGTCAATCTGTAATTATGAAGCTATAAAAATCCGTTCGAATCCGCATTGTTATACAGATATAGAAAGCTAAGGTTAATATGGAAAGCTCCCAGTTCTCAGATACAATGGAGAGAGGTAAATGTTGAATCGCCATTGCTTAAAACGATTATTCATTTTAAGACTTTTTTTTTTTTTTTTTGCTGCTCTTAATATTTTTTGTTAAGTTTTGGTAAAAATTGTTTTTAACCAATATAACTTTTCCAAATTTGATGAAAGCTACTTCGCAGGGTCGCCGAGAGCCAAGGCTCCTAGTCAGTTTGGTCACCGGGCCCCTTCTCCGCATAAAAGTTAGAAAATTTACGCTACTCCGATCCGAGCCCCTAGTTTTAGATCAAGCATGACCTCTCGTTGGTCCTGCTATTTTGCTATCCTCTCTTTACAAAGCATTTTCTCTTAACTGAACTGCATTAACCCTTTCAGGGGCAGTGGTCGCGCTGTGAAACCACTAATTTATAAAAAAAAATTCTCTGTTTTTTTCGAATTTTTTAAATTAAAATCGCTTGAGTCCTCTTCTTTTAAGTTCAATGAACAACATTAGATGGCAGAATAACAAAAAAAAATTTTTCGTAGGCTCAATTTTTTGTTCAAATCATCAAATTTTCAATTTTTCGTTTACCCCCAAGATTGAAATTTTTTTTCAGATTTTAAAATTTTTAATTAGCGCTGAAAGAGTGAATCATTTTTCTTCATTTTACCTGAGGTGGTCAATCATACTGTTCAAAAAGATTCAAATTCATTTTTACATGCATAAACATGTTTTTGTCCTTCCCCAGGGGGGGGGGGTGTGAACAAATGGGGACACCACCCACAGCGAAAAAATTCTGAAAAATTTTTTTTTACTGAAAAATCTATGTCTAGATGATCAAATAAACCCACTTGTGGTGTTTTTTCTTAAGATTTCTTAAAAATTAATGACGCGCCCCTGAAAGGGTTAAAGCAAATTTACAAACTCACTTTAACCATAAATTATATCAGATTAATTAATGTCGAAGCAGGCAAAGACTGCCATCTTTCTTTCATCCTCAAAAAGTTAGTTTTTTTTATGGCATTTCAACCTTCCAAGTTAGATTTTTATGGCGTTTACATTCATCGTATGTGGGCAATTCCACAGCACAGACGTATCGGGTCGTTGGCCTGATCGGTAGGGAGTCCGGCTCGTAACCGGAGGGTCCCAGGTTCGATCCCAGCCGGTTGAAGATCCTCCGCGTTCGTTAATAGTGATTGGGGCTCGTTAAACATATGGTAATCACAAAATCTTCCGAGTAAACCAATACCTCTGGGAGTGCTGAACCGAGTATTGTTCTGCTTCTGGTCTGGATCAAAAAATCAGAGCTGTTATCAGGGAGTCATCCAAGCGGCTAATCCTGGAGTGTGAAGTACAAACGTATCTTTGTTGCACAAAGCACTCTAGTAACTTCAAAGACTCCAAATAACTTGTATTGTTTCAAAGCATGAACATTACGAAGAACATGGACTTTACTTCTATGCAATGCAATTAAATTTTGAAGACTTCCTTACAATATTTGAAAAATATTAGTTTTATTCATTAACGGACGTATCTCATGAGATACGTCCGTTAATGAGCAAAGAGAAATTATTTGAATAATGTTTCTGGAAAATCAAAAGTTTAGTTGCTTGACATAGAATTAGTCTATATTCTTCGTAAAATATATTCAATGAATCAGGAATCTAATCTAGTCAGTGTTTGTAAGGTGTTTTGTACAACAATTAATAAATTTAATAAAATGAAATTGCCCATATTTCGCTACTCAAATATGAAATTCACTCCTCTAAAAAAATATCCAGGAGCATTTTCACTGCTTGGAGAAAAAAAAGGGGGGGGGGCAGACTTTTCTGTGCTTGTAACCAGTATGGTTGTATCAATTGTTTTGTTGTCGTGTGACAGCTAGGCTGTTATTTTGGGGTGCGCTGTTTCACTTTTCCAACTGTACCGTAATTTGGTGTGAAGTCCGACTTCTAGAGTACTCATATGCCATAAGGACCCGTTTATAGGGTAGGCAACCATTCACAGCACAACTACACATTCATACAAAGAAAGGACAAGAGGAGAGAGAAAGTACATCCATTCCCGAGCCAGGATTCGAACCCGGGACCTCCCAATCGCAGTCAGACTCCTCTGAGCCTCTGACCCTGACCACTAGTAAGGACAGGCGCTGGTTGTATCAATTAAAAGAGAGAAGAAAACGACTAGCAAAATGTAATGTTTGTTTCTTTTCCATGCAGCATACAGTTCAGTTCCTTTCTCTTGTTTTTCCACGCCAATGACAGCCAATGAAGTAAGAGATAAAACCATTGATTTATGGAGTTGAGTAAGTACCTTTGTTCATGAAAAGTAAAATAAGGTGCAACAGCGATTAATTGCACAAATTTTCAGATTACTGGAGACACGTGTTTCGGCGTAACAAGGAGCGCCTTTTTCAATGCAGAAGGAAGTCCGCTTATGAATGAAAAGACATACGACAAAAGCCAAAAGACAAATGCCCAGCTTTTTTCGGATGTCTTTTCATCTATACGCTCACTTCTTTTACATTGAAAAAGCGTTCCCTGTAACACTGAAACACAATTTCGTACAATTAAATGTTGTTATATTTTAATTTACATTGAGCTAAAATATAACAGAGAAGTGCGGATAATCAATGCAGGCCCCCAAAGACAAAAAATTGCTTTTTTCGCTTTAAATTTCAATATTAAACAACCCTGGCTAGACTGAACATGTTTGGTCCTGTCGTCAAGAGGGCAATTGAAAAGCCTTTTGTTATGTTATGCAACTTTTAAATTTAAACAAAACCATTGCTGAATTAAAAATTGACGAAATGAAAACACTTTTTCCTCTTAAATCAAATATTTTAAACCCAAATTTGAGATTAATCGACATTAAAAAAATGAGTTAATAGCTTTACCTCTTAAATCAAATATTTTAAACCCAAGTTGAACACTTCACTTTAAGATCCACTACTGAAAATAACGATCCACTTCATTTCCAGTGGATTTTTTAGTTCCGAAATAAATAAACGCATCGCCAAAAAAGAAAGAAAGAAAAAAAAAAAAAAAGCTAATTTTGTTTACATGATACTCATTTTAGCGTCACATCAAAACTCCAATCAAATGAAATGTTCGTGTCGAAGGAGGTCATGACGGTAACAAGGAAACTTTCGTAAAGACAAGAAATAAGAATGTTTATCATCAAATATTTACCTTTGAAACTTAAAGGTATAATGAATCTTTTTGAAATGTGTTCATTTAATACGCAAATCAATGGTTGCTAAAATTTAAAGCATCGAGCATTCATTTGAATTTGATGTCTTGAACTCAAATTATTTTTTCGCAATCACGAATTGCGATAGGACTCTAATTGTTGGGTTTCTTGTTTCTACAAATGGAATGGAATGGAAATAAGAAATTTGCACCCGTCATGTTATGAATGGTGATTTTCTAGAATTGGTAATACGAGGCATATTCAAAAAAGAAATGGTGATTGGGTTGCGGTAGTAAAGATAAAGATTTTATGGCCGATGTCCTTCAGTATACTTCTCATAAAATTATTTACTACGTATAACTAATGTATTTTTATTTTTTTTTATCAACCTTAAATTATGGGAATTAGTAATCTGGAAACTTTGTATTTGGATGAAGTTTTACTGTTTAAGTTCATCTATACAGGTGTTTTCCCTGAAAAAGCCTAATTTTCAAAAAAAAAAAAACTTTTTATAATGTGAAGTCTGCTTGAGTTAAGCCCTGAAAAAAAAAAAAAAAAAAAAAAAAGACTAAAATCAAACCACCGACGATTTTTAACTATGACGACTAAAATTTCGCTCTCTGAATAAATATTAAAAACAACCATCGTTATGGTAATCTGAAAAATTTTTAGTAACATCAACTCGGGACAAGTGAGGATAGTAAGCAATTCGTGACAACTCAAAAAAAAAAACCTTTCGCCCTTTCGCTTCGTTTTGTTAAACTTTTATTACGTGAGTTTTAAAAGCTAGCTGCGACACAAAACGATCCTATAATTATAAAACTAAACATAGTTCCCAGCTGCAAAAGCTCCCGTTTCGTTCGTAGACTTCCGAATTTTTGGGCCTTCTGAACTCCGTAATGAAGTAAATGTCCCGAATTTTTGTCAAAACAACGAAATCCCCTAAAAAGGAGAATTTTCAATGGTTACAATTTCGAGAAAGATCCCCACAGCAAAATGATCACGATCAGAAAAACAAAGACTTTTCGTACACGAGTACAAAAATTGTATGTGGTACAAAAATTGTATGTGTTCATCAATAACTTTTGAAACATGTTTATCAAATTTTTATTTCGTAAAAAAATGCAGTGAAACGTTCCTGATTTTTCTCTGAACTTCCTAAATGTTTACCTGTTGCAAAGAGTGTTTAGTATCACTTGTAAGAGAAAACAAACTTATGACTATTTTAAAGAATTTTTCTTTTAGCTTAAAAGTTGTTTTTCAACTTCGGTAAAGTAATTAATAGTAATATCAATTTCTTAATTTCGGGTTCTGTGAGCACTTTATATATTTGTGAGCATTTTCAAATGCTTTTTTTTTTCATTAGACTTGTTAAAAAGTGCTTTTAAATTCGAGCATACAAATCAGAAATATTGAAAAAATATTAATAGTAAATAAATATTCTCTGTTTAAATATTCTCTGTTATTCTCTGTTTATGTGCAATACATTTTTATTAAAATGAAAGCCGATGCCGCTTTTTATTATTTTTTTCAAAGAAGGATAGGTAACAAGAAAATATGTTTCAAAGTTAAAAATGTCACACCTTAATTAAATGTCGAAAAGTAAAAACTTTAAAATAAAATGTGAAAAATGTTTTTGTATTTCTAAAAACTATTTCTGTAAGCTTGGTAGGCACTGAAAAATCTTTACTAATAATAAAGCTGAAAGTCTGTCTGTCTGGATATCCGGAGGATGTCTGGCTGGATGTCTGGATCTCTGTGACGCGCATAGCCCGTTCGGCCGATTTTCATGAAATTTGGCACAAAGTTAGTTTGTAGCATGGGGTGTGCACCTCGAAGCGATTTTTTGAAAATTCGATGTAGTTCTTTTTCTATTCCAGTTTTAAGAACAAAATTATCATAAGATGGACGAGTAAATTACGAAATTATCATAACGTGGAACCGTAACATGGGCACAAGCCAATTGACGAGATACGAAATTATCATAACGTAGAACCGTAACATAGGTACAAGCCAATTGGCGAGAAAATTCACCATTAATTATTTGTAAATCTAAAGGCGAACAAAAAGACCTTTTATTTTTTCTATTACGGGCAAAGCCGTGCGGGTACCACTAGTATGAAATAAAACAAGTATATGATTTCTTGCTTGCAACACTCAAAATTGATGTTGATTTTAATATCTTTATTCGATTTAGCTGTTCATAAAGAGAAGTACTCAGGGTTAGTGGATAAATAGCTTTCATACAGATGTGCGCTCTTAAGGAAAAAAAATAATGATTTTAAATTACCTGGAAACTTATTTTTGCTGAGAAAAGTTGTATCCGAAAGAAAAAAAAGAACGAGAAAGGAAAGAAATAATTTTAAAGAGGATTTTTTTCCTTTGAAACTTTTTTTTCGCATGGCGCGGGGTCCCCAGAAGCGCGGGGCCCGTAGCATTTGCTACTTCTGCTTTATTGCTAACCCGGCCCTGATACAAATTGGTTAAAATTTTCCACTTTATATTGAAGTTTTATGTATGGAAATACAGATTAATTTCAAGTTCTCCAATTGTTTTTTTGTTTAATAAATTCATCATCGCATTCTGTTCGACTTAAAACTCCATAATTATATTTACCAACTAAACCAAACTTAAATTTTTGTTAAGTGGAAATCCTTGATTTGCCGAATGAAACAATGAATTTTAGCGATTGATAAAATACCAACATGCACGCGCCTACTACACGTAATGTTTAGAGACATTAGACAACATTTTCCCCCTGAAATACGCCGGATTGAGAGACAAAAATTTTCTAAATAAGGAATTTTTGGGGGTTTAATGTGACCTTCCATGACCCCCATCGGGGCGTCCCTGTAACTAACCAACAAATCAACCTACTCATTCAAAATATTAAAAGAACGGTAGTAATACGTAACGGTTTAAAACTGAATTTCTATTTGTTATTAATGTTTGATACTAGATGGCGCTAGGCTACTAAAAAATGATAAGTTTTCAAAAATCATTTTTTTCGACAGTCGGGTCTGATGGTGCTAATGACGGATGTGGAGTGAAGAGAAAGAAGTATTCGCGCTAAATGTTACACCATACTCAGTAAATGTTCATGGAAATACTTGAAATGTGATAAAAAGCTCGTTGGAAAAGGTCCTTTTCAACAAAAAAGAAAAAA
Organism: Uloborus diversus; assembly: GCF_026930045.1. Lineage (NCBI taxonomy): Eukaryota > Metazoa > Arthropoda > Arachnida > Araneae > Uloboridae > Uloborus > Uloborus diversus. Next base: position 84,076,828 of record NC_072739.1, on the reverse strand, counting down.
AAAACATTGTTTCACTTTGCTTTTAATAATAATAATAATATTGGTTGTCACGACTGATAATGTCGGATAAGTTTGGATTTTTGAAGTGATTTCCACAATACTAATTTCATGGCCGTATTTAAGAGATAGGTTTCTAGGGTTCAAACACCCTCGAAAATGTTCAAAACTATTCCAAAACATTCTTTTCATTTAGGAGAATGTGGGGCAAAGTGAAATAGTTAAGATAACTTTTTTTTTTTTTCAAAATGACCAAGTTGGAAAGAACATTTTTTTTAATGAAACTTGCATTGAAACATTATTTAAAATTTTTGGCAGCAAATTTGTGCCTCAAAAAAAAAAAAAAAAAAAAAAGAAGAAGAAAAATTAATTTGAATTTTGACATCTTGAATTCAAACTGTTTTTCGCAATCACGAGTGTGTGTATGTAGGCGTGTGTGTTTGTGTGTGGGGGTATGTGTATGTGTGTGTAGGCATGTGTGTTTGTGTCTGTGTGCTGGCATAAGTGTGTGGGTAGTTGTGTGTATGAATGTGTGTGTGGGGGTATGTGTATGTGTGTGTAGGTGTCTGTATGTATGCGTGTGTATATGTGTTTGTATGTGTGTTTGTGTATGTGTGTGTAGGTGTATGTGCTTGTGTGTATGTGTGCGTGTGTGTAGTTGTGTATGTATGCGCTTGTGTAGGACATGGATGCAACCTGGAGACGGCTTCTTTCGCTATAGGAGCAGCATCGTGAGGAGCCGGTCGACGGTGATGGTGTGGAGGGTGGCGGTGGGAGAATAAAATGATAGGACGCCAAAAACAGTCAAATGAAAGCGATAAGCAATCGTGATTGCTCAAAAAAAAAGTTAACATTTTTCACTTGTTTTTTTCACGGGCAAAGTGAAAAATATGAATATCGAATGTAATATTTTTTATGCAATTACTAAAAATATTTTTGATCAAATAAATGAGCAAACAAAAGAATGAATGAATAAATGAAAAGGAAATGAAACAATAAACGAATACAAGAATAAATAAATAATTTAATCAATGAGAGAAAAAAAATCAGTTAATAAAATAGTGAATGGGTTAGAAAATAAGTGAAAGAATGAATAAATAAAGAAATTATTAATTGAAGGAATGTAAATGAAACAATTAATTAATGAATGTAAGTGATTTAATAAAAGATTACCCAAGTTAATGAAATGAACTATATTTCACTTTGCCCCGCGTGCACTTGACTACCTGTACAAAACATTTAAATTACAAATAAGCTTACTTTTAAACAAATTAAGTACTGCACTGAAAATTAGTTGGTCACAATTTATTTTTAAAATGTCAACAACAAGAACTTTATCATTTGATAATAACAAAAATACTTTTTGACATACAACAAAATATTACAATATGAGTGTCAATTTTTGAAAATTGATTTTCAGAGGTAATTTTTTTCTTGTCTGGAGCAGACTACATGTGTTACAAAATAGTTAAAATATTAGCAGATAGTTGGCGCTAAAAGCAGAGCAAATATTTCACCATTTCACTTTGCCTAACATCCCCCACCCTTATTTTGCTTTAAAAGTTATTTTAACTGCTTCATTATTTATTTATTTATTTTAATTTCTTTTAAAAAATGAAATTATTATTGTTGGCGAATTGTACAAACTCGGTGCAATTTCTGTAGCATTTATTTTTCTGGTAGTTATTGTGAACATCATTTCTTACAAAACAATACAGCATTTCCCTCAGATTTTGAATACCTGCTACGATAACAAACACATCGAAATTCTTGAAATTTAAAAGGGTCAAACTCTATATATTTTTTTTTATGTGTAAAAAAATATGAACGTAAGAAGTATTGCTTCGAATGAGTACACGCATCTATTTTTTTAATATTAAAAAGGCGTCAAATACTTAACAGTGGTGAAGCTATGTAATGTATGCATACTTTTTTTATTCATTTAATAGACACATCACTTTTTATATTTGCTCGTATTAATGCCCTTAAAGTCACCACCCTCATTTAAATAACCTATTGTAACAAAAATCTGTAGAATATATGAGTAAAATCGAATTTTATAGATTATATAGGTTTCATAAGAAATGTGTTGGGAAAACCCTTCTTGAATGAAAAGTCCTGACTAATTTTGATTTTCCTCAAAGAAAGATTAGATTTATTAGAAACTAGTGGTACCCGCACGGCTTTGTCCGTAGTACAAAATTAAAAGGTCATTTGGTTCGCTTGTAAAATTACAAATAATGGATGGTGAATTTCTCGCTAATTTGCTCGCCCACGATACGGTTCCACGTTATGACAATTCGGTAATTCATTCGTCCACGTTATGATAATTTGTTTGGTAAAATGTTCTTAAAATTGAAATAGAAAAAGAACAAAATCGCTTCGAGGTGCACAGCCCCATGCTACAAACTAATTTTGTGCCAAATTTCATGAAAATCGCCCGAACGGTCTAGACCCTATGCGCGTCACAGAGATCCAGACATAGAGAGATTTAGACAGAGAGAACTTCAGCTTTATTATTAGTAACTAGTGGTACCCGCACGGCTTTGCCTGTAGTAGAAAAATTAATAGGTCTTTTGGTTCACCTGTATATTTAAAATTAATTTATGGTGAATTTCTCGGCCTATTGGCTTGCCCATGTTGTGGTTCCACGTTATGATAACTTGGTAATTTACTCGTCCATCTTATAATAATTTTGTTCGGGGAAAAATGTTCTTAAAATTGGAATAGAAAAAGAACATAATCGAATTTTCGAAAAATCGTTTCGAGTTGCACACCCCCATGCTACAAACTAACTTTGTGCCAAATTTGATGAAAATCGGCAGTACGGTCTAGGCGCTATGCGCGTCAAAGAGATCCAGACATACAGACAGAGACTTTCAGCTTTATTATTAGTAAAGAAGAAGATAATAATTTTTGCCGATCAAAATTTTACTCAGTATTGATTTTTTTCAGTAAAATATTGTTATATAATTCCCCAATTTTTGTATTAGCTTTAATACTTCATTCATCCTTTACACATTTATCGAAATAAAAGAAAGAGATGAAATCTTCTTAAGTTAGAATGAACACAAACGATTTGTAACCACGATGACGAAAATTTGTCCTGTTAATAAGTATTAAAACAACGAGCTAGACTCATTCTCGTCGTAATCTGAAAAATCAGAGCAACGTCAACCGGTGAAGTGAGCTTAATAAGCATTTCGTGATTCTTCAAAAAAAAAAAAAAAAAAAAAAACATTATAATCATACAAAGTTTTTTTTTCCTTTTTTTTTTGAGGTTACCTCTCTTTTGTGGACAAAACTTTTTCAACCCGCAAGCTACCGCCCAAGATGGACTTGACTGTGTTTGTGTAATATCCCTTTAAACTTCAAACGTAAGGATAAGTATGCTTTTTAAATATCCTCTCTCAACCAGGTCGTGGAGTCGGAGCCAAACTGATTTTGGAGTAAAGGAGTCGGATTCGGGAATCGATTAAGGCTTTAAATTTCAAGAGTTGGAGTTGGTCATTTTGCACGCAACTCTGCCAGGACTGCAGAATCCAAGACGGAATCTGATGGATTTTGAGTTAAAGGAGAAGTTGGATTTGAAGGTTTTAAAATTCGAGAAGTCGAGTCGATAATTTTCCCTCCGACTCTTTGACATTCATATTTTTAGTACCTATAAGTTAAGTGATTTTAACTGATATTATTTGTCGTGAAAAGTCGTAATTGTTGTTGTTGTCGTGTGCCAGCTAGGCTGGCAATTTGGAGTGCGCTGCTTCACTTTTTCAACAGTACCGTAATTTGGTGTGAAGTACGCCTTCTACAATACTCACATGCCATAAGGACCCGTTTATAGGGTAGTCAACCATTCACAGCAGGGTTGGCCGGATTGGACCCAATGGTTTTTTTTTTTTTTTTTTGAAAAAACCCATTTAACGAAACCCATTATTTAGCCCACTTTTGGGTTTTTAAAAAAAATTCTGAGAAATTATTTAAAAATTAATTAATTGAAATGTACTTTCACAATTTAAACTTCTCTTTCATTTGTTCTTTACCACAGACAACGACATAAAAAATGAATTTTGAACTTTAATAGTATTTCTTAACTCTTAACAGCATTAAAAAAAATACTTCAAAGATTTAAAAAATATATATTTAACTTTTTTCTTTAACTGGTCAATAAATAACCCAAATTATCTTGATTAAGTCCTGTCACGTCTGATTTTCTCAATATTTGTAGATTGTACAGAAGAAACTACTCTAGCTAAAAGGCTTTCATGTGAATTATTTTCTGCAAACCAACACGTCATAAATCTCGAATAAACAAGGTATATTTTTTTAGAAATTAACAGGTTTTACAAATGGTCGGACAGAAAACAGAATAGGATGTACAGTATTTTATTATCTTACAAAAAAGTTAAATATTTCTTGCTCTGTACACAGAAATAGACAAACAGGCAACAAGAAATGTCTTGATTAAGCTGGAATTCAGTAAAAAGGGGTTTAAACTACTTCTACAGTAGTTTTGCATAACAAAAGAAAATACAATAAAGTAAAATGCAAAAAAAAAAAAAAAAAAAGAGTAATTAAAACGAACAATTGATTTTATCACTCGAGAAGTAACTTTGCTTTAACTATTGGTAATCATGGAAACTGTAAAATCTGAAACTTCACCATTCTTGGGTTTAATCGTCTTTTATACTTTTCTTCAGAAAACACTGAATTTTAAGTAGTTCTCCAGCTTTTTTTACCTCAAGACAATTTTTGCGCTTTGTCCATATACTTTACGCTACAATATGCTACAAGTACCCCACATTTTCCTTAAAAAAAGTAAAAAAAAAAACATTAAAAAAAAACTCAGCTTTAGTTGGTTTTTTTTTTCGGGTTTTGTTTAAAAAAACCCCAAAAAACCCCGGGTACATGGGTTTTAAAAAAAAACCCGGGTTTTTGCCAACCCTGATTCACAGCATTCACACAAAGAAAGGACAAGGACACTTTCTGTCCACCTTCCTGTCGCCGTCAGATTGCTCTGACCACTAGACAAGGCGGTCAGCATTACCTATAAATTAAGTGATTTTTTTAACTGATATTATTTGTCGTGAGAAGTGGTAATTTTTGAGTACATTTAAAACTATAGTGATGTGTCAGTTAATGTAAACCTTTAACGATTGCATTTTAAGAGAGATCCATAATAAAGCTCAATAACAACCAAAGGAAATGAACTTACTATCTTATTTACAACGTTAATCGTGTTTTGAGTCATATATCCAAACGTAAAATTAACCTTGAAATGTGAAATTCCCCGGCTATTGTACATTACTGAAAGTAACACGACAGAATCGAATGAAAAATTAGAAGAAATAAAAGATATTTACTGTTCGCTAGTTAAATTACGCTTTTCCTGGAAACGTGTAATACAGTTGCATTTAAAATTCTATTTTCACTGTCGCCATTTCCTCGTTGTAATTATATCCAGCGTTCTAGTATTACTCATAATTGCATAATTTTTCGAAGTTGCTTCGTGTAAACACTGATTAATTTACGTCAAGTTATCAGAATCATTGTTTTTCTATTGACGTTCACAGCGACGCACATAAAGATCTTAACCTTGATTTTGAATTAAATATAATTGATCTCAATTTGTATTCTACTCAGTCATTAATATCACGGAACTTGATCTGAGGTTTCAAAATGTCATAAAATACATATGTCAGGAGAAACTGTTAATTAATCAGGAATTAATTAGGTATTTCTAATTGATAAAATTAATGCAATTCATAAAGTTTTGTTTTTATGTGTAAGAGTGATGGTGTATTCGAATTCATTTCAAAATGGGAACACTGCTAATTAAACTTCATATGCGTATTAAGGGTTTTTTGATTCCTTGAAAAAGTTCATTATTATTTTTTTTTATTGAATAATTTTTATCGTCTGACGTTACTTCGGTATTAATGATGCCACTTTCGTGAAATTTGCATAAAAGCAATCAAAATGTTTCTAGTAAAGATATTTTTGTGTTTAATTCATGCCAGAATTGCACAAAAGCATTCGCTCTTTTTGAAATAAAGTTAAAAAATGATTTTATTTCCGCCGATTGTACTGATTAATGAATCTAATGTCTTTGGAAGCTAATTTGTAACGCGGATATAACAAACACGTGTTTCAGAGCAACCATAAACGCCTTCTTCAATGCAAGGAAATATAGTGAAAAAGAAATGTAGCGAACGTTATTGTTCTTGTCCAGTAGAAAATAATACATTTTAAATGTTTTTTTTTAATGATTGCTATTGATAGTGGGGGTTCTTTTACATCTATTTTATTTATTTATTCATTTATTTATTTATTTGTTTTTGAGATAAAGCTGAGAAACATTCCTAATTTATTCATTATTAATTTTATATTCTTCATAGAACATTCCTAAACAAATTAGTAAAAGTAGAAAAAAAAAATCGTGCTTTTTGAAGCACAACAGCTGTACATTAATGACATTGTCCATTACTAATTCTCTGCAGTCGTATTGAAAGAATGCTTAGTAGGTACGTAAATAATTGATTGTTTTCGATGAAATAAAACGATTGGACATAAATGATTTGATTAATTGTTAATAGCTGTACTGGCGTCCTGCACTTGTAATGTGAATTTTGTTTTAATTGAATGCATCAATTGATTCATCCTTCATGATCTTGTTAATTTTTAGTGTTAGATCTCATACAAAAAAAAAAAAAAAAGATTATTTCTGATACAAATTATCGATGGAACAAGTATGATTTTATTGAATGTTAAATGTTTTATTTATAATGCATATTTTCTGGCCCGCCATCTGGGGGATTGGTAAGGGGATGTTAGTAGCATCATGCAATTTGTATTCGTGTATGCATTTTGCTGTTTTTTCCCACAAACTGCATTGAATTTTACAGGAAAAAAAGCATACCCCTGGAAAACTTTGAACTGATGGCCCTGCATATTTGAAACCAGAAATGTTATGTGGGATATTTTTAATATAATTCAAGCTTTCTATAAAAATTTGCAGCTGGTTAAGACCTTTTGACTATAGCCCATGTAGTTTTTTTGCTTATTAGTTAATTGTTTTTAAAAAATAGACGGCGTGTTAATATCATTTGTACAAGAAATGTTTATCATCACGCTTGGTGTCGTAGTTCAGTTTGCTGGATCGCAGTCAAATATTAAATATAAGTTGAACATTCAACATGGACAATGACATATTTTATTCGAAACCTTTCATTGAAATTTGTATTACAAGAAGTTAAAAAGAGAGGTTTAATACGATTTCATTTTTTAGTAGAGAAATAAATGAAGTGTTTGCTACTCCTTTTTAAATACAAGTTTATAAATATCCACTATAAGTTCTTGAGTAGCCGTTATAGAGATAATGAAGACTGTAATGTATTGCTGACATGAACTTAAAAAAAAAAAAAGAAAGAAAGACAGACAGAAAATTCCCTTAAAAAGTTTAAAACTCAAGAAGGGTTAATGACTTTTTCCAAGAGTTAAATTAATATATTTTTCAGTGAGAAGGGAAAAAAAGCTGACAAAAATTAATAGGTGGGTCGCATGCGTCCCGCAGGTTAGATCACTCTGCTCTGCATTACCATTCAGTATTCCGAAGTGTATCTTATTCTAATAAGTTCATGCTACGCACAGGTAATTGCTGGCAGGGGCTTAACTTAAATGATATTTGAACTTAAATTTTAACAAACTTAAATTTTGAGCTTAAAAAAAAAAAAAAAAAAAAAAAAAATAGGGCTCCCCGGTCTTGAGTTTTTGGGAAAGCGGAAATTCTCAATTTTCCGAATAGAACTCCGAATTTTGCCAAATGCTGAAATACGGGTATGCACACATAAGCATATCTAATAAAAAGGCACATTCGGGCATTTGAAAATTGCAATAATGTATTAAGTGCCGAATACTGTCGAAGAGTCGGACAAAATTTGTCGTACAAGGAAATTTTTGGGAGGTCGCAGTGACCTGCCATGGACATATGCTACTTTGCATATGCTCCTGGACATATGCAAAGTATGTAGCATATGCCCCTGGCAGGGTTCGCCAAAAAAAAAAAAAAATCATGATATATATCACAATATTTATCCGATATTTATTTTGAAAATATCCTGATATTTTGATATTTTCAATATTTGTTTTTTCAACTACGGTATTTTCAATATAAAAACTACATTAATCAGAGAAATATTGTTCATTTGTTATTAAAAATAACCAAAAAGGTATGTACTATCTTTTAATGATGTATCAATACACCATTGATATAACAAAGTAATATAATATTCCTTTTCATTTTATGTTCATGAAATTGTTAAATGTAGCAATTTTAATTCATACTAAGAGTGCCGAATTAAATATTACACGTTGGACAGAAAAAAAGAAAATGTCTAATGACTGTGCAACGATTAATGCATATTTTATGTCTGAATTTATATAACTGTGTAACAGTAACTAATGGAAGAAAAAGGAGTAAAACAGCTAATGGTAAATTAACTCCATTAAAATTGATAAACATGTAAGATGATATATTAAATATAAATGACGAAAGAAACTTTAATTTTAAGCCTACATATTGCAATAATAATATAAGAAAATAAAAAGTTATTTGTGCATGCATTTACTGTTTTGAAGACTTTAGTTTGTGCTGATTGAAAATATCGGATATTTTCGAATCCTGACCCATATGCTACTTTTCCAAAACGAAATAAATTTTTTCAAAAACGATTACTTCGTTCTTATTGACTGTGTTTAAAGATTCTCTTTTCTGAACGTCGCAGTAGACTACGACCCTAAGTTCCATAGCAATTTTTTTTTTCTTGTCAAATTTTACGAACACACGTGTTTTAGACAAAAATATTTTCCGTTTCATGTGGTCCAGAAGGTGTAGTTAAAAATTGTTTCTTCTTTGTTTAGTCTGCGAAAATTTTACAGTCACATGTCATGTTTAAACTTTATGAATAATAGTATTATCATAACTTAAACTTATAGGTAATTTTTGATTTACAGCAAGTAAACTTTTCCACTTATTAATTTCTGAGCTGCTACCAGAGAATTGAACAAAAAAATAAATTAAAACAAGGAAATATGTTTTAATTTGATCATATGCGTTGTATCATATGCCACCAAAATAATCGTTTGTGCAGAAACTGAATGGAGGAAAATAACATTTCATCGTAAACTTGAGAATTAAAATTGCCATTCGGGGATTTTAAATGCTCAAGATACGAGCGTCTATATAAAAATCAGAGTAAAAATGCACGGGAAATGTATATATAGATGACTTAAACTGTAAACCATTACCTTTTTTCTTAACTTGATTTCAAGCTGTATCAATAGAAACACAAGTAACTCCATTTGTCAAATAGAGAAATTCGTTGTATTAAAATCCACTAACTATACACAACGTGCTCTAAACTTAACATTCAACTGGCCTTCTGAAAAATTACCTCTCAAGGTATTTTAGCTAGTTAACAATCTAAGCAATCGATGAGAAGATAAGAAATATACACTATGAGGAAAATGAGGAAATGTTCCTTAAAACCATCCCTATCCAAACTTATAATAATAAATTGAAATACAGTCTGTGGCAGTTGCTCAAAATGTAACAAAGTAACGGACAGTAAACTCACCAATCATGCAGGTATTATCCGAATATATGGGATGCGGGAAAAATCCATCCGGCAAATGTCAAGAAAGCATCCTTACTGCACACATCCGTGGAGCCAACTGGTCACTCCAGCTGGCCACAGGCCATCTGTCCATACATACATCCACCTCGTAGCCCCCCAATTCTCTAGCTGAATGTCTATTGGCCAGAGACATAAGTGCCCCAGGCACTGCAGCAGCAATAGTAGTTCAAAGATCCGGACATTTTTCTCCTGCTAGCATGCATTTTTTTTATAGGGTCTTCCGACCCACATCGACAACAAGTAGCAGTTTTTTTTTCTTCTTCTCCCCTCGCTTCCTCTCTTATATATTTTTTTCTTCCTTTCTTTCTTTCTTGTTCTACTTTTTGCTTCTGTCATAAGGGGCAAGGCATTTTCTTTTCCAACAGGAGCTCTTCCCAAGAGCAATGCGCGGAGTGGAGTATATTGTGAAGGGTGAATGCACTTTCTCCGGGTGTGTGTGTATGTGTGAGGATGTTCGATAAAGCAGGCCAAGGTGTTCGAGGTGATGTCGGTCTACTTTTTGGCGGCGTTTCAATGTCACGGAAAAAGGATGAGAAAGTGGTTTTGGAATTATATATTTTTTGGCACATCCTGTATTTTCCGACGAATCGAGATGTGATAATAGGTAAACTGAAGTGAAAAGATTTACCTCAATGCAGAAACAACACTGAGTAAATGATAAATAAAACAACGTTTTTCAACCCCGAATCCAGCAAAATTGTTCCGTACACGTGTTTAGAGGCTACAAAGAATCCTTTTATCAATGTGCCAAGATATGAGCTTCAGCAGGGCCGACGGGAGACCCTGTCATCCTAGTCGAAAACTAGGGAACCGTTCCTTGAGGATACCCAGCTCGAGATCGGAGTAGTATAAATTCGGCAAGTTTTAGGGGTGGAAGGGGGGGGGGGCGACCAAACTGACAGGAGAAGCTTCGTTAGCTTCGGGATGCAGCCCATCACTCAGGTGACTTTCATCTTTATGCATAAAGATGTTCCTTGTAACCCCGAAATACATGTAGTTTATGCACTATATTTTTGCAATTAACGTTTTAATTTCGTCGATTTTCTTACTGAACTACTGAAGTGTGTTTAATAAACTTGTTACGGGGTGTATAGCTTTAAAGTGAGATACTGAAGAAAACGTGTAATGTTGCCTCAAACAAACTTAATGAATTGATAGTAATGCATTAAAAATGCTAAATCATTTTCAAAGGTTTTGTTGGTGTATTTTAGGATGTTTGCCGTTCAAGTCTATGTCGAGCATTTCTGTGGATGAAGTACCTCAACACAATCACACCAGAAATATTTTTAACGTTACTTTTCACTGTACCTAACTACAAAAAGGCCCTCATAATCGATACTTTTTAATTGTTTCGCTGTAAAATATGTACTGTTCAAGTAAATGGAATCAAAAGTTCATACCCATCTGATAAGTTTAGAAATACATATTCTAGCTATTGCTGTGTGCTTAAGAGGGAAAAAAAACTTAGAAAAGCAATAAAAAAAAATTTTCCTTCAGCAAATGGTGTATTCATTTATTGTCTCACGGAGTTGTGTATTAATCCTTGTGCAGATGAGGCTTTAGTAACCCATTCTTTAAATTTTTACTTTTCGAATCTTACTTTTTAAAAAGAGAGAGAAATACTGACAAAAAAATGTCTAAATCTTTATGCATCAAACTTTTCAAAGTTAAAACTGCTTCAAAATGAGAGGTTTTTGTGTGAATTGAAGAGTTAAATGAAAGGAAAAGAAAAACGGAAAATGTTTTTAATTCTTTAAAGGAATAAGAAGACATCAAAAGTATCAATACAAAACAAACTTAATGTGAGAAAATGGGAAATTACTAGGCTTAGATAATGTTTTTCCCCATTAGAGTAATAATAGTATTTTCTACATTGCAATGCAAGGTTGAATCGAAACTGACAAACACATTTGATGCAATTGTAAATTTGACTTCTGCACTTTCAATATCGCAAATCAAATTGGATTTTGTATCAGGCAAGCGAAGTTTTGGACTTGGCTTGAATTGTCATGGCGTTGAAAAGAAATATGAATTGGTCAAAGAGGCACTTAATAGTAAGAAGAAGTAATTAGAATTTGTGGTGTAACTTTTGACTAAGTGCAATAATAATAAATAAAAATTCAGTATTGAAAGCAAGTATACTGGATACTAGTCAAACAGGTATCAGTCCCCCAAGTGTCATAATCTTGGCGTTAAAAGGTATGAATAGGACTTGAAAGCGTGGATAAATAATAAAACTTAGAGACATGTTCTTACCATCGAGAACCAGGTAAAGAGCAACTCTTTGCTTGGCTTTGCTTTGCTTGGTAATAACGATTGTAAATCTGTATTTCATTTGTTTTGTTGAGATTTATAGCGTTCAAATGCGATAAGGAAACAAATGTCCCTTGTAAAATTGAACAAATAATAACTGAAGAAACTAGTGGTGGGATTGGTAATCCAGAGTAATTTAGTGATAAGTACTCCCTCAATATTGTACAGCAAGTGGCATTTTTTTGTTGAGCAATCGCAATTTTAAGGTTGTTCTATAATAGTTTGGAGAATTATGTCGTTAAGGAGGCTTTAAAATTGTACCTTACAAAAGGAAAAGACGACCCAAAGATGAAGAAACGATGCATCTAAATGGTGGGATTGGTCTTATGACCAGTTTCACCATTAAGACTTGGTGCAGCATATGTACTCCTTCACTGTTCTAAAAATTGTGGCATTCTTTGGGCAAACATAATTTTAAGTTTAGACTTAAATAGTTCCGAAGATCGTAGCATTAAAAAAGACATTCAAAAATGCATGGTAAAGAAGCAAAGGTCATATGTAAAGTGAATAAAGATCAACTTTCGAGGTGAGACTGGTCATCAGCTGCAATGGTAACTAGAAGACTATCTTAAAGCAGATGCCATTTCTTGTAGGGCAGTTTTAATTTTGGACTTTAATCTCTGAGGATAGTGGCATTAAAGGACGTTTCAATGTATGGTAAGGAAGCAAAGGTTTTATGTAGAATAAATAAGAAAACTTCGTGAGGGTGATCATCCAGTGCAATGGTTATAAGTATTCTTTCAATGTCTTGAAACAACTGGCATTCCTTGCTTTGGGTACAAAATCTTGTTTGAATGGAATAATTAAGAGGATCATGGCATTATGATGTCACATTACAAACAAAGCAATTGTCACGGGTAAAAATGAAGAAAAAAATTAACCTTACAGTTGGGACTGATCGTCAAGAATTATCTTAATATGTACTGTTTAAAAGTAGTGCTCTCCAACCTACGGCTCTCAGACCACATCTGGATCGTGAACAGATCTTGTTCGACTCGCAGAATCTTACAGACTGAGAAAATATATTTTTTTCTTTTTGATAGTATGGTTTCTTTTTAATCATTTTCAAAAACAACTAAACCCAGAAAATCTCAAAAACCACCAGTGAGAGCTTAATTAAGAAAAAGAAAAAAAAAATCGTGTGTGTATCGGTGGCGAGAGCTAACTTCCTATGAGGGAAATATAGGGGTAAACAGTATGGATGGAGCCCCTGTTTCCATGTCTTATAGCAAGTGGCGTTGTATGCCGGCAGAGATTAGGCTTCAATAGTTAGGCAGATCGTGAAATTAAGACGATATTCTGTTGCAGAAATGGTGATTATTCATCATATAACGTCATCCTGAGCGAAAGAATAAAGTAAAGTAGACTCTCTCTATTCTCAACACTCATGGAGCAGAACAAGTGTTCAGATTATGGGGTTGTTCATTATACAGGGAGACTGGAAATGCATGCATATGTATTCTGTTGCATTAATGGACTATGTCTAGCCCTTTGCCAAATGAGCTATACCATATTTTGAGATAGATGTGCTGAATTTTGGATTGGCAGCAAGTGTAATGTTCAATTAATCTCACTAAGACCTAAATTCTTGCATTTTTTCTTTCTTTCTCAATTTAAAAAGTTTTACGTACCATTCAACCATACAATACAGTTGTGGGTACAATACCTGTTAAAAAAAAAGAAAAATTGTAATTTGCTTTTGCATTGCATGTTCTCGTGCAATCCAGTTGTTTAAGTGAAAAGTTTTCCAGGTGATTCTTAGCCGCATATTGCTTGTAGGTAGTCGTACTTTAAAGATCTTAAATGCTACTTGATACAATGGTTGCATTCTTGAAATACGCCGTTCAGTGGCAGAAACTTCACGCTTATATTTCTCAGCTGCATGATTTTATATAATGCATCAATATCCACAAAAATAACTTTTCTTCCTCTGCTCTTCATCTTCTTAATACTCTTCAATCATTGCGATAAAACTGTGAAGGTATTTCAGGCTTTCCAATTCGGTTCACAGGAATTCCCGATTACTGATTGTGAACATGATCAGTCTACTCTCGAGATAATAACTGAAGTGGGTGAAAAATTACGTACATGATACTGGAGTGTTCATATTATAGGGTGTTCAGAGTACAGAGAGGTCAGCCTATGTTAGACCTATGGAGTTTCGCCGGGACCATCAAAATGTGTTCAGAATATCGGTGTGTTCATATTAGAGAGTGTTCAGATAGAGTCCACTGTTTACTTCGAATGCCGCGAAAGTAGTAGGATTTCGTGGTGGACAAACTTCATTGCAAGCCTAGTCTTTAACTATTTTAAACATCATGGCGTTAAGAAGACGTCAAAATGCGTCATTAGAATGCAAAAGCCGCGCGAAATGTTGAGCATTAAAAAATATTTAGGTTCTTCACTTCCTAAAGAGGCAGAAATTTTGGAGAGCAAAAGGGTGGACGTGAATCGCATATCGCTCGTCTGTTACCTTCTCATATTGAGAGCGAGAGTGTGTTTGGAGCTTTTGCATCATTGCAGCGATATTCAAAAGAATCCTAAACAGACGTAGAGGGACGTAAGGAGTGAAAAAGACAGCAAACTATTTTTTTTCCTTTTTTCATTCTTTCTTCTGAGAGAGAGAGAATTTAGAAAGAGGAAAAAATAAAAATGATATTTGCCTGTCCGTCACAATGGATAAGGAAGGATTGAGGAGTGAGGAGAACAGTAAGGGGGGAAGAAGGATTTGTGTGCGGGGGAGGATGCTAAAAAATTCTCCAATAAAAAGGCAGGAGTCGATGCTAATGGCGCTTCTCTCGAACTATGCATCCTGCATCACTTTTTAGGTGAAGCGTCAGCCAATCTGGATGCGAGATCGGGCATTCATTTATGTACAGGAGCTCATTTGAATATCATAATGAGGCGTGGGTCACCATGGTAACGGCTCGATGACGGCCAATCATTTTCAGCGGTAGCGCGCGCCAAAAAACGCTTCTGCGCGCTAGATTTCTATTTCTGAGAGAGAGATCCCATTTTTTTGGTGCCAGTTTTTTTTTTATTATTATTTTTTCTTCCCCTCCCATATTTATTTTTATTTTTTGTACGAGATTTCTTTTTTATCTGTGCTTTTTTTTACGTGAATTTTTACAGAGCTGCTATTGTTGTCACAGGATTCCGCATTTTAGAAGTAGCCTGGTCGCGTCCGCGAAAGAACGCGTCCGTATTTCGTCTGCTGCCTTTTTATCCGCGTGCCGGACAAGTGTGCTTTTTTTTTTATTATTCCTTTTTTTATTTTGCGGTGTGGGGTTGTTTTTTTTTTCCTTTGCTCGGGAGGCTAGTTTCGAAACAGACTTGGCTCTCGATACATTTTTTTTTCTTTTTTTGTTATTCCTTCCGTCATCTACCGTGATGGTTATTCTTCATTGGTGTCGTTTGTTCGGCTTGTGGACTTGAATGACAGATAGTGCTCGGCAAGTTTCGGAACGGTGTTCGTCAAGTTTCGGAATCTTGGAACATAGGATTTTTTTCTGCTAGAGACAAGGTGTGCTTATATCTTCTGTGAAGAAACCTGAGCGGAAATTTTGAAACGGTAAATAATTCATCTTCTTTATGTTTATATCTATAATTACCTAATTTAGGACTTTTGCGGTGTAAGGCTAGACTGAATAAAGAACTGTAATTGAACAAACATTTCTTTAACTAATTGAACCAAACATTCATTAAGAATTGTGCAGTGCTGCCCAAGTCAATTAAAACACGTATTTCTAAATTCGATCTTAGTTATTAATTAAAAAAAAAAAACCTGATTCAGTTTTCTAATTGGGATTCAAATTAATTTCGGAAATTAACAATTACTCTTTTTATACTTTCATTCGTATTACTTTTTCAACTTGCTCGACGTTGATTTTTATTAATTTTCGAAAATTAAAAAAAAAAATCATTACTGTACGATTCAGTTATTAGTTTTGTCATGAATATTTTTTTCCGGGAAATACGCTTTAAAATAAGCTTCACTGACAAAGTTGTTTTATTTTCGAACGAATTTGAACCTGAAACGTTTTATCCATGGTAATCTTTTAATATTTTTAAAAAAAATTCCATTTTCTCATTTCGACAATAATATATGTCTAATTTTGTGAATTCTGTTCGTTAAAAACAGCTGAGGAATGAAAGTTATGAAAAAGGGCTTGCAAAGAAAAAAGGATTCAATGACTTTCAAAAAGGGCATTATTATCATGAATTTTCAACTTACTAAAAAAAAAAAAGAAAGCTAGGACTGGATTTTTTTTTTTTTTTTTTTTTTTTTTTTTTTTGCGTTTTCCCCAAATTGGTTTGAGTTTGCCCCACCTTTCTAATTTATTTTATCCAAGGGAAAGATTTGCATAATCAGGTAAAGGCGATGTTGTAAGACCCACGCAAAATTATTTGTGCTTGTTACTTGTTAACAGGGCTGTGGAGTCGGAGTCGGACTGATTTTTTTGGGTAAAGGAGTCGGAGTTGGAGTCGTTACAAAACATGCCGACTCCGGGCTATTCACTGACTGTCCTTGTATCTTTTTTTAAAACTATCAAGTGGTTCTATTACGTGTGTAAAGGTTTAGTAATAAGAAAATACTAGGCATTGGCAACTAGCTGGCTTGATTGTTTATCGAACTTTCTGTAATAGCTACCTATGCCGACCCCTAGTTCCCTTGTTTTTTGACTCTCTTTAACTAATAACAACTGTCAGCTAACGGTTTTGTTGCCTATCATTTTCCAAGTAATCACTTTTAAATAAAAATAATAATATATTTTTTACTTCGATCTCAGCTATAAAATAGTAAAAAGAATGTATCTCTTAAGCAAATCGGACCCCGTAGCTTGGAAGAAAATTTCTGAGGGTGTTCGGTAAATTCAAATAAGTGTTGGCGAGAACGCGTGAATCCAAAAGATCCGATAAAATATATCTGTTTCTTTTTTTTTTTTTTGATCTAAAGACTAAAAATTATGAAATAAAATATGAATATGATTTCCTGGCTACAAACTCAATAATTGTAATTAATCTTAAAATATTCATATTCTGAAGCAGCCAATAAAATTAAAATTGAAAATTTAGCAAAGAAGATATGTAAGTATAGTAAAAGCTATTCGCACAAAGATGTATACCACTGCATTTTGTGTGAAATATCTCAAAGACGTAGATGTACCCGTTCTCTCTCAGCAATATAGTGCCCGATTTTTGTTGAAATTTTATGGATGAAATATAATTAAAGGTTTATTGGAAAAATTTTTCAGAATTAAAGTGTTTATATTGAATTGAAATTTGCTTGCGGTGTCACCCGGGGTGGACATCCCCCTCTCAAGAAAGTTTTTTTTGACTTAACACAGAAGCTTTTGTTCTCTCAAGTTACAGCTTCCAAAAATTGAAAGTACACGATTTGATCAACATCTATTTTTTAAACATTAAAGGAAAGCAAATTAATCCTTTTAATTTTTTTTTTTAACTGGTATTTTTAGTAATCTTACTTTTAAATTCACAACTATTGAAAAATTTAATTTTCAATTAAAATTTCTAAGGTTTTATGCATCTTAGGTTTACAAAAAATTACAACGCGAAAATTTCTTTGAAAAGGAATTAATATTTCAATCTCTGTTTAGGAAGTTTTTTCCTCTTCCCATGAGAGGGGAATTGGAAAAAAGAAAAAAAAATACAGTCGGAGTCAGACGTTTCAAAATCCAGGAGTCGGAGTCGGCCATTTTCCTTCCGGCTCCGCAGCATTACTTGTTAACTGTCATATGAATATTTTTAATCCAGCGCAAAAGCAGCTTTATCTTTTCCTCTGGGGTATCCATTGCTTTCAAATTGGAAATTCTCGTTTGCAAATATGAAGATTGTTCAACGTCTAACACCTGGAACGAAACCAACTGGTACACTCCATTTTTCAAATGCGTCTACAATAGTTGGAGGAAAATATTTTGGAAAAAAAAATAATATCAATGATAAACATTTTCGTATCTACGCATGAGAATGGTTCACTTTTGGGATTAAGGTTTTTAAAAAATGATTTCGTACAGCATTTGTTTCCTTGGTTGTGAGTTAATAAAAATTTTGCTTCTATTCTAATCGAATACGGTTCTTGTAGAATTGTTCTATTCAGTATCTTTAATTAAACCTGGAATTGTGTCCAGTTATTCGTAGAATTCGTGTACACTGAATGCAGTATTTGCTTCACTCTGCCCTCCGCCTTTTCCTCAGATTTAACAGATGACCGACCAATTGTTAAACCAATAACACACAGAGGAGATTATTTATAAAAATATGGAAGGCTACTTATGTGATTTCCAGGGTTCGAAAATATCATGATATATTCGAAAATATCTAAACTATCCGATATTTTAATATATATTGGATATTTTGATATATATCCGATATTTTCAATTAGCACAAACTTAAGTCTTCAAAATGGTAAATGCATCCTTAAATCACTTTTTATTTTATTACATTATGATTACAATATGTAGACTTAAAAGTAATGTTTCTTTAATTATTTATATCTAATATTTCAGTTTACATTTCTATCAATTTTAATGGAAATAATTTAGCATTAGCTGTTTTACTCATTTTTCTTCTGTTAGCTACTTGTACAGCTATATGATTCAGAAGTAAATACTATGCATTAGTCGGTGACAGTCACAAGACATTTTCTTTTTTTCTGAGCAATGTTTAAAATTTAATTAGGCACTTTTAATATGAATTGAAATTGTTAAATTACTAATAATTTTATCCATATAAAACACAAGTAAAAAAGGAATATTATATTGCTTTGTTATATTAGTGATGTATTATACATTGTAAAAATATAGTAAATAAGTTTTTGGTTATTTTTAATAATAAATGAACAATATTACTATGATTAACATACTTTTTTTTTTGAAAATACCATAAGTGAAAAATTAATATCGAAAATATCAAAGTATCATGATATTTTCAAAATAAATATCGGATATATATCGTGATATATATCATGATATATATCGACCGATATATATTAGCGAACCCTGGTGATTTCTAGGAATGTTTTATTGATGAACAACAACATCTTTTTAAACATAATATAGGTTTTTGAATGTATTCGAATGATGTTGAAGTTTTCAAAAGCAGATGTAAGTTACTGTTTAAATACTTAGTACAAAGTCCAACGGATTTTGCCAATGCTCACATATTGGGTAATCTAAAAGTCATGCAATCCATTGCAAAATCAGTGGTGTCCCCCCCCCCCTTAGAGCGATGTCGCACTCCCCTAAATATCGTGAAGACCCATCTGGACCGAAGCCTCTCCCCCCAAAAAATACCCCTAAAAATTTCATGGGGGACTATAACCCCCCTCCCCTTTGATGGGCACCCCTGGTAAAATATTCCATTTTAAAAATACAATTATTTGAAGCACAAATTATTTAGCTTGTTAGCAATACTGTAGTTCTCGGAATGACATGCCATTTTTGTTTTCTATGCACACTGACACTTTCAGTAGCTTTTTGTCTGAGGCTTGGTCAAGATGGATTTTCTCAGGATTAGAAATTTTTTCCGAATTTGAAATCTTTTCAAGATTAGCACGTGGTTTTTCGGTGGACAAAATTCTTGTATTCTAACGACTAATATAACCTGAGTCATGAAATAACTAGGTTTCATCTGTAAAGAACGCATGTTCAATTCCATTTCTATTAACGAATGTCCTTAGTTATCTACAATAACTTCATCATTTAATTTAATCAGGAGCTTCCTATCCTTGTAGATACATAATAGCCAATTCACAAATCGAGTAACGCTGACGTCACCAACAATGAAACTCGTGCTATAGAATGATAATTTGATAATATTTTTTGCCAATTTTCGACATGCAGGCAAATGCTTTATTTTGACGAGACTGAACAGGAACCGGTAACTTAACTGTTTGACTGGTAAGACTGACATTTTAGGAGAATGAAGAAAGAAAAAGTGGTCAACAATGAACACTGTCTACTGGAATTTAGGGTTAATCCACTGGAGTTAGGGTTGAAATTTCAACCTTTAAAATATCATGAAACAGACTATTGCTTCGTTCAAATGTAGAAGCAATTTTCACCCGTCATACCTTGACGGGCGATTTTCAAGTTTCTTCAATATAAGCTTGAAAATCCAGTTCCTTTGCTTTTATAACAGTTGAATGAGGGACCATTCATTAATTCCGTAAGGGTTCCCGGGGGGGGGGGGGGACACAAATCTCTACATGCCGTTTCTTTAGGGGAGGGAGGGGTCAAGCTCATTCTTTCGTAATATTTTCCAAGTCGATATTTTATATTAGAAATCGCGCGGTCAAGTCGTTTGGAAGAGATCATATTTCATTTGCCTCTGGAAGGTAAAAAACGTATTAGGCATTTTTACTTGCTTAAAAAAAATTGTAAAACATAGTTAAAGAATGGTAATATTCATGGCATGTTTTATTTTTAATTAGTAACGCATCATATAATATATTTGAAAAATAAAAATCTTTGATTTATGTCAAACGAGAGTTTTAGTGTAACTAATCCTTTTCTACCAACATTTTAGAAAGTTGAAAAACGAAATTGAATCTTATGTAAGAATAGGGGGGATTGGTTTGAAAAATCTTACGTACCCTGACATGGGGGGAGGGGGGATCAAAAATTTCCAATGTCATCTTTAAGTAATTAATGAATGGCCCCCAACCAACTTTGTTTCATGGAATAGGAATGCTAGTCGGATATTTTGATTGGGCTTTCTTTCCATATGAAATATTAATTCCAAAATTAAACTCACAAAGCTAATGAGGAAGTCTGTCTGGTTAAAAAAGACATTTAATTAATTAATAAGCAGTTACGCGCACAGTACGATACAGTTATTTACAAAAAAATAAATAAATAAATAAATAAATAAAGACATTGCCATTTTGTTAGCACAGCTCGAAAGTTTCTTTTGCCAGCAGAAAACAAAGTTACAATTCCAGTTAAAAGTTTTCTCGCGGTTAATTTCGCTTGTTTTTCCCCGACATAGTACTTCTAACCCCGAAACACGTATATGCAATAATTTTGCTAAATTTTTGCTATGATAACGCTTTCCACAGTGGTAATCATATTTACTTCTTTTGGTACGTTATCGTTTAACTTTTTCTATACCCCTCTATTTTTTTAAACGGTTATCATATTTTGTAACATTCATTGAAATCTTTTGCAACTGCAGTTTGCTTGACATTGTTCGCCAAAATTTATGGCAAATGGCTATCAATGTGACATGATTTTACTTGCTATGTCTTTTCCAAAACCTGCTGCAAAGGGCTGTCAAATAAACATGATTTGATCAAAGATCTTCTGCTAACAGTTGTGAACGCGGCAGGAATGCTTGCCAAGGTGTAGCTACGATCTGATAGAATAACTCGTTCGCAAAATACTGTTCCTAGTTTTGTATGTCATAACACGTACGCTTAACTCCAATTTTAACGACTTAAGAACATTAAGCGGTATGCGAATTCATTTACAAATACTTTTTAAGAAGATATTTTTTTCTTATCTTAAATTATTTTTACCTTAATATTTTTTTTTTTTTTTTTTTTTAAAGAAATGTTTGCTTTCTGTTGCGGAAACTATCTTAGAGTTAAAATTTTTATGGAAGATGTACAACAAAAATCTCCAACATAGGAAAAATATATTTGATAATGTTATCAATAAATTTACGCTGTATGGTATTATCTGAAGCAATGTAACCTGATCTAATTTATGGCTTGCAGTGTTTAGGAAATTCCTTAAGTCAAAAAATTCATAGAAGTATATTAGTCAAGTTTAATCACTAAGCTCATTATATCTATGCTTGTTTATCAGAAGATTCTTGATATAAGTGAACTGCTTCTAAGTCTAGATGATGAGGGTTTTTATTTTACCTCCTTTTCTCCTCTTGTTTCTGTCCCCCCCCCCCCCCATTTTTCTTTTATGATTTTTTTTCTTAATAATTGGTTTCCTTTATATTTTTATTATTATCTTTGCATTCTAGTTTGGGAACAGAGGAATGTTGTGAACATTTTTTAAAGTAAAACGTTTTTTCTTATCTCTAAGCTTATAAATAAAGCTGTTTTCAGTGATACGATAAACAGTTTAGTTAGAAAAGACCTTCAACACCGATCAAGACGAACTGTAGAAACGTTTGAAATTGACTTTCTTTAGGTACCGAAATTACAGCACCATGGAGCACAAAATTCCGATTCCAAAAAATACTGAAAAACAAAAAGGGGAAACTTTTCAAAAGGGCAATTCCACGGGTAACTGCCTGACATTCACAGTGCAAAACGATAAGTATTTTGAAACATATATTAAAATTTAAACAAAAAATAATTAATAAAAATAAACACAAAATATTAAAATTTAAAAATCTATTTTATCCTCGCTTATTGTACTTTTTAAGTTGAATTTTATGGTATAATTGAATTTCCAAAATACATATTGGGTCATTTTAGAAAAATTGTTAAAAGCTTGGTAACTGACATGAATGCAACTTATGTGAAAAGTAACTCTGATTCAATAAGAGATTTTCCTGAAAGTAAAAGGAATTTTTATTAAATTCAAATCAGGATCAAATAACAATGAATAAACTTTTGACCTATGGCATTTGAGTTGGAAAATATTGCTACAATAAAGAATTACAGTAATTAGAACTGCTTGGTAACTGACTGACATCCCGGTAACTGACTGACATTTCTGACATTTTCTAAATATCCTAATGCAAATGCTTAGAATTAAGCATCAAAACAAATAAATAAGTTTACATAAAAGGCAAGCAAAGAAAATACATTTGTTAGATTTGATACAGTGCACTCCGGTTAATTGAATCACTGAAAAATTGAATCAAATTGCCAAAAACAGAACAAAATCCAGCTTTATTAAACTAACCGTTTTATTGAATCAGCTGCTTCATGGAATCAAAGTTTAGAACAAATGGGATTCATATACTCGGCGACCAGTGTATTGCTAAAATAAAGAATTGCTGTATTTACTTCAAATTGATAATTCACTGATAGATTGGCAACTGACTGATTTATTACAAACCTATTACACAAAATATCAATTTCAAAAAAAAAAAAAAACAGTTTCTCCTAATTTATTGATTTTTTCAAGCTGAATTTAATGGTATAACTGAATTTTTAAAGTGCATTTTTGATGATTAAAAAAAAATGTTAAAAGCATGGTAACTGACTGACATGAATGCAACCTGCGGGAAAAGTAGTATAGATTCAATAAATTATTCTCCTCTGAAAACAAAAGGAATTATTCATTAATTTCAATTGGGATCAAAGAAAAGGAATCACCTTCCGGCATACGGCATTTGATTTCAAAAATGTTACTAAAATAAGAAAATTAGAGTAATTAGAATAGTTTCGTGAGCTAACTGACTGACATTCATCGATAGAAAAAAAATCTTATTTTAATTGCTTTTCTTTTGCGTAGAGTTTTATTTACAAATTTTAAGGCTGTTAGACATTCGGTTTTCTAAATTTCCTATATATTCTAACATAAAAAATAAGAATTATGCAGTAGAACATACAAATAACTGTACACAAAAGCAAAGCTTTCTTTACCTTTAGGGTTGAACCAGGGGACCCTCAGCCTATGAGGACCCCCAAAATGATAGACCATATAGAAAATTACTACAAAATATAGTTTTAATATGCTAATTATGACGTTCAAAAGCAAGGCGATACAAAACGTATATAAAGATTGATTTTTAACATCAAAATAACAATTTTATGCTACCAAGTATTTTGTTAAAGTAGTTTACACCCTCAGTGTACCCTAGCTGTAGTATATGAAATGACAAAAACTGTAGGCGATTGCAACTCTGCAGCACTTCCTTCGATAGTATTTTTTTGTAGCATCTATAAATGTGTTTCGCTGAATGTCTTCTTCTTTTTTTCGGCACTACAGCCTTGGGCAGGCCAAGACCGTCTCAATCAGTCTCCTCCATCCCGCCCTGTCAGAAACAGATTTCCTCCATCCAATTTCTTGACCGAATGTCTAACAGCCTTAAAATTTGTAAATAAAACTCTACGCAAAAGAAAAGCAATTGAAATAAGATGTTTTTTCTATCGATAACCTCTTTTCCCCTCATATATATATATTTTTTGATTTCTAGAAGATTTGAAAATATGTTCTTTTTCTTCAATATTTAAAAATAGATCACATCCTTGTAAAGTTATTGAGCTATAAAAAGTAAACTATTTATATTTCCCTTACATCATCTTAGCCGCTCATATGATTGAACAAGTCCTTTTATCAAGAGTTTCACCTTAGCCTTTCTCCTATTACCACGTATCACTCTTGCTACAAAATATAGTAGATCACAAGAAACTCCATAGAAATGTTTTTTTACTAGCAGTCACTTCCCATATTTCTGAATTTTATTCATTCCTGTAAAAGTTGTGATATTGTAAGTTTGTCATTTGGCTGTACTGACTAAAATGCTTTCCTCTTTTGTTTTACATTGATGTATTTTTCGAATAGTAGGCCTTGATTTTTGAAATTTAGGTTTAAGCATTACTAAATTATGTAAGAATGAATCATGAATAAATTTAGTAAAATATATTATCGTTCTTAAAAATTAAGAGAGTTGGGTTGTTTGATATCACTTAAAGGGCTAAAAATAAAATAATTCTGTTTTCAGGAGTATTAAATTAAATACATTGCAGCCATTTTAAAGTTAAACAGAATGTCAGTCAGTTACCGTATCAATTGTGTCAGTCAGTTACCGAGGAATTTTCGGTGTTCCGGATGTAAACTTCCAATTCCACTTATTCATCATTTAAATACTTCTGATGTAGACAGAGAATATGAATTTTGGAAAAATTCCACCAATAATTTTCATGCTGAGGGGAAAAAAGTTGATTTTTTGTGGTAACTGACTAACATTTTTATAACCTGATTTTAAGATTGTTTCTAAACGAAGCACTATAAAGATATTTATTGATATAAGCTTCTAGTATAAATCTGTATTATGAGTACAACAAAATACACTAACCTTCTTTCCTTTTAGTTAGAATTAGTTTTAGAAAAAAATTTGATTACTACATGTCAAATTTTCTCCAAAAAATCTGGAAAAGATATAGGCATCTGTTATGACTTATTTTCAATACGAAAAATTACAAATTAAAATTTAATTTGGTACACTTTAAAATATATATATTTTAAGCTTTTAAATGATATACAATACTTACAGTTTGGTTTATATTGAAATTTTGATGCTCAGGTTGACATTTCAGTGGAATTGCCCCGAAAGACTTTATCAAAGTCACTATTTTGCAACACAGCATTTTCACCAATTCTTTAAATGTGTTATCAACCACCAGCATGTAGCATAATAGACATTGGACAAAAATAGAACTTGGCTATCTTTCACTCTAGGCAGAACTAACAACTGGAATTTTATAATCTTATAGAGCCTTTCGAGGATCAATTTATTCTTTCCATTGATTATTTTTAAATATATCATCATATAGGTAAAGATTCCGTAGCTATGACGCTAAGAGGGGAGGGGTTTTTGTGGGTCATCTCTCCCTCAAAGCTCTTGGTTTGGCACTCTTAATACGGTTTACTCTATATAGGGTAACACCCCCAGTAATTGGCAGGTCACCAGTCATTGTCACTTCCAACAAAAATGTCCTAAAGTAAGATTAGTATCCAATCTTTTTAAAGTAGAAGGTATATATCAACTGAATGTACATTTATTTTAAAGATTATAACTTTAATTCATGTTACTAAAGGTAGTAGTGCGTAGGAAAGAGAAACAATTGTGTGTTGAATCAGCCTTTTTTGTCGCAAAAGCTTCTTATATGGCTTAAGCGAAGCATGCGCATCAATCCATTAAAATCTGACTTAAAGTATATTTTAAATTTTCGTTGTCAAAAGTTTTGTTTAGTTCAAAGGTGTTACTTTGAGTGGGTAGAAATATATATTTGTCCCTTCTTGGATTTCTGAAATAATGATGGATGCCATTTAGTGGTGCTTCAGTTTTGCTAGTCTCCAGTAATTGGCAAATGTGCCTATAAACACTAATGTGTTGTGCAATATGTCACTAGTTTCATTTCTGATATTTTTGCAGTAACTATATTACATGGATTCTACTATTGATTTGAATCCCACAGAATATACTGTTAAATTTTTAAGAGAAACAATAAAAAACAAATATGTTTGGCCATCAGTCAGAAATGCTTGCTCTAGAGAATCGGTTTATTTTTTATGGTCCCTTAGAATCATCGGCTCAATTTTCTTTTTTTCCGTGGAAACAGCTTCAAATCGTAAAATCGAAACTGCATACCGACTAATGAAACAGCAATAATCTCGATATTTTTTCCATGCAACACTCCAAATTTATTTTCATCTCTCTAAAATACTTTTTCAACGTCAAGATGTGTGATTTAGCATTAATTTATGTAAAATTACCTACTTTAAATTAACATTAATTATGTTTCTTGTGATGATAAAATTTGTATTTAATCTAAAAATGAAAAAAAAAGTGATTTTCCAGTTTTATTAACATGTTCCAATTACTGGATCACAAGGTTTCATACACTGGGGTATCAGGTGCCAATTACTGGTGATTTTAATAACTTTATGCGTATATATTTTTATAAAAATGTCAATTCAAATATTTTTGATTTTAGTGAAATAAATACATGCACAGATGTGCATTCTTTAATACAAAAATATTTGCAAGTGAATATTTTTTTCTAAGTAATGAAAACAGAGGTAAGTTTAAGGATAAACTCTTAAAGTGCCAATTACTGGAGTCGTTACCCTATTTCTAAGAACTGTTATGTGCCCCTCCTCCCTCCCATTTAAATTCTGACTGAAATGGCCGGTTGACAATCTTTGTAAATGCTTTGAAAATTTTGTCAAAGAAGTGATATCGTATACTAGTTCTTTGAAAATTCTTATGTACAATGAATGAAAAGTAATTTGTGATAAACTTATATATGGCTATCCCACCGTCACGGGCGAGACAAAAAGACAGCTTAAATTGCACTAACATTTTGTCATATCTCTTATAATATTTAATCAAACAGGGGTAAGCAAATTTTTTAATATTTACATTTGATACAAAGATACTACTGACGCAGTTTTTTAACCAATTTTTTTTATTTAAAATTTAATTTATTTGTTTACGTCGCGTGCGGAACATCGAAAGGCAACCTCTTGTAACTTGATTATGAATTAGTTAATATTTTTGTTCCATTAATATATTAATGTTAAAATAAATTATAGATTTTGGGAGCAAAATTTTATTAATGTAAAGGAAACATATCTAGTTTGTTGAGAAACATTAGTTTAAACTATTGAAAAAAAATATGTATTGGGCCATTCCATGAAAAAAGTCACTTTGTCCCTCACGTGACGGTTCATATAGTTCATTAAAAAGTAATTACTTAAAAAAGTAATGACGAAATATTTTGCTTAAGGAATCCCACATTCGTTTGTAATTTGTTAAGCAATAAAATTTTTATCATTATCCCTTTTAGATTATTATTTTTAATGAAATATATGAGGCGTAAAATGCGTGACAAAATGACCGTATTACGTGGAATGGCCCTATAGATTCCTTTCATGTATAATACCGTAGTCTGGTAAAGGACAATAACTGCATTGTTTTAATTTTGTTTATTTATTTATTCTTTTTTTTTAAACATTTTTGTCATCTATTGTACTTTGGCTTTATCGTACAAGCTAGCTTAGTTGGTTTTCGCTGAAGAAAAGCGCGAAATGCGCGAATGGAACAGTGATTCCAACACTGTTCCAATACTGTTAATATTGAATCCAAAATATGTTTCTTCAAATATCTCGAAAATTTATTTCTGCCGAAATTGCCGTGTACCTGCTCACGACAATATAGTTCATGGAGGATTTTATGAGACTATGGAGGATATTATTGAAAATTGATAAAATTATGCTAACTTTTATATATTTGTTTTTTCTAAATTAAGTATTATTTATTCACAATAAGTTTCAAAACGCTCAACACAAAATTTACTCAACTTGGTAGAAACCAGATTATTCTTTCTGCATGCTGGACCAAAGCTCGACTAATACTCAAAAACTTGTGGGAATATTTGCTAGGGAGTAGCATCAATCTGGTATGACTGTTGGCTCTCCAGCTCTAATTCGTTTTGAAAAAAGGGCACTACGTAAACGTCCCCCTGTCTACCCTACTCTATGGCCATTTATGCATCCATTATGGAATAGCTCTCTTGTTTAAGATATATTTTTAGGGCGTTTAGCGAATCTTTTGCTCAGAAAAGAAGCATTGATTCCTTACATTTTTTTACTGGTAATTATACAATAGTTAGCATAGTGAATTCGTAGATTCCCTCGATTATTGCAGGGGTTCACGAACTTTTCTGAGTCGGTGCACCCCTCGAAAAATTAAAGTTTTCTTGCGGAACCCTAGTCTATCTTTATTATGCATGTATACATTGATGCTATTGGGACTTCACGGCACGCCTCTCTCTGCGGTACCTACTTTGGGAACCAGCGGATTATTGGATTAAGAATTCCGTAAAAAATACTTATAGAAATGTAAGACAGTGATAGTAAAACCTATTGAGGATGTCTGTAATGTGTGGTGATTCATATATCTGTTGGAGAAAGTGTGTATTATAAAGTGTATTGCTTATATTATACCTACCCAATTTTCGGTCAATGTCTTATGATGCCACGCTTTGAGGGGGGGGGGGGTTAAGAAGCAGCTAGACATCATACATTTAGGTTGAAATGAAAGCAATTTTTTTAACATAACGTGACGTGTGACAAGGGTAAGGTGGGTGAAGTGTGACACTTAATGACAAAGGGGAGTCAAATATGTCCAAAAAAGTGTAACATCATTTATGTACAGCCCCTTTCCAGCTATTTGAAATTATTTCCCCCACGAACTTATACACTTATTTAATGTCTACAGAATCGACTGATATTCTTGTAATGTCCGTAGAGGGAATTTACGAGGTCTGTAAATGTTTGCAGAGTCTGTAAAGAATTATTTTTGGTAAGTCTATAGTCCATCTATAATGACTTCATTGTTTGCGTAAAAGGTGTGCCGAATATGCTCTGTTCGGAATATTTTTTGCGTCTTAAAATGGACCTTCCCAAAAGTTTTTTACATAATAAACGGACCGAGGAGGAAAAATAACTCTTCATAAAATTTGTATTATATTTCAGCATTAAAACTATGTACTCAAATACCAAAGATCATTTTTCGCGTCCATTTTTTAGTTTCATACTAAGCTGTTATTTACTTCTTTCAAATTTCTTATTCCAATTTTATGCGCTTATATCCATTACATTACTAACTTTCGGTTGACTTCGGAGTCAAATGAATTTTTATGAGAAAGGATAAGTTGATCTGGAAGTTTCTCATACAATAAAAATTTTATGAATGACAGAAATATTGCTCGCTTTAAGCGGGGTTTGCTTGTTAAAAGAGAGTTATGCTCCCATACACTTAATAATGTACCAGCCAAATATTTTGAATCTAATCGCTAAATCCGGGTTCTCGTTAAATCAGGGCTCGTTATAAGCGAGTTTTACTGTATATTTAAACTTGAGGAATGTGGCGGCAAAGTGAAATAGAGGGTAAAAGTAAGGAGGTGAAAAATTAACTGTTTTAGCACCACCTGTCTAGTAATATTTCAACAATGTAGTATCACATGTGGGCTACTCCGGCCAAGAAAAAGTTATCTCTGAAGATTAAAGCACATGAATTTTCGAAAATTGTTACTCGTATTGTAATATTTTGTTGGTAGTCAAAAATTTTTTTTGTTATCATAAAATGATAAAGTTTTAATATCGAGACTTACTAATATTCAGTGCAGTATTTAGTTAATTAATGTTAAGCTTATTTTATTTTTAATGTTTTGTCCAATTAGTCAAGTGCATGTGAATCAAAGTGGATGGAGCAAAGTGAAATAGTTTATTTCGTTTGCTTATTCAATTTTTTATTAAATCATTGATGTATTCATTTACTAGTTCATTCCTTGATTTAAAATTCAAATATTTCTTCATTCATTCACATATTTTCCGATCCATTCACTGTTTAATTGACTCATATTAACTATCATACATTAATCAATTTGTTTACTTATTTATTCGTTTATTGTTTCACTATCTATTCATTTATTCATTCATTATTTTACTTACTTATTCATCTGATCAAAAATATTTCTAATGATCAGATAGAAAATATTTCATCGTAAAAATATTTTATTTTTCCCTTTGCTCCATGAAAATAAAATTAAAAATGACCACCTTTTTTGAGCGTACAATTTTATTTCCTAAAATATATTTTTAAAAAATGTTTCAATGCAAGCTTTATTATAAAATACATTGTACTTTCTTTATGCATTGCAATTTTCAAAACAAATTTCAAATTTGTTCATTTTTAAAAATGTAAGTAATCTTACCTATTTCAACTTGCCTCTCATTCCCTTACTTCTTTATTCTGATATTTTTTTTTCGATTTAATGTCTATTCATCTATCAGTTTTTCTACCTTATAATGTTTAAAAATGTTACAAAATTAATCAAACTTTCGCCAAAATAATCACAAAAAGCCTCGCATCTATTCTAAGCAAACCTCTTTCGTAGACATTGCTACAATTTATGATCCAAATCTATGGATATAACCTGGAGAATGTATAGAAGATATTTACAGGCAGAACAATATTATAAAAGTGAAGACACGTGTTGGAACGTAATGCAATAAATCAATTACTGTAAATTAAAAGTTTCAGCAATTTCAAATGCAAGAAATTTCCCTTACACTTTTTCTTGCGTTGCATGGTACTGGTGCTTTTTAAAACTTAAAACTTGATTGGACAAACAATGTTCTACATTCTGTTATTTTCTCAATCACTTTTCTTGTAACGATGAAGATTATTAGCGTGTTGTTGTGCAGCTAAAAGCAATGAACTACGATAAAAATGATTTTTTTTTTCGATTATTTATAGTTGCGTAGCTTAAGATGTTCATACATAAATTCAAATGCAGAGGAAAAGAGAAGAATTAGCAAATTGACATCAGTAAAATTATTTACAATAAAAACTGATTGTTTACCATTCAAACAAGTTTTCAAGTTTGAAATTTCCGTGATTTGATTTCCAATCGGTTTCTTGTTATTGATTTGGTTGAAGTAAGAGTAAACAAATTTCTTTTTATTTCATCCGTGAAAACGTATTGAAGTTCATTCGCGTGTTTCAGGCGATGCAAATCCACCCACCACAATTTTTTCTATATTTTAAAAGCTGTTACTGTCAATCTTGTAGTTTCGTTCAAGTCCATATATTTGAGTTGAATGACTGTAGAGAGCACTTTTAGCGTTGTTCAATAATATATATTATATATTTGAAAAGACTCGGGCCAAGAATGTGATATGCCACGTGATGTGAATGTTTCAGTAGGCCAATTTCCGACTGATAAAAAGCATTTGTAGAATTTTTCAAAGGTATTACACTTTCTATATTCTGCAATATTAAAACCAGATATGTTTTTTTCCCAAATGACATAATCTATCGCCATGTTCATTTCAATTTTACTTAAGAGAAATTTCAATTTTAGTTTGATTGAAAAGTCACTCCTTGTGGCTTGTCACATTTCTGCTCGGAGCCCTTCAATTGTGTCCTCCTAAACAAAAGGGCATGTCAGAGCTTTTTTTTTTTCATCTAATGACTCTCTGACTTTTACTATAGCTATTATAGTTATTATAGTTATTTCTCAGACTTTTATTATAGTTATTATAATATAAATTGCGAATGATGTGCTTTGAAACAAAGTAGGGGAATATGGGGCAAAGTGAAATAGCGGGGCAAAATGAAATGTTCAAATATTTACTCTGCTTTTAGCGCCACCTGCCTGGTAATATATTTTTACTATGTAGAAATATGTAGTCTATTCCAGTCAAGAAAGAACTACCTCTGAAAATCAAAGAATATGATAACACAAGCAATTTTTAAAAATTGATACTCACATTGTAATATTTTGTTGTAGGTCAAAAATTATTTTTGTTATTATTAAATGATAAAGTTATTCTTATTAATGTTTTAAATATTAATTGAGACCTACTAATGTACGGTGCAGTATTTATTTGCTTAATATTAAGCTTATTTGTATTTAAAATGCTTTATACTGCACTGTAAAAACGATTCAGAAACGTTCCTGGAAAATAATAGGCGGCTGATGTGCCCAATTTCAACCAGTAACATATCTTGCAAAAACCAGGAACGTTTTCCGATAAAAGTCAGTAACCTTTCTGAAATATTGGAAAATCTCTCCGGTTAAAGACAGTCGTGAACCTTCTAAAAATTAAATTATTTGATTAGAACTTCCTTGATTAACTAAGGAAGCATTGGAGCAACCATGGCCAAAGCCACACGAAAATTGTTAGCAAGAACCAAGCATATTCCTTGCCTCGCAAGACTGCAACTATCCAGTGACATATTTGCCCCCATTGGGAACTTAGTCAATCTGGACGAGCCGTAATCAAGTTAAAGCCTATACACTTAATAAACACACTCAGTCAATCTTTAAACTGGTAGCAAAAAATATCTTTCACACCAGTGAGAAGTCTGCATCCGTGCACCTTTTAGCAATTCAGGAAACCTTTTTGCGAAAATACTTGATTTTACGGGGAAATAGGTGAAAACCTCTGGAATCCTAAAAGGTTCCACGGAAATAACCAGTAACGTTTCGGAATTTTTTTACAGTGTGTTAGTAAAGTGCATGCGGGGCAAAGTGGACGGGGCAAAGTGAAATATAGTCTATTTCAGTTACTTATTCAATCTTTTGTAAAATAATTTACGTATTAGTTAATTAGTTGCTCCATTCACATTCTTTCATTTAAAACTTCCCTTATTTGTTCATTCATTCATTCTATTTTTTTTCATTCGCTATTTTATTCATTCATTTAATTTTTCTCATCTATTAACTTATTTATTCGTTTATTGTTTCCTTTTTTTCATTTCTTTATTCGTTCTTTTTTTACTCATTTATTCTATCAAAAATATCTTTAACAATCGAATAGAAAATATTTCATTAGAAAAATAATTTATTTTTCACTTTGTCCCATAAAAAAATAAGGGAAATATTTCCACCCTTTTTTAAAGGCACAAATTTACTGTCAAATATAAACAATGATGTTTCAGTACCAGTTTTATTATAGAATATAGTGCTCTTTCTCTATGTCCCGTAATTTTCAAAACAAATTTCCAATTTGTTCGTTATGAAAAAAGTAAATGAACTTAACCATTTCACTTTGTCCCACATTCTCCTAATTGCTATGAATTAATATTAAATTAAAATTTTTAAAACTATCCGGCTCAAATTAATCATAGCTGAGAACAATAATGGCCAACCTTTTTTTACACCTCATATTGAAATTAACTCACGGGCTAGAGCACAAATAATTATTAAATACATATTAAGTTTTTCTTAGATAACATGGATAAGACAGAAAAAAAAGGCCAATAAAAATAAAAATTATTTCAGCATAAAAAAATTGCGACAATTAGAGAGGCTTTGAATATACATATATATTACTATAAAAATTATTTATTCTTGTACATCAACGAAAAGCAACAAATTAACAACATGAACTGATCGACATTTTCCCGTAGACTTAACGTTGATGAGACCGAGAGACTGATGAATTTAGTTATTTTAATGCAGGGTTCGAAAATATCGAAAATATGCCATATTTTGATATGTGTGTATATATATATATATATATATATATATATATATATATAGATTATTTGAGACATTTACTATTTTGAAAACATTATATATATATATCGGATATTTTGATATGTATGTGATATTTTCAATCAGCACAAACTAATGTTTTCAAAATAGTAAATGTCTCAAATAATCAGTAAAGTCTCAAATTACTTTTTATTTTCTTATAGTATTATTGCGTCGTTCTTCAAAAAGTGTAACTTTTCTGTCACGCGCCTTTTACAATAAAAACTTTAAGGAGCAATTCATTTAACAATGATGTTTAATTTCATCAAAAATATATCTATTTAAAACTGCAAACAATTTTTTAATAACAGTTTTATTTTAGTATATTTTTGGTTCACAACATGTGAATTCTCACCTCTGTGGCACTGTTTATGTGTGTGTGACTGTTTATGTTGCTTAATAACTTGTTTATTTAAAAGTTTATACTTATTTATTTATTATTCCTTTAATGAGTGTCTCAAATACTAATTGTGTAAGTATATTTATTTTTTTTAATATTGTGTTTTAGTTCGTTTTAGTAGGACAAGAAGTCATGTCACACAATAAATTCTCTTCTCCGTTACCTAAACACAAAATGCCATTCCTTATTAACACGTGGCAGTAATTACATCAAATTTTATTTCCCATGATGCAAGGGAGAAAGAACCCTTGTTTATTTTCAGTCATAGTTGAAGTTGTGAGAT
Source organism: Uloborus diversus (assembly GCF_026930045.1). NCBI lineage: Eukaryota > Metazoa > Arthropoda > Arachnida > Araneae > Uloboridae > Uloborus > Uloborus diversus. The sequence continues at coordinate 84,042,368 of NC_072739.1, read as the reverse complement.
TTTTGTCGAAAAACAAGAAGATAGATTTTGCTAAACTTAGTGTGGTTATTCTGACTTCTCACCTCCGTGAATTCGAATTTCAGGGATGTAAATTAATGTAAAAAAAAGTGAACATGTTTTCATACGCTTAATATGGGCAGATTGTACCAACGAAGGAAAAAAAAAATTTCCTTTAAAATGTATCTATTAGGCCTATATTAATGGAAAATTCCTCACCTCCGTTAATCCCACCTCCGTGACAGACCTTATCAATGTCATTATTTCTGAGACGAAAAAAAAAAAATGATGGAGCGGAAATACATCAATGATGGGCATTCTACCAAAATTATAAATTGCCAATATATCCTCAAATTTACTATATACTATTTTTTAACATACATTTGAAACTTCTAATTAAGCCGTTCTTTAATTAAGAGAGATTAATATTATATTCCCACTATTCATTAAAATAGCTGATTGTTTGTACAATTAACAAAAAACTACTTTGATATTAAGTTATCCTCGATTTTTAAATATTAAAAGTTTTTTCTTTTTTTTTATTTCCGTGAACAAGGAATTTTTTTTTTTTTTTTTTTTTAATAAGTAAAATAATTGGAACTTAGCTGAGCCATTTTTTATGGTTACTTCTAGTAGGTAACACTTTCATGTAAGAATGAAAAAAAAAAGAAAACAAAAGGGTTGGATATATATCGGATATATATAACATGATAATATCGACTGATATATATCGGCGAACCCTGTTTCAATGCAAAAGAAATATAGTTACAAACGGTTTCATTTTCAATATACAATGACTTATCAGAGTGAGGCCCAATCTACGGCCTGCAGACCATATACGACCAGCGAAGATGATCCATGTGGCCCGTCATTTTGTTCAATGTTTCAAAACGAAAATTATTTCTTGAAATCTTCCAAAACTGCTGATCATCTTCATTCGGTGTCATGAATGATTGTTGCAAATTTGAAGTCAAGAACTGTCCGACCACGGATTGTATGGAAAGGCAAACATCCGGTTTACAGGCGGAAGTGGACGCATCTATTAGTTTTCAGGAATGCCAGTTTTTTCAGATACATGTTAACCTCTGAATTAAGCAGAGTCACATTCAAATGAGCGGAACACGAGCGTCAACTTCTTACTTTTCCTCGTCCTTCCGATTGGCTCGTCTTAACTTTTCGTTTGCCAATTCCATACAATCCCTGTTTGAACTGAAGTCATAAATTGGTTTCCAAAAACGTATGTAAAGTTTGTATCAATAAAATAAACATGTAGTAAGAATGACAGCAGTTTTGGTTTGTAATTTTCCTTGTTTTCCCATGCTATTTAGAAAAATTTGAAGATAATATAATTAAATTTTATATTTGTCCTAGCTCTCGAGATTCGTCTTAATATGAAATGTGGCCCACGAGCAAGGGCGCCCATATGAGAGGGAGGGGGGGGGGCAAGTGGGGGCTTAAGCCTCCCCCCCTTTTTGAAATCAGAACTTCTTTGCTTTTAGTACTTAATTCTTTGCAAAAGTGTAAAAACATTTCTTCTCCAGCAATTAATGAATAAGTTGTTAAAAATGTCAAATTTTAATAACTCTAATCTACTGAAATCGGTTTTATAAGGAAAATATCCTACTAAACCCTGGGGAAAATATTTGAGCCCCTCCCCCCTTAAAATTTTTCATATGGGCGCCTTTGCCCGTGGGTAAATTAAGGAATGGGCATCACTGACCAATCAGACTGTTTTTTTTTTATATAAATTACGAGAAGTTTTTCTTGTTTTTCAAGAGTTCGTTTCTTTTACGTTTAGGAGCTTAAATCTTTGACAAAGGACGTGGATTAAAATAGATTCGTGGAATAGTACGTTCTATAGTACATGGATTCTGAAAAAAATCATACATGTATTATTTGGAATGAAATTTAAGTTCTGGGATTGATATTCCGTACGTTGACTAATATTTATCCCATTAATTATCACTCAAAGGGTGTAATAATAGCATTCATGAAGTTTGAAATGCTTCTGCAGTGCGATTCCTGCAGCGCATACACGATGGCAGAAAAGACAGTTTTACAGAGATAGTGAATAGGAAATGACATAGGGGTCATTACTCCTTTGCACGGAATTTGCAGGTGGGTTTAAGTTGTCCTCAATAATTTAACTTAATTTTTCCCTGAGAAATTCTCTCTCTCATCTCTTATCTCATAGTCCCTAGATTTTCTGGAAAATACTCAAAGTGTAAATTTGGGAAGCAAACCCCATTCTTTTAACTGCCTAGTTTTCTGTGCTTCTGCACAAAACTTGGTGTTCCTTGAGTCTCAAGGACTAAATTGAGCTCAGATCCCTGTTGCCCAGAAGCTTGATTCGTATGCTTTTAACAGGTATGACTAAGTACCTCTCAGGAGTGGTGATGGACCCCCTCAAAAGCTACTGAACTCTCACTCCACTCTCAGACCGGATATTTAATTCTTAATCGAACTCTTTTCTTAGAGCTTAAAAGTATTGAGAAATCGAAATCGCACTTTAAAAATACTGTATTAAAAATTGTTTTTATGGAACTTCAAATCTTCGAATGAAAAATACTACTTTATGTGTGTGTGTATATATATATATATATATATATATATATATATATATATATATATATATATATGTATGTACACTTAAATGTGTAATCATTTTTTTGATCATCATTTAAATGTATCACATTTAAAAAATGCATTTGTTTTGGCTTTGTGTTCGTATATTCTCTTTTCTTGAAAATCACCGTACACCGTTTTTTTTTTTCTTTTTGGACTTGAATATTTTAACACGCCAGAATTTTTCAGAATTATACTTTCACATAATTTTCTTCTCTCTGCAAAACAACTGGTTTCCACGTAAAACTCGCAAATTAAATGAAAACCTTCAATTTGAGTTTGTTCACTTACAATCAATTACATACAATACTTTTCTCACATGCTCCTCCATTTTGTCTGTCTTGATTATATTGTGCTGATTGTCAAGTTGGAGGATTTTTTTTATTTAAATATTTGAGGTTTTTTCGCATATTTATTCTGCTGAGAAAATTCCGTTGCATTTAACATGTAAGAAAAACAGTTGTAAAAGAAGAGATAAACGAAAAATGGAATAGAGGAGTTTTTGTGTTAGAATTTTTCTTTCTTTTTTCTTTTCGTGGTCATAAATTTTTACGTTCGAATTCCGACGAATTTCTGCGACGCCTGGAATTCCCAAAAGGTGTAAGTATAATCAATCTAGTGCACATAGATAAAAGCAAGATTCCATGTGTCTTTTCTTTTTCTCTCTCTCTCAAGGTTTTAGTTCAATTTTTGGCGCTGCCTTTGTGAGGCATTTAATTTCATATCTTTCAACTATAATTAAGCAATTAAAACTAATGGGTGTCAATGGAATACAACTCCTCTATTCAAATATTAAACAATTCATTATTACTTAAATATTTGAATAAGTGCTTTTTTTCGTTGAGGCGTCTAATTTAGTCTTCTAAATTCAAATAAATAAATCAATCAATAAAAGTAAATTAGAGCGAAAAAGGTAAATAAATAAAAAATTAGCACATAAGAATATAATTAAAAAAAGTATATAAATCAAAAATTAAATGATAACTAATTTAAAAATATTAACAAATAGTTAAATAAAACAAGTAAAAAATGTAAATAAATAAAAAATCAAACGATAAGAACAACAGCAAAGAAATAAAGTAAGTAAAAAATATATTAGAACTAATTTATAAATAAAAATAAATAGATAAATGAAAAATTTTGCTAAAAATATAAATTAAAAATATTTTGTTATATTTTTTGAGCACGATAGTTGCTTTAGGTTACACATTACTAGAACACAGCTGTTATACGTAAAATTATTACTTAAATAGTGTACTCCCAGTGAGTCATATGTGGCCCGCGAAGCTGATCAGTATGGTTCGTTCTTACGTTCAATGTTACAAATCGAAAAATATATTGGAACCTTTCAAAATAACCGACTGTCTTCAGTCCGTATTACGAATGATTGCTGTAAATTTGGAGCCAAATAGTTAGAAATTGATCTCTAAAAAACAATTCGAAACTTCGTATATTAATAAAATTAGTGTATTGTAGTGTTAACAATTATTTTAATTGGAGTTCTTTCTCATTGAGTCGTCTAGTTTAGTTTTTTTTTTCAATTCAAAATAAATGAATATATGCGTATTATGAAGTAAAATAAAAAAACCTAAAAATAAATACGTAAAATAAAATAGATTAATTAATTAAAAATAAATTAATAAAAATTAGTTAATAATTTAAAATAAATAAGTAAAAAAAATCCAAGTACGTAAAAATGAAACTAAATAATTAAGTAAAAAATAAATTTAAAAAATATTGTTTCGTTTTGTTTCTTTAACTTAATAATTCTTTATTGCTCACTATATTCCCACGACTTATCAGTTCTTTTCCAGATCGATTTTCTTTTGCTCTTATTTCTAATATAACTCTACAAAATTATAGATATACAATTTAAAATGATCTAAAAATAATTTTCTCCATTTGTCTTTATTCTTCTTTTTAGAAAACCATTTAATTAAGAACACTTCTCTAGTTTTTATCTGATATTTTATTGTAACTAATAATTGGGAAAAAAAAACTTTCGTCTTTTCTAACATTTACCACACATTATGCCGTGTTCCTTGAATAAATGAAATATTAAAAATTAAGTCTGTTTCCATTTTATAGCACATCTCTGTCACTTATTTGTTAATTATATAGCTTTAGAATAAGGTTAAAATGAAATAAGTTCTGTTGCATTTATTAATGCTTTATGATTTGGTACAGTTTACCTCTTCATACAAATTTCGTTTAACGGAGAAACAGAAACAATTTAAAAATTATGTTTGAAAATGTTTTTATTCTTCCATATTGCAATATATATATATTATTTATGATGGGTTCTGCACGTTGTATTGTCGTTTGCAAATTATGGATAATTTCTTAAATATCGTTTACGTTTGTAAATTAGTTATAATTCCTGATTTTATTTTACCGCTTGATAAAATTTGTGAATTTATCTGCATTGTGATTTTTATCTTTTGAAAGCGATTAAATATTTTGACTGATTTTTATTTCTTTCAGCTGTTTGGAAATAAATAATAGTTTTAAAAATATTTATTCTGTTCATCAATTGATGATTTTCTGTAGCATTATTCATCATAATTATTTTCTTTTTTTTTTATTCTTTTATTTTTTCAAGTTTTACTGAAAGTAAGAGTTTATGGGACAAATTCAAAACTTTCTATTCAAGAAACTAATAAAGCTATTAAAAAATAATAATAATAACACTCAAAATTCATAAAATAAGTGCAAGGACCTGAATGTATCGTTGTGTTTTTGTCGCAGAAAATTGAGAAAGGGATATTACCAAAAAAAAAAGTTTTAATTATTACGTCTGCATTTTCTTATTTATTTCTTTATTTATTTATTTACTTTATTTATTTATTTATTTATTTATTTTTTTTGCAAAAGTTACATTGTTTTAAAATCATTGTTCTGACCGATGAAAAGTAACAAATGAAACAGATCGTGGTAACTAATGTTTTATATATATATATATATATATATATATATATATATATATATATATATATATATATATATATATATATATATATATATATATATAACAAATAATAAACTCGTTTGGTTTTTGTGTGAACATCTAGTGTTATTCAAACATCAAAATTTTGACAGAAGGTTACACACTACGTTTTACTTCTAGTTATAGTTTATACGTTTATAAATAACTTATTAAATTATATATTATAGATTAATAATACCTTGATTATATTAGCAGAAGCAGATAAATTAATGCATTTACTATGTTAATACTATACTGCCGCATTTATCGTGTATGTAATGCGAGCGCTGTTTAAGAATTTCTTTTATTTTTAGCGTTTCTTAAAACGAGAATCTATCGTCTGTTAATTCATATTGATGCTAGAAAAGAACTGAATATTTACTTGGTTGAGAGAAGCTTCCACCCCCGAGAGTGGGGACTGGTATAGCCCAATTTTATCCCCTTTGGTTTTTATGCACTGAGGGTCAGGGTCATGTGTAGGTGCTGCTACACCCCCTCTCAGCCTGCAGCAGCCCCTCCCCTCCAGACGCCCTTGGTACTCCTGTTTTTGCTACTGTTTTCTATTCATCTTTGTCAAGAATTACGGGGTAGACATATTTGGTCATAAGCTAGCAGGAAAGCCGACTCTTTCATATTGATCGACTGAAAGGTACAAAAAAATGTCTAAACACATTTAAATGTTTTTTTTTTTTTTAAATGTATGTCAATGATGTAAAATAACTTCAATAATTAATGCACTTTGTCAACCAGAAAATATAAGCAAGTAAATGAATAAATAAATACAGTATAACTTCATTTATCCGGACTAACTGGGACCAAAGGTCATCCAGATAAGCGAAAATCCGGATGATATGGATAATAAGCTAAACATATTCTTAAATGAGCAATACACGTTTTTAAATAAGCACTTTTCTTTTATTACAACAAAGAATACAATGCTTTTGGGCAGAATTATATAGCAGAAACTTACCGCCCCTAGGCCAATGCTAAGACAGAAAGAACTACATGCAATATACCCGACATTCCGGTTATCACATCGAGAGACTGCAGTTTCATTCTTATTAGACATCTGCTTCCAGCTCGGTTATTCATTAATTCAAACTGATGAGTTCTAATAAGAGAGAAACCGCAGTCTCTGGATGTGACAACCGGACTGTCGGGTATATTGCAAAATTATATAGGTCTGTTTCTCGCAAACACTTTCATTTATAGTTTAGCTGCAGTGGTAACGAATTGGCACTTTATAATCGCCATGTTGTTTGTAAGATTGCTATAATTTATTTTACGACCTAGCAGTTTTGCGTTTAGTCAAAAGCAATATTTGGTGCATTTATGGTTCCGTTCTTGCTATCATAATTTAGAATTATTATTTAAGTGATTTATTTTTTAAATTTGCAAAGTTGATCCGGATATAGGGATAAATGGGAGCCAGATAAACGAAGTTTTAATGTAAAGCCAAAAAAATACAACTGGGAAATTCCACGGACACTATGCCCCGCACGTTATAGCTCTATATTTCATTTCAAAACATGTAGGTATAAATAAAATACTTTTGCTTATTTTTGTGGGTTGACTTCCAAAATCCTATTGAGCCACTTGTAAACTAGATAATTTTTTAGCTTGTGGTGCATAATTACCAAATCTAACCAAAAAGGTAGTGTAAGTATAATTTCGAAAGCATAAAGTAGAGGAATGTGGAGCAACGTGAAATGGCGTGAATTTGCTCTGCTTTTAGCACCACCTGTCTGGTAGTATTATTTTAACTATGGGGGGGGGGGGGTAACACATGTAAAATGTTCCAGCCGGAAAAAGGTTTCCTCTGAAGACCAATTCACATTTTCAGAGAGTGAGACCCATGGTGTAACATTTTGTTGCAAATCAAATATTATTTTTGCCGTTATAAAATGAAAAAAATATTGTTAATAACAATTTTTAATAACAATAACCTACTAATATTCAGTGCAGTATTTAATATTCTGCTTTGTTTTTAATTGTATTTTATATATGTTTTGTATAATTAGTTAAGTGTATGCGGGGAAAAATGGATGGAGCAAAGCGAAACAGTAGTTTCGTTTACTTATGCAATCATTTATTAAATCACTTACGTATTAATTTACATGCCTTCCCAAAAAATTCACTAATTTATTCATTCATTCACTTATTTTCTTATTCATTCACTATTTTATTCAGTCATTTATTTTTTTCTCATATATTAATTAATATATTTATTTGTTTATTTTTTCAGTGTATGTTCCTTTATTCATTCATTTTTTTATTTACTCATTCATTTGATCAATTTATTTATTTATTATTTTAAGAATCAAATTGAAAATATTTCACTAAAATTGAATAAATTGAATTTAAAAAAAATATTTTTCACTTTGCCCCAGAGAAAAAAAAAGTGAATTTTCCCACTTTTTTTGAAGGTACAAATTTAGTGCCAAGAAAAAAATGTTTCAATGCAAGTTTTATTTGAAAACACGTTGTTCTTTCGTTGAAAATTGCAATTTTGAAAACAAATTTCCAATTTGTCCGTTTCGGAAAAAGTAAGTTATCTTAATTATTTCGCTTTGCCCCTCATTCCCCTACTATTCTAGGGTCCCCCGTGTCTACCATTATTTGTATTTTAACCGGTTCGATGGTGCCCTGAAGACGGCTCTATATTTTTTATCCAAACCATAAACCAAACAACCCCTGTAAAGTAAGACAAAACAACGTTAGAAGAAGCACAAAATTTGCAAATTACAGCAGACACGTGTTTCAGCGTTACAAGGAACGCCTTTTTCAATGCAAAAAAATAATGAGCTTATGGATGAAAAGACATCCGACAAAAGCTTAACACAAAAAAAAAAAAAAAAATTAAAATCCGTTAAAAGCATCCGCTTTTGTCGGATGTCTTTTCCTCCATAAGCTCATTATTTTTTGCATTGAAAAAGGCGTTCCCTGTAACGCCGAAACACGTGTCTGCTGTAATTTGCAAATTTGTGCTTCTTCTAACGTTGTTTTGTCTTACTTTACTGTTCAGCACAAAGGTATTTATTTCTCAAACAACCCCTGGTTCAACACGACCAGAGATATTGATTTACTTATAGGGCTTTGTGACCACGACATATTTAACGTGCACCAGTCACCATTAATTACACGGAGGATTTTCGACCAGCTGGCATAGAACCCGGGATTCTTCGATTACGAGTCCGACACCTTACCGATCAGGTCACCACGGCTGAATTAATACAAATAGTAAAAAGTTTTCCTGCATTCAGTTACTACCCTTCTAAATGGTCACAATTTAAAGGGGGGGGGGATTGATTTTGCCATTTAAATAGTGTTAAATGAAACTTTAATTTGACAGCCACGTCTGACCATGGGCAGTGAGCAGTGTTTTGTAGTCCAAACAAACCTGTTTTTGACAGTCACTGTGATCGCAACTGCTAGCTAATTCTTTTTCTATTCTAAGAACACTTTACATGTAATAAAGCATTTTGTTCATTATAAACAAAGTGACAGTATGAATCTCGTTTTTTTTTTCATCTGTTAACAATATTTATATGTTCTTTCCCAAAGCATCGATAATTCATTCTAGAGGTTTGGGGAAACACATTAAAAGTGAACTATCTCAATTACAACTGCCTTCCAACTTTACACTTTTGATTCCTTTATTTTATTTATTTGAGTTTTTTTTTTTTTTTTTTTTTTGTTTGCTTTTCTTTATGTTTTCTTTTTGCTGAATTTCTGACAGCATTGATTATTTACATATATGATCCTTGCTTGTACCAGGGTTGCCAGGATGCCAGGTTAAAATTCAGGAAAATACCCAAACGGCTTCGTGAAATTAGCCAAAATGGCCAAGCTCTACAAAAATCACTCTGCAAGGGCGGATCCAGGAATACTTTTAGGGAGGGCGAAATTGCGTTTTAGAACTTCAATTTTGGAAAATAATTTTGAAATATTCCAAAAATTTTCCGGTTGAGAGTTCCCTTAAACATCAAAATCTTTGCAAATTGACAAAAAAAAAAAAAAAAAAAAAAAAAAAATTGGAACATTAATGTCGAAAAATTGCCTGTAGAGCCCTCAAAGGAGGGGCAATCACCCCCATCGCCCCTTGTGTCCGTCCATGTCACCCTCCCTTCTAGATATTTTGGAAACCTTCAGGGGGGGGGGGGAGGGATCCACTAAGCTTAATGAAACTAAGCTAAATGAAACTTCACGAGATCATAAGGGAACAAAATTATGAAGATGAAAAAGAAAGAGCGAAATGTATGACGTTTGATATCGCTATTTCGATTTCAGAGTTGTAAAACATTCTCCCAATATTCAGAATCTCGCCTTAAAATGGAAAAAAGCAATTCAGTCTGGTGTCCTAAACAGCCAAAACACACTGAAAATCAGTTTCCTTTGGCAACCCTCAAAATTAGTGACCTAAAATTTTGAGACTTTATTTTAACCATTTTTACTGAGTTTCGGGGTCGACGAGAGGCACATCAGCCTTGTCTGAAACTAGGGGTTTGGTTCAGAATCAGAATAATATAAATTGGACAAGTTTTATGTGAGGGGAGGGGGGGTTGCGACCAAGCTGACAGGGCTGAATCTCCGGCTTGGGACTCAGGGTCTTGACTCTTGGCGGCCGGGTCATTCCATGTCAGTTCAACCACACCCCAACACCCACCATCTCAGATTTCAATGAAACTTTGTATACTTCTATGTTTCATAGTCCTATGTAACCTCCTAAAGAATTTCTTCTCTATTTAAAATTGTTTTTATTTTATGACCCTTCAAAGTTTTGAGATTTTGGGTTAGTTGTCATTCACAGTTCTCTCAGAATGAACTGCAGCTGTTTGCAAAAAAAAATAATTTCTCAACAATTAAAGATAAAAATTTTTTGAAAATTTTCACATTATACATTAAGACTTCAAGCATTTTAGAAAAAAATATAGCAAAGATCTGAATTTATATTCAGCAATTGAAAAAAATTAACAAACTGAAAATTTTAAAATTTTTTCAATAAAAAAGTGATTTTCAAAAATTTTAATTTTTTGGCATGAGGGTCTAAATTAAAATAATTTATATACATTTTTAAATGATCAGTAACATGTGTGCTAACATATAAAATGAGAATCTTTAGGGGACTTTGAGGGATTCTGCCCCCTTGCCCCCCTTATTTTGATAAAAGAAAAAAATCGATCACAATCTTAAAAACTTAGCTAATTACTAATAGCATCAAAAAAAAAATTTGAATAATGACATGCATTGATGTTTGAACCCAAATTTAAACATTTTAATACTCAAGATTTTTTTGAATTGAAAGTAGTTAATTAAATAAATTTATAATAAACAATAAAAACAGGTTATCGCGAAATTCGAAATTTTCCTACAACAATTTATGCATACTAAAAATTATTGTTTAGTATGCATTAAGACAACATAGAAATTAAAAGAGAAATCATCTAATTCTAATTTATAACTAGGCAATTAATACAAAGTATCACAAATCCTATAAATACCAGCTCATAGTTCTTAAATTCCTTCTACCTTATGTCTGTTTTCCTACTAAGAAGATTAGAAAATATGTATGTCATTCTAATTATTGTGTTGTGTGTAATCAGATCTAGGCCAAATACAAGTAAAAATTTGATATCTGTCCAGTAATGATTTCTCTAACCAACTGGGCAAAGAACAGACTAAAAGACAAATTCGAAGCTAGACACTTCTAATTCGCAGAGCTTTTAACTTGTTTCATTAATCTAATGAAATATCAAACTGAAACATGGATTTGTTTTCCGCTTATCAAACAGATTAGCCCAGAAAAGTTCAATTTCCCGTGTCCCCCCCAAAAGATTTTTCTGTATCCGCCCCTGAATTGCGGTATGTTGTTTAAAGCCACTTTTTATTTTGTACAAATGATTTATAAACATTCTACTCTAAATATTCCTGTTTAAATACAGTGAAACTTCAGTAACTGGACACACTGATAACCCCTGTAACTGGACATTTATTTTTCTTAGGGTTGGCCCAATGCCAAATTCAATGACTGAAAATCTATCTAGCTTGATACACATTTGCGAGAACCCCCTATCAGCAGGGTTGGCCGGATTGGACCCAATTGGGTCCAATCCGGTCCAAGAATCCCTAAAAGACCCATAACTTTTTTCATAGGGGAAGTTGGGACTCATACTCATTATCATTTTTCATTGTTAAACATGATTTTTAAAACTGACCCTGATGTTAAAAATTTGACAATGGCTTTTTTCACCAAAAAAAAAAAAAAAAAAAAATCAAAATTATTCTTTTTTCAATTATTTAAAAATTCTTAGTATAAACCAAGATTATTATAATATTTTTAATAAAAATATTCAAAATCTTAGCATTTTTTATGAAAATTTCCAAAAAGGTAAGTTTATTATTTGCTAAGAAACAATTTTTTCCCATTAAACAACAGTTCAGTTTGAATGTCTTAAAAATGACAAAAAATGCAAAATCAAAAAATTTGATAAGTCTATAATATCAAAATACATTGAGATTGAAAGAAAAAAAAAACTAAGGGGTTGCTTTTTACCACAAAATAAGGAAGTATACCAAGTTTCATCAAAATCTGAGGTGGTACATGTTAAAATCCCATTTTTTACGGTACATTTGGGGGTGGAACTACCCCATATTTTAAGTTATTTCAAATGAAAAAGAAGCTTAGATTTTTTTTACATTTGAGTCCAATGTTCAACACACTGTATATTTGAATTTTTGTCGTAATTGCTGACAATTCTGTTTTTAAGAATATGGAAGAGATTGTCTGTATGATGTTATTTGCTTTTTTTTTCAGAATGGGGGGGGGGCAGAATCCCTCAAAGTCCCCTAATGTTTTTTATTGGATAAGTTAGAATACATATTCATGATCATTTTTTAAAAAAATTATGATTTTTAAAGCTGACCCTCTTGTTGAAATTCAAAATTTTGTCAGCACCTTTTTTTGACAAAAAAAAATTTAAAACTTTCATGTTTCTAATTTTTTAAAAAATTTTTATGTAAACTAAAACTATTAAGATATTTTTTATCAACATGTTCAAAGTCTTTACATTTTATGCAAAAATTTTCAGAAAGATTATAGCATTACTTATCAAGAAACAATTTTTTTAATAAACAACATCTTCTCAGTTTGAGTGTCTCAAAAATGATAAAAAATGCAAAATCGCCGAATTTGAAAAAGCTATAAAATCAAAACGAATTGATATTGAAAGAAAAAAAATTAGGGGGTTGCTTATAACCATAAAGGGATGAAGTATACCAAGTTTTATCAAATTCCGAGACGGTGGGTGTTAAAATCCCATTTTTGTGGTTGATTTGACGTGGAATGACCCGGCCCTGAGTTGATCAGCTGTTTAGCTAAAAAGTAGCCTAACACTGGTTTGGCTAATTCTTTTGAATTCTTCTAGCCAATTGGCATCATAAATGGCCTAATTGGGTAATATTAGCCAAACGTGGCAACACTTGTCTGAACATTATTTGTGAGTGAGATGAAAAAAAAAAGGTTAAATTAAAAGAAAGTTCTTGTTATTTAGTGTTTTGCGTATGCTAACAAAATATATTTGCTAAAAAGTGATCAAGTAAGTAAGTATTATTTTAGTGTATCGTAATCTTCCACTAAACATTTATTTTAATTTGAAATTCAAAAGACAAATGACTATTATTTCGGATTGATTAGTTTGTATCAGATTTTCAACTTTACAACTGAACATATATGCAAATCGAGGTTTTAAGAATTATCGTGAATATTGTTTTGTTTTAGCGTGATTAATGAAACGAGTATCTTTTTATTAACAAATTAACATTCAAAATATATTTGCTGTGCGTAAATTATAACTGAATGGGTCCTCAGAAAAAGGGCATATGTTACAAATTAAAAAATTTACAGGAAGAACTAAACGAAGAAAGCGCGCAACTGAAGAATATTAATAAAGATGAAATGTAACAAAATGCACCCTTCTTTCACAATCATTTCGGATAGTAACAATAAGCACTGAAGTTTCGATTTTGTGAAAAATGTTTTTCATTTTTCTTTTCTTTTTTTTTCTTGGTTTCATTTCCACAAAAAAAAAAAAAAAAAAAAAAAACAGTAACTACAAATTTGTAACTTTTAGAGACTCATTCCATTACTGACCTCGTCGTAAAAATAATGTGAATTAATAAATTATCGTTTCTACCAACAATTTCATAGAGTTTATTAAAACTAACAAAATTTAACATACTTTTCATGCTGCACACGTGGACGGGACGATGATGTCTAAAGCCATTACTTAACACTAATTTGTTATCACTTTATAAATAGTTTTTGTAAAATATTTTTTTTCTTTCTTTCTCCCTTTCCTCTTCTTTTTTTAAATGTTCAAACGAAAATATGAAGCATCATTCAATGATTTCCTACAAAAATAAATAAATAAATAAATAAGTAAAAATAAATAAAAAAAATCACTCATTATTAACAGATTTCTAATTTCAGAAAAAGCTTAAATAGATTAATTAATTAACTTCAATTTCATCTGCATCAAATGCTCTTTTATTATTAGTAGTATTTGTGTTTTGTTACATGAAATTTTCTTTACTGTTTTTTAGTTAGGATTGAGCGTCCAAAATGACATTCAGTACGGCATAATTTTTTTTGATATGATTGGGGAGGGGGGGGGAGCAAATCTTTGATAGAAGCGAATGGATTGTCGTATTTAGTTTTAAAAAATTGTGAAATACTGCATCAACTACATACGTGTGAGGTTATTTGGATTACATATCTATGCATTGGAACAAACATGGCAGCCTCCCTCTAAAGTGGCAAGGTTGGAAAAGAAGACATGATTTTTTTCCCCGGAAGATTTTATGGGGGAGGCAGCTTCCAAAACATTCTGAATGTCACAGGAGGTGTAGCGAATGACGTCATCATGTCTTCCGATCCCTTTTTTCCCCAGGGTGTAAGTGAGGGTGCTTTAGGGTCTGCTGACATAAAAAAAGAACACTTCCTGGACCATCGCCCACACACGTTATTGGGGCATTTTGCTCTTGCTATTCTCTTTGGAATTTCTTTGATCTTTTAAAAAGATGTTTTTGAGTTTAATTTAGTTGTTATTAATATATTGTACAAAATGTTAAAGATCAATACTTCTAACGTCTCGTTTATAGAAAAAGAAACAGTTTTTTTACTTCAATAATATTTTGATTAATTACGGATTGTTACTTATATGGACTGTCACACAGTTACTTTTAAACGGTATTTAACTGTAGGTGCTTGAATTAAAATAAGCTTGTAACACTCGAACAATAACAATAAAAATAATACAGAAGTGTTCAAACGGAGTCAAAAAATTTTGTGAGCCTCAAAAATTTTAAAATATTAAATTTAAACCTCCAACACGTTCACATCTTTTTGAAATAAGGAAAAAAAAATAAACATATTTAGTAGTAACTAGAAAATTTGAAAGATTTGCAGCAGTTATCGTTTAAAGGCAGAAATAATATTACTGCGCGAAGTATAAAATTTAAACTAAACTGGAAAAACGATTTCTACTTCATACTTAATACAATAAAAAATAAATAAAACTTTGAAGAAATTGTGTTTAATGTTTGACTTTTGGTACGCATTTTATAAGATGTTTAATTTGCTGAGAACCATAAAAAAAAAGTTGAATGGAGAAAAAAATAACAAACCTTAGAAATAGTAATTTTGTGTCTTGTTAAGACTTTATGAGCATTTTCGTGATTTCCTAATTAAAGTGTGATTTTCTTGTTTAGTTGAGGTAACTGAACTTACCGTTCAGTTACCTCACCGTTTAGGAGAGAAATACCCATTGTACATATTCGCGGTAATTGAATTGAACATAACTTTTTCCTTATCATATTCTGTTTGCCTTAAAATCAGCTGACTGGTAGCCACATCCACGTCCAATGAATAGCATTGATGACGATAATAATAGTTAATGGTAATGATAACAAGTGGATTTTTTTTTTTTTGGTTTTGATATGAATGAAATGAAGACCTTTTTTAAAGGCTTTTCTAAAATTTTAATAAAATCTTTCTTCTAAAGTAGAAATATTTATGTTAGATCATTCCTATATGTTAATTGAAAATTACATTAGGAATTACAGTTGTGTTGTAAATTTTTGGGAAAATTGTTATACGGGAGGACTTAGTTTTGACCACTGGCACGATTGTAATACTATATAATGTTAAGCGCATGAATATTATGATAACTGAAGTGTAATATTGTTCGAAAGTTCAGCCCATCACATCGAAGATTTATTGCAAAACTAGCTGTACCCGACGCGCGTTGCTACGCCAACAAAAAAAATACATCATTATACTGATTTTCATGACGATCGGTTGAACGGGGCAGAAGTTGCTACTCTGCGGTGCCTCCTGGTGGCGAGTGGCTTCAATGAGCATATTATGCACCTTCTCCGTGGAAAAGTACATATATATAGCAATTTTCATAATAATCGGTCCAGGTATCAAGTGAAGCCGTGACTATATTCAAATTTTGTACTCACGCAGTTTGGAAGATCAATCAATCGCTAAAAATATCAAATAGAAAAAGTTTTAAATCCCCCCGTTGCATGAAAAACCATAAAACAATAAAGAAAGAATTTATTTGTTCAAACTCAAGAAAAATGGCAACAGCTAACTTCTTATCAATGAGATCTTTCACGCGAATTAATTTCTGCAGCCGATAATTTTATTCGTATTTATCCAATGGATTGTGACTTAAATTGGAATAAAAAAGGAACAATCGATCGGATTTTTTTCGAACTGGTCTATAAACATTCCCAGTACCAAAAATAACAAACGGTGAAAGTTTCAGCCAAATCTGCCGGGTAGTTTTTGAGTTCATGGATGACATACAGACAAACATTCATTTATATATATATAGATTTGGTCAAGCTTTTCTTGAAAAATTTTGCTGTCCCAAAATTTTTTGAAAAAAGTCAAATTTTAGTTTGATTAATCAAAAATCTTTAGATATTAGTTTTCAACTTTTTTTAAAAAAATTACATTTCTATTTTTCTTGTTTTATTTATTTGAATTTATGTATTTATGAAAAAAAAAACCTTTCAAGTTTAATACTTTCATCTAAGACTTCTGCTATTGATGTTCTTGTTCTGAATTTGCTTTGCATTATTTATTTGGCTTTTAATTAACTTGATAGCTTAAGTAACTTAGAAAAGAATTCAAATAAAAAGCTCAAATTAAGCTTTATTTATTTTTTCAGTTCTTTAATGCTTTCTTTTTAAACTTGGGTATATTTTAATAATTCCTTATTTTATAAATTAATAGTCTTCGAAGATTAAAAACTATCTTGACTTGATTATTTTGGTGGTAAAGGTTATGCTCTTGATTAAGGTTTAAGGGGAAAAAGTCAAAAGTCAAGTCCAAGTCTCCATTTGTGAGGATTTAAAGAGATAAATTTAGCATTTTCAATAGAGAATATTTAATAATGTTTTATTTTCTGATTTGATAGTTTTAGAAATTTAAACACTATCTTGATTTGAAGATTTTGGTGATAAAATTTACAATATTGATTTGCGGTTTAAGGGGGAAAACTTAGAATCGACGAAAAATTGAAGATTTAAAATAATAATAATAATCTTGATTAACGGTTTAAGGGTAAAAATCAAAAGTCAAAACAAAGTCCATTGTGATCATTAAAGAAATAAATTTAGGACTTTCAGTAGAGGATTTTTAATAATGCTTTATTTTCTGATTTGATAGTTTCAGAAATTTAAACACTATCTTGATTTGAAGATTGTAGTGATAAAAATTCTAATTCTGATTTCGGTTGAAGGAGAAAAAATCAGCAGATGCGAAAATTGAAGATTAAAAATAATAATAATTATACATAGTAATAATAATAACAAAAATAATAAAAATGATCTTGATTAACGGTTAAAGGGAAAAAATCAAAGGTCAAATCAAAGTCTCTATTTATGATGATTTAGGAAATAAATTTAAGATTTTCAATAGATGATTTTTAATAATGCTTTATTTTCTGCTTTGATGGTTTCAAAAATTTAAAAACTATCTTCATTTAAAGATTTTCGTGATTAATTATCTTGATTTGCGGTTTAAGGGGGGAAAAATCAGAAGATACGAGAATTGAACAGTTAAAATAATAATAACAATAACAACAACAATAATAATAATAATAATGTTTTTATGAACTATGGAGTTAAAATAATAATCCTCATTTTGATAGTTATGAGAAATAGAAATTAGAATCTTGATTTGCGATGCTTAAAAAAATAAAAGTGGGATTTTCTGTTGATAATTGTTGAAGGTAACGACTGCGCTTTTGATTTTACTGCTTTGTGAGATAAAGGTTATAACATGAATTTGATAGTTTTAGGAGGAAAAAAAACTCAGTCTTCATTTGGCGATTATGAGAGATGACAATTTAGAATTTGATTTGATGGTTTTGGGAGAAAAAAATTAATTTTGCAAGCATATTTATTAGTTTTGTGTCCCAAATCTAGCTCCCAAAACTTCCCCATTACCCTTGAGTGGGATGTATTATTGGAAAAGGGGGTTGTGGATGAAGGTCGGGATTGAAGGTCACACGAGCGGGCATGCGCATGATGCATTGTATAAAAACCTTGAGCTCGTGCTGCTTTTTTTTAGACGGAACCACAATCTCTTCCTGATTTGTCAAAAAAAAAAATCATACGCACCTGGATTTTTTTTACGCTGATTTTCGTAACAATGTGTCTGGTTGATATGATTTTGCTTCGCAGCTTCCGTATTTTGTTCAGTTCCGCCGTTTTTAAATTCTTAAATTTTTAAAAGCGACTCGGGCAAGTTCTCTAAATAGAATAAAATCGTGCTAATGGTATGAAGCTGAAGCATGCATATTAATAAACGTTTATTTTGTCTACTCTAAAAAATAATTATGCGTATTACATGGCCTAACCTCGTCTTTATCGTATTTTAAGTAGTGAAATGTGTGTAGTGCCTATTTTCGAGAAAAAGTTAGGTATCATTGTAGAAAATACAAGCAAAACTGTCAAGAAAAAAAAATCGGTGCACGGCTTCACGTTCAAAATACGTCATGTTGTTATGATTTTATCACTAAAGTCATTAAGTCAAAATCAGTCATTAGGATGCATGACAATTATACCTTTCACGGCAAAGATTTTTTTTTAAATTCTCGGAAAATTTTTGGCTGTCGATAATTTTGTATTACGTGGCCCATCGGCATATGTGTGTTGGATTGATTACAGTTTTTCTTTTCTTTCTTCTTCTTCTTCTTTTTTTTTTTTTTCAACGGCACATGACACTACCAGTCTTATTGTCCTGGAAGCATGTGTAAATCATCAGGATGCCGTTTCGAACGAAAATAGATTAAATGTGAGACTACATTACGATAGCTGGGTACGGAAAATTGCGCCAACTTGTTCATTCTTTCCTTTTCAAACCTTATTAAATTAAAGCAAACGAAATATATAAATATAACTTTCCTGAAAATTTCAAACAAGACTTTTAAATAATCGTTATTACAGACACAATGTTTCGATAATTTAAAAAAAATATCCATCAATGACAGGCGTTGGTATGTAGGGACACAGCAGTAGAGGATATAGAGAGCCTTAATCCCTTCAGAATCCTTAGTTCAAAATTTATCCGTTAGTTTTAAACTATATTGCCAAATTGAGTTGTTTCTGTGTTTATATATAAGCACTATTATGATCAGACGCTCCCAGGAGAAAGTTATAACTTGTTATATACCCCCCCCCCCCTCCCCACACATTTTCATTATTACTTCCAATTTACAAAAAAAAAAAAAAAAAATCTTTCAAAAATTACATCGAACAATCGAATGCAGTTACTTAATGCTTCTACTTGTACATCTTTCAACATATTTAACGATTGGTAACCGAGTCGTTAAAAATATGTCTTCAGCGATTTGAGTGCTTTGTTAAATTTCTCAGAATAAGCTACGTCAGTCCTCGTTGAGTTGCTGTTACTGGACACCTACCACCATCTTCTGATTCCATGAAAAACGAAGGTGAGAATCCTACCTGTTCGAGTCGTTCTTAATCGGCCATTAAGCCCCCAAACGGGCCTATTTCGACCTTTCTCTCCGAGTGGGGGAAAGAACAAATGAAGGAACAGAGAAAAAAAAAAAGATTGAAACTGGTTAGTTGCGGGGGAGGCTGGTAGCAGCAGACACTTCCAAAGATTCGGCTTGTGGGGGGTGGACTTGTCACACCAGCTGTGGCAAATGGCGACCGGTTATAATGACGAATAGGGGAAAAAATCAAACAACGCTCTGGCAGTGTAATTTTTGTCGATTTCTTCTGTTTTTGTTTTTCTTTCTTCTCTTTTGCTTGTAGCTCGCGTCTTGTCTTGCTAAGGAAACAATTGCTATTGTAGTTTTTGGTGGCGAAATTGCCCGGGTTAAGTTTTAAGGATTTTTTTATTTTCGGTCTTCAATTTTTTCTCTCACGTTTTTTATCTCCTGATTCTCATTGTTTTACCTGCTTCAGTGCGTGTTACAATACTTCACCACTTTAATGACAGTGTATTGATAGAGCCATCGACCGTACGGAACGTGTTTTTTTTTTTTTTTTTTTCCTTTCTTTTCTTGAAATTCTGTTTTGTGATGATCTTTTTTTTTTAATTGAAAAAACCTCACCAAAACCGCTTTTTACTCTCCTGTAAGCTCAAGCTTCATCTAGTTTATTGTTCGCATGAACATAGAATGACTGTCGCAACTGTACTCAATGTACTGTATTTCAGGACTGTGTTACAATCATTAGCTCAATCCAATTTTTCAAAACTTGATTGCATAAATCCCCTTTTCAAATGCAAGTAAATTTTGGAAAGATTTTCCTGTATCGCAATTATATAGTTTTCGTGAACAAAAAAATAAAATAAATAAAAATAATAATAATAAAAAAACAAGGGGGGAAAAAACGAAAAGAAAATGTGTGTATACAAGGTGTTCGTAAATTGTTTTGACAGATTTACATAAATGATTGCACAGATCGAATTATTCATAATTATTGAACCTACGGTCGCATTACATTTTAGTATCATAAAAAATTGGATAATATCAATGCAAGAATTTTCAATGTTGAAAACAGGAGGATTGACGCAAACATCAGTTGCACAATTCTAGGTTGTTTCGATCAATATTGTTCGTCTGTCGATCTGTTTATCTTGATATATATCGAACTATGTATGTTTCTTCTTATATCAGAGGTGAAACGACTGAACTTGCCCGGAATTTTGGATTTTTTCTTAAATTTCTCTAAATTTACAAAAAAAAATTTTTAACTATTATTTTATTTTTTTTAAATAAATTTTTATAACTTGATTAGACATATCCAAAATCGTCCATTTTCTTAAAATGCTATTCAATATTTTTAATGATGCAGCATAAGTTATTAATGTTTTTTTACTTCAGTAGTTACTATTAGAATGTTTTTTTTTTCTTTTTCGGAAAAAAGGGCTGAGAATTTTTTTTCCCTCTAAAGTTGCACAGTATGAATAACGACTAAAAACTTTACTTACGTCCTTTCTCAAAGTGCACGAAGCACTTTTCAGGATTTTGAGACGTACGACACAGTGAGTGTCACCCAGGTGAGCCCCGATAGGAAGTCACGAGATTTCACCATGATCTTCCAAAATTTCCCTTATTCGATAAATTTTGCTGATGATTCGGAAAATTTGACGACAATATTGCAACAAATTGAGACTATTTTTAATTTTGTAAATTAATTTTTTTTAAATTACTACTCAATGTTCCTCCTTATTAGATGTAATGTATGTTTGTCACGTGTGTATGATCGTATTTGATCATTCGATAAAATTTGAATTTCAATCGGCAAATTTAGAAATTTCCCTCTCTCAAATTTTAGCTTGGGGGCCCCTAATGTCAACCCTGCTACATGCAATATCCTGCTTATAAGCAGGGGCGTGCACGGGGGGGGGGGGAGAGAAGGGACACCTGTTGGCCCGGGTCCGAACCTGAGGGGGGGGGGGCGATATTCTTAAAAGAGTGTCAAATATATGAGAGATGTAGGCGTAAGCAATATGGGGGAGGGCCCGTAAAAGTCATTTGTGATGGGCCTCAAAATTTCTGTGCACGCCCCTGCCTATTACCCTATATATATTCCAACTATATAGATCTTCATCACCTACTATATAGGTTCTACTTCATAAATCTTATATATTTATCTGCTTATATTACACAATAAAGGTAGAAGGTACTATCAATCTACCTATTTTTCTAAAACATATCTATTTCTTTGCTTTTCTTTCGGCTGAGATGCATTTATAATTTATGTTTGTTTGCAATATTCACCTTATTTTTGTTTATATCTACTGTTGATTCATTTTTCTTGGTGTGTTTTTACATTTATTTGCTTTTTTTTTTCTTTTTTGTGTCTAGTAAGATATTTATCTTTCGATGCCTGCGTCTGTACATTCATTTATACAGCCTACCCCAAGTTCTATTACGCTATCTGTCAGTCCATCTCCTTACAAAAGGCGACACTTATTTCCTTTTATCTTCGGAAGTTACAGTCTTTTCACAGATAATTACTTAAGTACAGAAACTACAGCTGAAAAATCTCTTAATTCTTATTTTCCCTCTCGTGGGGGTTCGTATGCTACTCAAAGGGTATTATTGATTATTTTAGATTTGTATGCGATTCATATTTGAAAAGTTTTTATGTGCAATTTACCAGCCCAGAATCGAATTATGCTTTTAAAGAATATTTCAAAATGTTCATTATATTTCACATTGTTCTCCCCCCCCCCCCCCACCCAAATGGAACGTTTTACTCCCTATAATCCTATTCCAAGAAACGCTTTCAGCGTGCCCATTTTCATTTTCTGCGAGCCTAGATATCAAAATCAACGATTAGGCGCCGCGAGAAGAAGAAGAAGAAAAATGAACAAAGACAGAAACCGTTTCTCAATTTAAATTTTTAAGAACCTTTTTACGAAACAAAATGGCATTTCAGGTTTCCGTTTTAATTTTTATTTCCTTTCACACGCGCGCCAAGAGTAATTATATCCTTTTTAAATAAAAAAACTTCGCAGGGGAGTGGGAAATATCATTTGTGAGGAAGATTGTCTCTGGCGTTCTTCATTTACTTGATCATGATTAAAAATGACGTTTTTTCCCCAATTGCGCTGCCTGAGGAAAAGGAAGAAGAAAAATCACACAGCTTGGAGAAAAAAAAGGTGAAAAAAAAATCATCCATTCGTGTCGTATGCTGAATTTTTATATTCCCTATTTCTCACTTACACGGCATCTTCAGTAGATATCATTAATACTCCGCTTTTTCTATGAATCGAACCTGCGTGACTATCAAAAAGAAAAAGCGCCCCAATAAAGGGGCCCAATATGCATTTTTTCATGCATATGTCATACGTGTTATGCGATTACTATATTGTATTATGAACTATTATTAACACGAAGGGAAGCTGTTTATATTTCTTGGAAACAGGTAGGTGTGTGCATTATTCACAGGTCACTTTTTGTCTCGAAAACCAGTTTTTTTTGCCGCGTCCTCCAAAGAGATGCCATAGATATCGATCTGGCTTTTCACTGTCAAGAGCACTTACTTATTGATGCCTGTCAAACTCGTCAGGTGTCGCTATTTATGTTTCACGGTGCTTTATACAAAATGAATATTTTATTTACGAACACATTTATTTGTTTTTTTTTTTATTCCAATTACAACGCCTAAATGTCATTTGATATTCCTCTGGCGTCAATTTTCAGCAGTTGTTAATTATTTGTTAAAGTCAGACAGTAATTATTAATGGGATCTTAGTCTGTGTTCAATATTAGGCGCTTTTCTATCATTAATACGTCGCTCTTGGCTTGGCGAATTTGATTATTTTTTTCCTTGTCGAAAATTTAAATTAATGCTTCGAAATCGCTGTTGATGCGCAGGAAAACAAGGGTGCTTGAAAGGGAGTGCCGAAGGGCCTCAAACCTCTCCCAAAAAGAGTATTAATCCACTTACTTTGAACAAAGAATTCAATATTTTCTAACTTTAATTCGGAAATTTCTCATACAATCTGACTTGGGGCCCCTCCCGAAATTGCACTCTTGCAGGTAAATAGGCTCATTTAGTTCGTTATGAACTTCTTTGTTTTCAGTGATGCTTCAGAGATATAATTTAGTTTAATATTGTTTCATCCGAAGAAATTCTTTGCAAAACATGCCTTTATTTTTGACCGAACGGTAGTATTTTGCTGTTAGATTCCCCCTCCCCCCCTAATTGGATCCTTCATTGAAATTTGGGTCGAAAAAAGACTCAATCGCAAATATCGCCTCAGAGCAACAGTAAAATGTCTAATCTTAGGAATAGCAGTCAGATATCCTACTGTTGCTTTGTGGGGACGATATAGACTTTTCACCAAAAAAATGAAAAGAAAATTTTGCAAATAATTGCAATTACAACAATGGATAGCTGAGTTTAAAATATTTTAAAAATATTTTAAAGAATCTAACTTTTTCTATTGTTGTTTTTATATTATTAAAATAATCGATTCGAGTTTCTTTTATACTTTCGATTTTAGATTTCCGAAAATGTCTTTTTTTTTTTTTTTTTTTTGTATATATATGAAATGGAAATTGCACAAAAATATTCGCATTTTTCACAAAGATAGATAACCGAAAACTCAACTTGCCTCCGAAAAAACTTCTCTACTTTAGAGTCAAAGCGACTTGTTGGGCAATTTCCAGCTGCGCTTTTTGGGAAACCTGTAAGATATTCATGGAATTAATCATTTAATAACAATAATAATAATTATAATAATTACAATAATAATCCTCATATAAATAATAGCTGATGATCGAGTAACCCGCGTGCTTCAACAATGAAACTTGCGCCATGGCATGATAATTTGATAAGATGTTTTGACAAATTTTAACATGAAGGGAAAGGCTTTATTATGGCAAGGATGAACTCAATCCGGCAACTTAACAGTTTTACTGGTAAGACAATGTCATATCAGGGGAATGAAGAAACGAAAAAGTGATCAACAATAAACGCTACATACTGGAGTTAAGTGTTGATCCACTGGAGTTAGGGTTACAATCTCAACTATCAAAATATCACCAAACAGTTCATTCAAATGTAAAAGCAATTTTCACCCATCATACCTTCACTGGCGACTTTCCAGTAATCATGATAATAATAATAGAATATCTTAGATTTAATATTCACAAGAGAGAAGGAACGAATAAATAGGTTTGGCTACATTAATATAGTTATATAAAGATCATGTTTAAAATGGACGGGAAAATTTGATTAAAGTAGTTACAGAAACGTAATGCGACAGTGCGGTTGGGGAAAAAACGTCATTTTAAGTAGTTGACATCTTTGCATCGTAAAGATATTGTTTTTTGTTTCTGTAAATATTAACGTACGAATAATTTCAAAAAATTCGGAGTGTTTACTTATTCAATAATTGGTGCCTGTTAAACCTTCATACTTTTTTTGCTTTGAGTATTAATATTTCAAATTTGCTTTTAATATTTCAACTCTTGTTGAACACAAATTAAATTTCCCTTTCGCCGTCATAACCAAAAAATTAATAATTCATAATTATCTTAAAAATTATTTTTACCTTACATTAATAAATACCTTTTTTTGTTTAAAAATATTTAATCTAGTTATTACTCATTAATTTCTCGTAGAAATTTTGAAACTGTCATTTCGTGATGTAATTTTCATATATAGAGATGGCTAGTATCAAAAATTGTGTTTTCAAGTTCTCGTGTTACTGAATGGCAGATTATTATACGGCTCACAGTAAACGAATTTCACTGTAATTAAATAACTTGAATAATCTCTGTAATTCAATGTTTTTATTTCCTCTTAATCTAATTGCGTCACATATTTTGTGTTAAATCTCTGACGTGTTTTTTTTTTTTTTTTTTTGCCGTCCTTGTGTTAAAAATTATAATTTTGTCTGTTCAAATAAGCATATTTTATTGGAATCGGCAATTTTAAACACTTTTCCGAAATTTGATTGAAATATCTTATGAAATTCATTGGGGTTGATTTTGCCCTTAGTTAAAATTTTTGATACTTGACATAGTTAAATGTTTTGCCTCCTTGTAAATATTAGAATTTCTATTTTTCTTGCTATTCTTAAAAGCAATGGATTTGAGTTCAACAACTTGACTCTTTATTTAGAGTATTCATTATGCAATCTCATTGTATTGTCAACAGTTTCTCGTTATAATATTCTCTGCCATTGGTTTTATTGTACATTTAAAATTAACTTTCGTATTTAATGATTTTAGTTAATTTAAACTTGAGACTAAATTGAGACTTAAAATTGAGACTGTTTTTGGCATTATGACACACTTAAATAGTTTAATTTTGAAATATATAGGATAAATTTTTTATTTAATTTTTAATGTTTTTCTGTCCTTGACATCTTTATTTGATAGTTGTTTTAACGGATAAGTATTTAACAAGACGATGAGGGAATTTCTCTTTTCCTTGCCTTGGTTTTCCTTTTTTTTCCCCCTTAATGAATTAAGTGCAGTGGATTTTCCTTTTGGCCAACTACTATATTTCCCCTCTATCTTTTGAAATATTAAACGACATAGGTTAGACCAGCTATAGCATTTTCCTACCTTCGTATTAGTATTTTTTACAATGAAGATACTAAAAAAAACCGGATTATTAATTAGTACAGTACTTAACGTAACTATTCAAACTGAAAGGTTTCATCTCTTTTTAAATCTAATATATTTTCTACTCCATTTCTTCGATTTAATTTTCATTGTATCTGGACAACAACTGAACATTCGTTTGGTCGTGTTAAATCAAACTTGGGTTACTATAAAATATTCTATTGTTTAAAAAAAAAAGGTCTGAGACATAATTTTATAAAGTTAGTGGTAACATTTCTTTTGAACTTGAAACTATTTTTGCAATTAAAACTATGGATTTTAGCTATTTTTATAAACTTAGTTTCTTTTTAAATCATTTTTTCTGCTCCATTTGTTTTATTTTATTCTCACTTTATCTGAACATCTATTGAATTTTCCTTTGATCGGGTTAAATCAAACTTTGGTAATGATAAGAGTTTTTTTTTTTTTAAATGGAAGAGAAAATTTTGATCCACAACCCTATAAAATTAGCGGCAATGATTCTTTCGAACTTAAAATTATTTTTACAATTAAAAATATTTGACTATTCGTTTTTATTTTCTCTACACTTAATCAACCATTGAATTTTCGTTTGATCGTGTTAAATCAAACATCCGGTAACGATTTAAAAAAACTTTTGTTGCTAAAAAATCGTCTAATGCACAACCATATAAAATTAGTGGCAATATTTCTTTTTAGTTGAAAATTATAATTAAAAATATTTAACTATTCTATTTATTTTCTCTGTACATGACCAATCATTGAATTTTAGTTTGATCGTGTTTAATCAATCTTCTGGTAACGGTAGAAGAAACTTTATTGTTAATAACCGCCTCCTTTTTGAAGTCGGTTAAAAAAAAAAGTTTAATTCACAGCCCTACAAAACTAGTGGTAAAATATCTTTTAAGCTTAAAACTATTTTTGTAATCAAAAACATTTGACTATTAGATTTTAGTTTCTCTATACCTGACCAACCATTGATTTTTCGTTTGATCGTGTTAAATCAAACTTCTGGTAATGGTTAAAGATTTTATAATTAAAACGAGCTGATGTGTGCATCACATGACTTCCTTTTACTCCAATTTAATGTCATTTCCACATTATTGCAATTTTAATGCGAATCAATGTTTACTCTCTAAATATCACCAACAGTAACCAAAGTAAAACCAAATTAAAAAAAAAAAAAAAAAAATCGCCAAATTTGTCGTCGATTTGGCGACAAAACTTGGCGACCAAAAGACTAGCGGTATATCGCCAAGTGTCCGATAAATTATAACACCACTTGAGTTTACATCGAAATTAACAATGATTTCCCCCCAAAAAGGGGCAAAAGACCCCCTTAGGAACTTCCGAATGCAACCAAAAGAGAAGGTGCACAACTAGACTAGGAGTCTACGTGCCAAATTTCAACTTTCTAGGACATACCATTTTTGCGGTATGCGTGATACATACACACATACACACATACAGACGTACATACGGACGTCACGAGAAAATTCGTTGTAATTAACTCAGAGGTAGTCAAAATGGATATTTCGGGTGTCTTTACGTTTCTAGGCATATATCCACGTGTGGTTGGTCGAAAAAAAAACTCAACATTAATTCGGGGGTGAGCAAAATGAAAATTAAGGCCGAATTTTGAGTGAAAATTTTTTCGCGAATACAATACTTCCTTTTTTGGAAAAGGAAGTAAAAATGAAAGAAAAAAACTCTAATGCACATTCTTATAAAATTAGTAACAGTATTTCTTTTCAACTTATTAAAAATGTTTAACTTTTCGGTTTTATTTTTCTGTGCGTGACCAACCGTTGAGTTTTCGTTTGATAGTGTTAAATCAAACTTTCGGTATCGATTAAAAAAAAAAAAAAGAAATATTGTTTAAAAAAAGTCAAATGCGCAATCTTATAAAATTAGTGGTAAAATTTCTTTTGAACTTAAAACTATTTTTGCAATTAAAAATAGTTAAATATTTACCCCATTAATTATTCATTGATTTCCTTTCAAAATATTAAAATTTCTTTTCCTCTTGTCCCGATTTTTTTCAAAAGCAAACTTTTTTGTGAATTCCACGACGTGGCTCTTACTTAAGGTAATCTTCCGGGTTTTTAATGTTGAAAAATTTCCTTCACAACGAAGAATTTAATGAGCATGTATTCCTGCGCTCATTATCATAGCATAACGAAGGAGTCCGGCACGCAGCGCCTAATTATATTTCTTCAATGGAAAGCCCTAATGAAGGCTTTTCCTCCTTTTTTAGTAACTTCAGTGCAAGTTTTTGTATTGATATTTCACAAAAGAGATTTTTTTTTATTAATAAAAACATGCCATTTTTGAAAATTCAGTTTTATTTATGATCGGAAGAACATGTAGGACATCTTCTTTGATTACATACGACTATCGTGATGTTTTCTTTTATCGAAGCATTCTCATGAACAAAAACACTAAGAACTTGTTCGTAAGTTATTTTTTTAAGTTTTAAAGTTTGTGCAATAATAATCATTTTTTTAATGTTGAATTATTATGAAAAGAATATGAATTGAAAATAAAATTGAAACATTGCAATTTAAGTCAGAATGTCATTTCGCAACAATGTTTGATCATTGATGTTTTCACTCTAAAATTCTGTTTCTGCCTCTTCATATTGCTTTTTAACTTTTTTTTTTACCACTTAAAAAAAAACTAGTTTTTTTATTGATTCTTCCTTTTATATTTTTTTCAAAATTAAAATGCACGAAAATTTAATTAAATCAACTGTACTGCTATGCTTTCGGCTTCCAAAAATTTTTTCGTATTTTATACATAGTCTGGAGGGGGGGGGGAGAAAAAAAAAAGGGAAGAAAAAAAAAGAAACCCGCTTTTTCCGTTAAATGCTATTTACACTAGACTCACAAGAAATGTGTAAGTTATCAGATATAATATTTGTATACAAGACCTTTAAAAAAATTTAATTAAGTCTCGGCTCCATATAACACTAAAATTTCAACCACAGATAGTAATTTCGGCGACATATTTGCAAGCATCATCTTGTAACCACTTTTCGTGAAATGCGGTTCAACCGTCGCTTCACAATTAAATTGAAAAAAATGCATTTCGTAATAGTTTCGGTACGGATTTTTTTTTTTTAAATTATGAAGCAACTCAGCAATAAAAAGGTGTTTCATGTTTCTATAAACATTAATTTAGCTTCCATTAGGATTGTGAAATATTTTTTAAAAATTGACCTGAAATCGAATAGGGTGTTTCGATGAAAAATTATTGTGAGTAGCTTTTATGTATGAATATCCAGTTTCAACATAAAACATTCAATGTTTTTTGGTTTGATTTAAAATACAATTTGCTCACGTTTCAGGCGCCGTATGTCATTGCTAAATGAAGAAACGACAACAGCCTTACAATTCAAAATGAAAATTAATTGCATTATTTATGGTTTCTCCTTTTAAAAACATACCTAAAAAGGCTGCGCAGCTCTCAAGGAACAAGAATTAAACGTATTTTACCTCTCTTATCTTAAAAAAAAAGTTGCAGCCTATTGATATATTGGCTTTTTCTTTAGTTTCTTGCTACAGTGAAACTTGTGAAAGTTGACCACTTGCGGTGCAATACTTTGGTGGTCAACTTAGACAGGTGGTCAACTTACAGAGGATAGTAACGAAAACTTTTTTTTGTCATTTCTTGCCCCATGCATTCATTTTTTAACTAATTGGAATACTTTAAATTCACTTTCATTGTTTAACATTACTTTAAAACAATAAGTAAAAATGTTTTTAAATATTTTTAGAGATTATTTAACAGAATGACGCGTAAATTTTCATACAAAGTTAAAATGTCTGTAAATTGATTGAAGGAAAAAAAATGTCTCATTACTTATGAAGAACTACATACTTGACATTAACAATTACTAAAAATTCATAACAAGTCATAAGTGGTTTAAATTCTTCATTTGATTTTTTTTTTTTTTTTTTTTTTTTTGAGCATTTGTAACAATGGTAATCTACTTTTCAACAAAATAACTCCTTAACGAAGTTTGGCATATTTTCTTTGACTTAACATAAGCCCAATGTTTTTCGATAGAAACATAAATAGTATTCATTGTTTTTTTTTTTTTAATGTCTGGTTGCTTATTTGATGCATAACTGATTAATCTTTTAGTACAACCTAATGCTTTTGCCAAGTGGTCAACTTACAAAGGGTTTTTTACAATACTCCAAACCAAAGCTGGTGTATATTAGTGGTCAAGATAGACAGGTGGTCAAGATAGAGAGGTGGTCAAGTTACAGAGGTTTTCCTTCATTATATAAGACTAATTCCGTTTCTGCCAAAGCGGTCAACTTAGACAGGTGGTCAACTTACAAAGGTGGTCAACTTTACAGGTTTTACTGTATTCGTTAACTGATTACATTCAAAGTATCATGCAACTTGAAACTCATTAAAAAAGTACAGTTGATAGCTTCAGAAAGGAACTTGTTACTGACACCTTCTTCAAAGAAATTATGGATGAAATTTACCTCTCCTTGTTCTTCCAAACAAAATACAATAATGTTATTGTTATTTCATATTAAATCGTTGATATATTTTTGCATTAAATGTTACCTGTTTTGAAAAAGTAAGGAAAGAAAACAAACCATTGTAATTCTTTAAAGGTTGTTGATAGGCGCGGATCCAGACGGGGGTTAAGACTCATGATATTAAATTTCTGAACATATTATTTTGTGCCAGAAACATTAAAATTTTCCCCTAGTGAAAAGAAACCCTTTCGGAAAAAAAAAAGTTTTTTTCTCAAAATTTCGTGTTTTTTTCCGATTGTTCACATCTCTAGATTAGTGTTACTTTAAGTCTTTTTTTAAGTAAAAAAGTTACATTCTCCAATTAGTATTCACTGTAAAGTCAGAACAAACAACTGTGTATAGTATTTCAACGATTGTACTAATTAAAACATTTTAAACGAAATATTGCAACATGTAACCCGTATTATGTCTTATTAAATAAATAATAATAACTTCTATTAAAAAGGACGAAAATATTCAAAATCATGGACTAAAGACCTTTAAGAAAATCTGAATTTTCATTAAAGAAAGAAGTAAATGCTGATGTAAACTAGAGATAAGCTTGATTTCGAATTTAAGATATATATATATATATATATATATATATATATATATATATATATATATATATATATATATATTTATTATTTTTCTTCTATCTACTTTTTTTTCTGTAAGAAAACGACTTCTCAGGGTTAAAAAAATTGGAGACGTTTGACAACTTTTAAATTTTATTTTTAAGTGATATTTCAGTGCATTTTCATTCAAAGTGGTAAACTTTTATCCAAAGCATTTAATTCCAGCTTTTTATACACCCTTTTTGAATGAGGAGTTGATTAAATAGGACTTACACGAACGACTATTTGTACGAATATTTTGCAACTCAGCAACTTAATTTCTTAAATCTTTTCAATAAAAACTCAGAAAAGATTAATTTAAATAATGATGTTTGGAGGTAGTTTTTTAATGAGATTTCGGTATTAAAATGAAAATGCATCTGTAACTTACGCAAGTGCATACTAATGCCATGCTAATTTTGTAATGGTTATAAAAGTTGGATGTATGCTATTTATATTTTAAAACAACAAAAGAAAAAATAAATATTTTGTCGAAGAAATCGTTTTTTTTTTCTTTTTCCAACTTAAAATGTTTATGTGGGAAAAAATATTTTACACAAAAATATGTTTTTTGACTAAAGTTTTTTCCCCTTACTTTCATGCCCTGCCCCCTCCCCGATTGATTTGCACATTGCCATAGGAAGCATTGGGAATTCACTGGTGACTTGGTAGGATAGAGCAAAAAACAAAGTCCGGTTAAAATGCTCAAGATTCTCTTAGTTTACTCTTAGTCTAGGGACCTAGGCATACGCGAACCATATTTAAAGAGTTAGTGACTGTGTTGAATAATTAGGTATACATTGAAAGATGTTTTAAAATGATGATTTTCAATGTTAGAAAAGCATGCTTATTTAGTTTACGAACTCGCTCATTTACTAATTTGAATATTGTACATGGTTAATTCATTTCGAAAAGTTTAATTAATTCTGTTCAAGCACTCTAAAGCATTAAAATTACGTAATACAACCGATGCTAAAAGCATGTAATATATTGAATATTGCGCATCTTTATTCATTATGTATTTAATTATCGTTACACTTTTATGGAATCATTATTAGTTGCAATTGGCGACCTAAACTACTTGGAACATTTTCTTTTGAAACATATCTTCCGAAGTTCCAAGCAGTTTCCTTTCAGAACGTAAATATATTTTAGCGCGAACAACGAAATACACCTATTATAGAAAAAGAAAAGAAACTCTTGTTAATTTTTTGTGCAAAATTTCTGCAATATAAATAAAATCATGCAATTTATCTCACAATTTTCCAATTTACGGCTTGTGGCGAATTAACGAAAAACTGGGGAACTCACATGGAGAAACGTAAAATTGCACAAGAGCCGTTCTTGAAACAGCGGGACGTAAGGTTATTACCAGAAATTATAATAAGCACTGAATCTTCGACCCGCTTGCAAATTATAATTGGGAAACAAATGTAAACCGGGCATTATCCCCTGCCCCTAAAGGTAAATGATTTAGAAAGGTGCGAAATCTCACACTTGCCCCAATGGTAAGGTTCTGCCCAGTTCACTAACAAGCCCAAATAAGGGCCTCTAGATCCTTTCTGCGTTTTTACGAGGATCTTATTTATGGCAAGTTTTGCTTGCACTTGAACTGTAAGATCTACAACTCACTCCTGTAGGATTAAGGGGTCAAGGAGGCAATCCCTAACAGCGCGCACACGTTGCCGATAATTCATTCCATGTGGCAGTGGTCCTCTTCGATGCAGCTAGTCCTGCAGCATTAAATCAAATGGCGAAGAGGACGCTGAGGTGTGGATATATTCTTTTGTTTCGCATTGGGCTGCATTTGAAACGGGTTTAAATCCTGTTGCAAAATATAAAAAATGGTATTAAGACAGCTTTATTAAATGTTAAGATGGGTAGATATTATGTACGAGGTATGCTGTCCATCCGTGGTGCTTGGAAAGTTGAAATATGTTGAAGCGTAAGAATTGGTTAACATGATTATCTGTCTTTGTTGAATGAGCTTGTCTCATTTTGGTTTCTTTTTTTGCGTTGGAAATTGAAGGGAAAAGGTTGTATTGTATCGTAAATTTATTGAATTCATTGATCGGATCAGTACATTGGAACGTCTCAAGATCAGTCTGATCTTGGAGACGTTTACATGTTTATTATACTTTTGATAATTAATGTCTTTTATGCTGGTCTTAGCTTCCCAAGTTTCGCCCTTTTAGACTAAATGACAGTTTTTTATTTTTAATTCCTTATGTCGAGAGTTTAACCGCGAACAAGGTAACAGTTTTAAATAAAAACATGAGCTAAAACCTTTACTCAATTGCGAATACAGGGGGAGGGTTTTGGGAGTCACGACCCCCCCCCCCCCCCCCCCGCTAAACCGTCGACCCTATTATACACCCACATTGTGTTCAAAAAATTTATGAGTAAAATGTAAGCAATTGCAGTTCTCTTTTAAATTCATCAAAACATTTTAGAAGTGAAAATTTGAAATACTACTTCTTTTCATTGCTTATGAAAGTAATTAGTAACGTTTTTGCCCTATTAGGTGCATTATTCCTGACCGATTTGGTGCTTTTTAATGACACCCAAGCAGTTTCAGAATTTTTTCGCACACAAAACCGTAGGCTCGTTCGTAGGGGCACAGAGAGGGGGTTATTCCTCAATATGCCTCCCCCCCTAAAACGGTAACCTATATTCGCCAATAGCATTTCTAACGCCTTTTGTCTTTAGAAGCTTGGACCATCATGTGGCGTAAAATATATATATATATATATATATATATATATATATATACTGAAGTTAGATAAATAACCCTTACAAATCAACTGTAGAAAATAATTTTTAATAATTTTTGTTTCGATTTAACAAAAACCTCTTTAACTCTTGTTAAGATATTTATCAAAAAATAAATAGATAAAAAAATATTTTAAAAAGTGACTCATAAGGTCCAAGACTGGACTTCTGTAAGACACTTTATGAAGTTATCACATTTTAAATAATAATAACATATATTGCATAATTATTAATAATATATATTTCATTATCAAATTTAATGATATATTCATTTGTTTAGTAATGTTCAACTTTCAGATGAAACCAACGTTGAAGATGTTTAATCCAAGCAATATTTAACTAAGGAAAGGTTTTGATGGAAAATAATTATAAACTCATAATGCGAATAAAGCTGAAAATTAACTTAAAGAAAACGCAAATTGTGAAGAAAGTACTGCAAAAAGCGGTTGAAGTATTTTATTCACGATTTGTGCTTTATTTACGTTGCTTGTGTTTTATCCACAAATGTAATGGTACAACAGCTCATAGCCTGCTGTATACTTAGCATAGTACTTAAACGGGGGGGGGGAATACAGATAGGCCACACTTGTCTCCATCGGAATGCGAAAGTTTCTATCTAAAGATTGTTGAAAACTAGGAAACTGCGCACAATGTTTAGATGATGACAGCCACTAGCGCGAACAGAATTTACCTTTTTTTTTGGGGGGGGGGGGGGGGGGGGGTCAGGGTGCGGGACCTATTCTCCAGGTTGAGAAACGCTGTACTATGTAGTCATAGTAATAAAATAAAACACATTGGAAAATTACCACATGGAGAAGAAAAAAAATCTTGAAAACTTTTCATTCGGGAATCGTAATTTGCGAGAAGGCAGCGCGATTGTTTGTTTGTAACAGTGCTGTTATTTCTCTTTGACTGTAGCTTTAATCCGTCTAATTTCACTAAAAAACTATTTATCCATTTATATCTCAGTTGTAACTGGTGGCAATAATGTTAATAATAATAACAAAAAATAATAGCGTGTTATTTTTTCTTTCACATCTTTAATTTAATCATTCAATGTCATTACTCGATTTCACAGCTAAAAATACTGGGAAATATTTGTATTAATAATAAAATCCATAAAAAAAAATTCTTTCATAACTGCAACTTGCTGATTTACTGTCGCTAATATTCATGACTTTATTTCACTGTCATCAGTATGTTATTGAGCTTCTATATCACTGCTGTAACTGGTAGGAATAACGTTAATAATAATAAAAAAAATAATAACGTGTTACTTTTTCTTTGGTGATTCCTTTAACTTAGTCATCTAATGTCACTACTTAGTGTGAAAATACTGGGAAATATTTATAATAAAAATAGAATTTAAAAAAAAAACGATTTTTCTTTGATAACTGCAATTTGCTGATTTACTGTCGTTAATATTCATGACTTCAACTCACTAACATCAGAAAGTTATTGAGCTTATATATCACAGCTGTATACGAATTGAACTATGTTAATAAAGAAAAATACGTTGTTTTTCTTTAATGATAACATAAACACTCACGTCTAATGACACTAATCATTTATCGATGTATTTATATTGCAATTGCAAATGATGAGATTTTGTTAAAAAATGGAAAAAATAAAAGAAAAACTGAAGCATCATTTCTCTTTTGGGGAAAGTTTTGGGCCGCGAGAGTCAAGGAGGGCCCCTTGTCAGTCTGGTCGCCGGGCCACCTTCACCCCCTAAAACTTACCAAATTTATACTACTCCAATACCGTGCCGGACCCTTCAAAGAACGAGGCCCATAGTTACCAGGCTGATATGGTTTCTCGTCGGCTATGGATATGTTTAACAGATTAATAAAAGTCACCAATTCGTTTTTGATACTTAAAATCAGCAGCTGGAATTTAAGGGAAATTTGATGAAATAGAAAAATTAAAACATGATTATTTTATTTATTTATTTGATTATTTATTTACAGTTTTTTAATCTTATTTTGTTATTTTATTAATTTATTTCATTTATTATCTATTTATTTATTTATTTTTTTGATGATAAATTTCAACAGACTCATCTATGTTACTAATATGTTATTCATACATTTCTATCACAGGTGTAAATTATAAAATATATCTTAACAAAAAAATTAAAAAAAAATTTAAAACCCTACTTCTCGCCGACGCTAACTTCATCTACAGTCATAGCAATAAAATAAAACAGCATGGAGCGCTAACCACATGGAGAAGGGGGGGGGGAATCTTGAATACTCATCCTTCGGGAATCGTGATTTGCGACAAGGCTGCGTGATCGCTTGTTTGTATCAGCGTGAGTTACGGCAGTGGGGCGTTGGGAGGGAAGGACGGACCGTTTGTCCACATTGGCTTTGGAATCCGTTCGAGCACCGCCCATCCCAGCTTTAAATCACGATTTTCTTCAGTCTTTGCTCTCAGGAGCTGTCTTGAGTGTGCCTGAGTTGTGTAAGTTTTGCAAAAGTTCACACCCTGACTTGCTGCTGCGAGTCATAAATTTCACGCTGACTGAGGTGCAAGAATCCTCGGTGGTTTCCCCCCCCCCCCAAGAGAGCATCCCCCCCCCTCTAATTCGGAATTACTTGTCTATGCGTCAGTTCATGTTCTTTCAGTCATTGTTCCATTTTTTTTTTCTTCTTTGAATGGAAGATTCTGATGGTTAGATCAGTTATTCTTATCCTTGTTTGCAGAGCCGACAAGAGATCATGTCAGACTAGTCAGAAATTAAGGACCCGACTCCGAATCAGAGTAATGGAACTGTTATAACTTTTTGGGGAAAGAGGCCTCGTGACCAAACTGACAAGGGGCCTTGACTCTCGGCGGCCCTGCTTGCTTAAAATAGACAGACTCAGTTTATACCTATTGGAGAAGTTAAGTTTTTTTTATCGATAATATCTGCCTAAGATTTCGTCATTATCACTTCTTTTTAACCCCTAACGCCTTTAAAATTTTCGGTCCCGTATTGTTTTGTACTTTCTTCTTCCCATCAATTAAAACAATTTTTCGAAACAAAACGAATGTTTTATGTAAATATATATGTATTTTTTCTGATATAAGAATTAGCTATTGTAAATACAATATAAAACTAATTTTTTGAAATTTTTGTCAGACGTCATGTTTCCATAAATACCAACAGATACCAAGTTTTTTTAATGAGAAGTTTACAATATTCGAACCCGAAGTTTCAACAAGTAAACACAAAAACGGAAGGAAAATGAAATTTAAAATTGAATTACAACCTAAGTGCTATCGATGCAAAAAAATTTAAGTTGCTCCTCTAAAAAGTAATTTTGTTAACTCACTTCTTTTATTCTGTGGGCGCGATGAAACAACAACTAAGGTTTGGAAGCAGTAAATAATGGTATGAAATTCCTTTGTTTTACATTAAAAATTTGTTTTACTTAAAATTAACCTTTCACTTTAAAAAAAATGGCATTTGCTTAGATAAACAAAAAAAAAAAAAAAATTTGAAAACAAAGAATACTGTACAATATTTACGCTTCCTTAATTTTCGGGTTTTCTGTCCAAAATCTAATATTGGGCCATTCCACTGAAAGCTGTCATTTTGTCCCGCGCGTAACGATTCATATATGTCATTAAAAATAATACTTTAAAATATTAATGGGCAATTTTTTTCTGCTTAACGAATTTCAAACTTATGTGTGAATTCTTAAGCAACAAAAAAATTTCGTCATTACCCCCTTAAAATTATACATTTTTAATGAAATGTATGAACTGTCACGTGCGGGACAAAAGGTTGACTTTTGCGTGGAATGGCCCTATTAGAGGCTATCCATAAAAGACGTCACATTTTCTTCCATCATAGTATTTGACTCCGCCTTTGTCACTAAGTGTCATACTTCACCTTGCCCCTTCCCCTCCCCTCGTCACATGGCACGCTTATTACATAGGCATATTATTATGGAATATGTGATGTCACACATCTTGATACCACTTTTCTCTCCCTCTCTCTCTTCCTCCTTGTAACAAACTTACAATTTCATGAGACCCACCCCCGTTAAAGCACGACATCCATTGTGGACGACCTCTTATGTTTTTATTTATTTATTTATATTTATTTATTATTGTATTATTTGTTTGCACTTATTAATTAATTATTTTTTATTTATTTTTATCGCTCAGAATTTGGAGAGAAAAAGTTTTTATATCAAATATAAAACTGTCCTTTTTTGCTTTTAGCAGCGGACACATTTTCGTACATTTATTTATTTCTCCTAAATTATTTTTTTTAAATATTTTTTATAGATGCAAAATAATAATAAGGAACAGTTGAACAAGCATGGGAGAAAAAAAGAAGCTTTCCATGTTTACACTTCTTTGTTTTTTATCGGTAATTCGTTTATAAATATTCTGTTTCATTTGCTATTAATTCTATTCTCCCTTAATACTTTCTGCCGGATTCATGTCTGTTATATATTCCATGCTTTTTAATTTTATGCGTTGAGCTTTATCCTGGTAACTAAAAGAGGGATTCTTTCAAAGCCTGTCTGAGTTTGGACGGTAAAAAAAAAAAAAAAAAAAAAACACATGGTTACAATAAAGTAAATCTAATTGTTTATGCATTAGCTTATTTTTAAAAACTCATCATTTCGATTGAACAATTTTCTATAATAAATGTCAGTGTAATGATGTGGTGGTAAGAATAAGAGACCAAAGGAAAATTTTATTGCCTAAAAAGCCATGACATCAAATAAGCAAACATTTTTTCACTAAGATATTCTTTTAAGTTTAAATTGCAATTACTTTTTAGTCTGTTTAAAGTGAAAAACAAAGTAAATTGCAGTTTATTTTTCAGCGTCATCGCAGAATGATTATAGAATATCAGTTTCCTTTTATTTATTTATTTATTTATTTATCTTTTTGAAATTAATATCACTTCGCTTTTATTTTGTAATTGAAAGTAAAATATAATTTACTGAGAGACAATTATGCAAAACGAGTTTTTGAGGTATTTGAAGGAACGCGTTTTGGATTCAATTATAACAATAGGAAATGTTGGAATTAGACGCTTTTTTCTCGATTTTTTTCAGCGGAAACCAAATAAGCAAGCCTGTACAATAAAGCTAAGGTACACTAGATGACAAAAATGCAAAACAATGAAAAATGAAAAAAAAAAAATACATTTACTGTCCTTTACATGCCCACTGCAGCATATTTTTAAAAAATATTATTCTTCAAAGAATATTATCAAATTACTAATGAAAGTTACAATTTTAAGTTAGTAGCCAGTGACCATCAGTAAATCCTTTTCATTTATTAGACAATTTAATTTTTCGTGGATAAACTATGTTAAAAAATACATATAAGCAGTAATCTACAGTCATAAATGCTGCTTATGGGCAGCACTTTGTTTAATCTAGATCAACTTTGGGGCTATTTTTTTTAAATAATCAAAGAAAGAAAATAAATATATGTATAAAAAAATGTGCAGTGAAACTGGACCCTTTTTTTTCAACCTCCACTTTTTTTATATCTTTTTCCTTATCTCTTTTTTTTTCTCTTATTCAACTCTTTATTGAAATTTATGTTGGGTTAAGAATAAATAAAAAATAAAGCTAATACGTATTTTAGCTAAATTTTGCTTTTGGTAAACTTAATATCCCTTTGTTAAAACATTTACATTATGGGGCAAGCTGAATATTACTGTGATAATAATACCGAAAGACAGAGGTGGATACAGACTACCATTGGGGGGGGGGGGGATCATGCTGAGGAATGAGCCCCTCAAACGAACTTAGAGATTTTAGTGCGAAAAACTTCTGAAATTGCTTGGGTGTCAATAAAAAGCACCAGATTGGCCATTAATAATACACCTTATAGGGAGAAAACGTTGTTAATTAATTTCATACGCGATAAAAAGAAGTATCTCAAACGTTTACTTTAAAAAAAATTAATGGATTTAAAAGATAATGCAATCGTTTGCATTTTGTTCATAAATTGTTTGAACACATTCTGGATGCATAATAGTGTCGAGGGGGGGGGGGTATGAGCCCCATGACCCCTGTATCTGCCCTACTGAAGGAGAAATAACTAAATGTTTGTCTGAATGAATAATTGTTTTAAAAATTATTTTAAAAAATGTTTAAAAGAATTATTTAATAATATAAATGGTTAGTAGTTTGCTCACAATGCAAGTTAATGCTGCGTAATTTTCAATTGCCATATTGTTTAAGCATAGAGTTATTTCCCACAAATTGCAACTGCCGTTATAATCACGATTTAGTTAAGGAATTGTTTTTCGGTATGTACCTTGATGATCATTTTAACATTTTGCAATTAAATGCTCAGTTTCCGCCATTGTGTTTTGAAGGAAATGAGTACGTACTGATCATTTACAAACGACCTTCTAACGAGACGACTGCTTTATTAGAAATTGTAGAATATAAAGCAACTTTTTTTTTCTTCATTTAAGTTAAATGTTTAAAAGACCTTGAATTTGAGACTGTGATTAACAAAATTACAAAAGTAATTACTTTTCTCCGGGATACCCTTGAAAACCTGTTATTTCGTGATGAATTTTGTCTTTGTTTCAATCTTCCACAAAAAAGTGCTGAAATGTTCTCGATATTTAACCAGCTATTAATTTGTACGAAATTCTATTATATTCTCAGAGCTTTTCGCCCTGTATCGGACAGAAAGAGTACATTCGATAAGTAATCAGACAATGTTTTTAGTTCTGTTGGGTTAGAAGCCGTTCATTTTGCCTCTTTCTTTTTTTTAATGTAAAAATACTTATTTCCTTACGCTCTGTGTTTTTTCTTATCATTTTTCAAGCTTTTTAACTAGTAGAAACGAAATAAAACAGGAACGATGAGATGTTTTGAAAGTCTGAATTACACAGATAACTTATTTAAAAATAATTTTAGGTAGGGAATAGCAATAATATCTTTAGGTGCTACTTTCATTACTTTATCTAGCATTTTGAAAGTACAGTATAACCCCGATTTAACTATTGTCAAGAGACTGGAAAAAGTTATCGTTGAATCAAGGATATCGTTAAATCAAGGAGCATGGACATTCAATGCAGCCAAATCCGGACCAGTGAAATGTATCATAAAATGGAGGAAATCGTTAAATCGGATATCGTTAAATCGGAGTTATACTACAGTATAATCCCGATTTAACGATTGTAAAGGGACTGGAAAAAGTTATCGTTAAATAAAGAATATTGTTAAATCGAGGACCATAAATATTCAATGCAGTCAAATCCAGACTAGTGAAATGTATCATAAAATTGAGGAAATCGTTAAATCGGGTGTCTGTTAAATCGAAGTTATTCTGTAGTTTTTAAACTGATTTAAATTTTTGATGGTTAGTGTATAATGTAAAAGTTTTTTCTGAATCTCGAAAAAAAATTTCAAAAGTGTCCGGACCCCAACTAAAATTAAATGACCACCCCCGCTCTGAGTCTTTAAAAGTCTTGCAATTTCCAAATCTGGGATTTTCACAAATGGATCAACTACAAAAAGACCGAGAAAAATTTATCCAATCTTCTCAACAAATGGACTTAAACCGCCCATAAACTATTTGTGCCGCAGTCGATAGGGATTTAGAGCCGAATTGCCGCAAAGAATCCCTGTAAAGCTACTTTCCCTCCTCATTCCCCGCCTGATTAACCGTAATTAACGACTTCTTAACGGCATTCCGATAGCCATGTCGCTGGAACGGTTCCTTTCTTTTAACTGATCCTACAGGAAGTTGCTTTTTCGGACTTTCATTCTAAATTGGCTTCTGATGGACAAAGTGTTTTCCAATGATTGTGGAGGCGGTTGAAAAGTTGGTGTCTGAAAGAAGTTTTCAGTAGTACATCGACTAGAAGTAACTTATTGCGTAAAGCATTATTGCTTTTGTTGTTTTTCAATAAAAAATGCCAAAATATTGCCGCATACACACAAAGGATCTAAGATTTCGTTTAGGTTTAACAATGATCTTTGAATGTTATCGATGGACGGAACGCTTTGATATGAAAATGCTTTCATGTTTGGAGTAACATGAATTATACGTCACCACCAGAGGGGCATGGGCTTTTCAGGGCTGGATCGTGGACAAAAAAAGATCGGATATACCAGAAGACTGGTATAAACACAATGTTAACTTGAGTGAATGTTTTATTCACATATTTTTTTCTTTTCAAATTTCTCTTCTGTCTTGTAAAACCAGCACAGATGGGTGGCGGAAGCCCCAGTGTTCCACGTAGAACGATTGAGTAAGACTACTGGTTTGAAACAAAAACAAGTGAAAAGTGATAATTTACTTCGATGCTAGTGTAGATTTTGTTAGAATTTCGCACCGCCTAATCACAAAGGAAAAAACTCACGTAAGTTTATCCAGTCACCTAAAGCAGATTAAAACTCACTGATCATTATTCCTAATGATATTTTAAGTCTCTAACTCTTCTCACATTCTTGCTAAGCTTGCAAACTCATATTATTTAAGCGAAGAGAAAGAAAAAAAAAACTTTCGTGATAACCAGTGTTATTTTAAAATTCCAGCTCGAAGTCAACTTTCTGGTATATTAACTCAAATCATACGTCTTTTAAGTTAACATTTCTTTACACTAATGATCAACAAGTGTTTAGAATGCTCCGTCGAATGAGCTAGCTGCCTTTTGTGACAACAAATCCGTTACCTGGCGTCACGCATCCGCAAGTAAAGACTAGAGATAAAGGGCCATTTCTCCGAAATCAAATCATTCGAATGAAAAAATGGGCGGGAAAAAAAAGGAAATTATACCACTTTTTTTAATTACAGATTCCTGATCGTGGCTCCGTAGTCAAAATACACTTTTTTTTTTCTGCGCGTGAAATTATATGGTCTTCTTGCAACTGGCTTTTTGCTTTCCGTACTGAGATGAAAGAATGTTTTTAATAAATGCCGAACATTTTTTCGCCTCAAAAACATTTTTTTTTTCCTTCGTATGTGCTTTTTTTTCATAATCTGACGCATCACATTCCGTAACGCAACGTTTGTATTTCAGAGAAGAGCTAGAATTAGAAATTCAATTTAGGCATGCAGAGGAAAGAAGTGTGCTTGTTCTTTTGCAATAATTGCTTGTAGACTTACTTTTACTAAGCTATCACGGCAAGAATTACTGAAAAAGCAAACATTAGGCGTCAAGGTTTGTGTTTGTGAAAGAAGCATTTAGAATGTTAAATTCATTAGAAAAGTAAATAAGTTAATGAAGAAAAAAAGAATAATAATAAACCAAAACAAATATTTAAAAAGTGCTGCGTTTATTGTTAGTTTAAACAGGGGTGCCCACCTAGGGGGGAAGGCGTGGCGCAGTCTGCGAAATTGAAATTTTTAGGGGGGTGTTTTGAGTGGTAATCTTTACTTTTGGGGGCTCTTGCTATTGGGGGTCTTCGCTGTATGAAGAGGGGCTCTTGCTATTGGGGGGCCTTCGCTATATTTAGGGGGTGCGACCTTGCTCTTAGGGGTAGGCACCTCTGGTATAAAGGTAGTTAGAGACAGAGAATGTAACGTTTTAAAATTATGTGTAAAACGCGTTCAGATCGTAGGTAAGCTTTCATTGATTTTTTTTTTCCAGTAAAAGGTTCATTTGGCCCCATGTTGTTGGGTGGTAATGTGTGAAAGTGTTAAAATAGATAATAACTCTGAAAAACGTCCAGAGCTCCCAAATATCCTTTGAATTCTTTTTTTTTTTTTTTTTTTTTTGCAGAAATAGAAAAAAAAAGGT
Organism: Uloborus diversus; assembly: GCF_026930045.1. Classification (NCBI taxonomy): domain Eukaryota; kingdom Metazoa; phylum Arthropoda; class Arachnida; order Araneae; family Uloboridae; genus Uloborus; species Uloborus diversus. Next base: position 83,998,425 of record NC_072739.1, on the reverse strand, counting down.
TGTTAATAATGCTATTTCCCGTAGACTTAACACTGGCGCAGGGTAGACAGATATAAAAAAATATTGAATCAAAGGGAATTACGGAAATGCTTTTCTTGTATATTTTATAATTGTGGAAATTAGTTAGCTTTGATTTCGTTAAAAAATTTTATTTTAATTACTTATTTATTTTTAGCATCGAAAAAAAATGAAATAGGAAGCGCTTTAACTTTTGGCCAAAAAAAAAAAAAAAGAGCAGCAAACGATTTCGTTTTTGATTTTTAAAAAATGTATGAAATTTCTTAATTATTCCTTTCTGAAGTTTTAATATTTTTCCAAAATGATACTTTACCTATTCTATTTTTCTATTAGATTAAACTGACATATATGGACAAATAATTACGACAAAAATCTATGGAAAGGTACAGGCATTATTTCTTAATTTTTTTCGTCATGTTTTCTCGTTTTGACCAATAATAAGTGAACCAAATGCAATATTACAATACAGAGGTCTACCTTGCGTGGGTGACACTCGGGGCGGTAATTTGTACTGTTACTCCCCCCCCCCCCTCCCCTCTGCAAATGAAAAAAAAAAGTTTTTAATGTTCTTTGAAATCATGAAATTCATACAATTTTCAGAAACAACTTAATTTTCGTGTTATTACGAAATTTTAAGCGGGTTCATGTACAAATAAAAACCATAAACGCATTTTATACAGTTTTGCCCTAGACGCATATGAGCAGAGCTGTTGCGAGGTCTAAAAAGTAAGGGGATGCATAAAATTGGCCCCTTAATTATTTCAAGCGTATGTGAAACACAGTGTAAAATAATGGGTTTCAGACCCTTGGTTTAAGAGGATGTCCCTACTATCTCTAAGTTTTGACAATGAACCTAATCCTCAGAAAAAAATCACTCCATGATGTGGGATGGGTGTGAGGGGGTTCGCCCCCTTCCGGATTTTTTTTCAAATTTGTAGTCTTAAAAATGCATTTTAGCTTTATATTTTTTAAAAACTTGCAATTCCTTTTTGGGTGTTACCCCCCGGGGGACCGACGCCCCCCCCCCCGTAGTGACGCCACTGTATAATATCATAATCGTTCCCATCATTAATTAATTGAAGAAACCAAAACAGACTCCCAAAAGCACACTTGCGTAATTCTCTGATTTGTGAAACTTAATCCTTCATGTCAATCATTTTAAATTAATTTTGTTAAATTACGCGAGGAAATTAAAAACTCGACAGCAAAAAAGCATCGTCACATTGAACTATGATTTAGAGTTCATTTACTCCCCCTTCGTCTACTTGCTTGAACTGCTTTGGGCTTTTCAAGGACAATAAAAACAAAACCTTTTTCTCTTGGATTTCTTTCCTTTGTGTTCATGAAAGAGAAGAGGAAAAATATTTTATATCAGATTTCTGGAAAAAAAGATTCATTAGATTAACATCCACGCTCTGAGCTTTATGCTTGGTTGGAAGACGCGAAGTTTATCTGTAGAAAAGAAATATTAATGTCTATTAGAAATACGGCTTCAGAGGAGCATTTTTTTACGATTGAATCATGTTTGGTAGAGGATATATCACGAAGAAATATTTTTGGTTGATTCTTATTGGAATAAATTATTAGCGTATATTTATTCTTTCGTTGCATTTCCTTTGCAATACCCCCCCCCCGCCCCCCGAAATAAAAGAAATAGCAGTTCAATATGGGAAGTATGCATTTGAAGTCAATAAAAACAGTATGAATCAGAAAATAAAATCGAATGCTATGGAAATTGTTTTTACATAGAAGGTAAACGGCACTATGTCCGCAAGATTTATTTTTAAAGTATACCTTAAAAACATTTAAAACTACATTTAATGCTAAAAGTCAGAGGTCCAAAGATTATAAAAAACATTTTCAATTTATAACCCCATAAATTACAATTCGGTGAACTAACAATCACGAAAAATAACGTGAAACACAACTTCGGGAAAGTTTTGTTTCTAAAATAGCGTTTTTTTTTTTTTTTTTTTTTTTGAAAATGGGGTAGTTTCCAAAATTTTAAAAGTATTTTTTTTTCTGAAAGAGCATGCTTAGAAACATATGATCTGACCATTTTTTGAATAATTTATTTAAGTTTAATATTTTAAAAAAAATACTTAAATCGTTGCGCTTTCATTGTTTACACTTCTGTCGTGTGACATCACAAATGATGAAATGACATTCAATGTTGCCATTCACAGAACAAAATATTTAATTCGCATCTTTACTCACGTGTATTGGCAACAATATGGTTGATAGCAAGCGTAGAGCGCAATTTTAATTCGCTGCTTGCTTATCATAACGTGGAAACATAGTAGAAAGATGCGCCAAATTGCATCATTTGTGGCGTCATAAAGACCACGCCTTGTTTGAAAAATCGGAAATTTAAAAAAATTAATTAAAAAAAACTGTTGGGAAAATGAAAGTATTTTCTGGGTCCATGTAATTTTTTTTGCTCATTCTATCCGTTTCAATGACTAAAAGTAGTACTTTTGACTGAAGGAAACCACCCCATTAGTAACATTTCTACAATTTGAGGCACTGAAATGTCTCAAAGTATCATGCGATTGCTAGTACGTAATGATCACAAATTAAGAAAACAATGGCGAAAAATCTTTGGCATTTGGAGGGCTGGTTATTTAAAACCTGCTAAAAAGTCATTTTTTATTTTTACAAAACTGACGAAACTATATTGCTAGATGGCAAAAATTTTTTGATAACATATGATAAAAATGAAAAGTAGCTCTTTCTTAATTTTTGAACAAGGTCCCTAATCCTTATTATTATTGAATTTACATTTTAATTTTAGATTTAGCGGTTGTCAGTTGTTTGTTTTCTTTCTTGAAAATTAGCACAACTTTAAAAATATTTGTTTAGTTACGAACATTTAGAATATTTTATTCAATCCACAACTTTAAACCTAACATTGTTAGAAAAGTGGTTGCCAGTAGTTGATCTCGAAGCTTATAAATAAAAAATAAATAAATGTGTTAAAAAAAGCGATCGTTTATCGTATTTTGCGGCCAAAATTTTTATTTGGTGCCTAGGTTTCCAATCCTAAATGCTAAATTTGAAACCTAAAGTTTCAGATCACATTGAAGCTTTTCTTCCTTGACTCACTGTAATTAAGACCCGTGGTGGGGCCGAAGGACCAATTAATAAAATCATTCTCTTTTTGTATATTTTACAAATATGCTATCGACAGTGTGGCATACAGCAATGCATATCGAAAGAGTATTTAATAGAAACTTCGTTATTTCTTCATACACATATATTTGATTCATTAAAGTGGCGCCTAGGTTATTCATTTTGACGTCTAGAAACTGATGCGAGTGACCATAATGACGCCTAGATTTATTTTCTTATCTCTAACACTGCTTAAAACGATTGCTCGTTTTTAAGGACAATTTATCAATTTTGGACTGTAATTTATTGTGCCGACGAATACATAATTAAAAAGTAGATTTTCTCCTACAAAAAAACCTTGCTCACTAATTTAATGTATTTAAAATCGTACATCTTCAATACAAATCTAGATTGAAACCATTTTATGAATTACACGAAACTTTAAATTTTAACTTAAAAACTTAAATTGTAATATTTTTTTTCCAATTGTAATTTCCCTCCATCAGATGAATTATAACTTTCATCTGTTCATAAAGATTCGGTCCGTAACACTCACGAAATAATTTATGATTGTATAACTCAAACTTAATCAGCAAATAAATCATCAAAATAATCGCCTCTGTTTTATAATAACAAAAGATTACTGTCCTAGATAGCGCATTTGATTAAATGCAGCAATTATTGCGCAGAAGAAAATATTAAACTTAATTAATATAGTTGCCCTAAATTACGCTGGATGTTATTAAGAAAATGCATGATTTAAAGTCGCCTTATCGTGTTAAAGTATTTATAATTATGGCCTTTTCCGAATGTTAATTACAATCTGCTTTATTATTTGCAGAAATTTCGAATCATTGCCGCTTTATTTATATTAAAAATGACGCTTTGTTTCTGTTTTTGCAAAGGAATTTAAATTGGTTTTTCCGAGCAAATTTTCTAAAAGAAAAAAAAATCTTCTGTTTAATTAACGAATCTCTGGAAAATAAAAGCAGTTGTTGTTTCTTTTGTTTGTTAGAAAGAATTCAGGATTCTAAATGAAAGAATTGGAGGTTTTTCAGGGCGTTAATTTAAACGCTTTCTATATGCTGAAGCCTTTTGTTTTGTTGTTTTCTTAAAAAAATTTTTGCAAAAATATTTTTCGCTTTCACGTTAAATATTACATATACTTATCGTAAATTAAACACCTTGTTATTGTTTCAGAAGCCGTGCTTTCAGACCAAACATTAAAAAGAATGTTTATTCACATTTTTAATTTTGAATATTTACATTTTTGGAAGGAGTGGGCGAGAAATGTTTTGTTAAACTGAAGTGAAGTATAATTAAAAAAATAACAGGCAATAATTTCCATTGAATTTAAAGGCTTCACCTTTTCATGTGTCGTCACTTTTGTAACGAATAAAAGTTGGTGCCTTAAAATACACATAACTTACGTAATTAAATATATATATTTTTAATAAGTATTTATTAAAAATACTTTTTGCGACATAAAATGATAATAACTATTTTATTAACATTTTATATAGTAAATGAGATCTGCTAATGTCCAGTGCAGTACTTATTTAATTAACAGGCACGTTTGGGTTTAAATGAATAGTTTAATACAATTTGTCTAGTGCACGCAGTGCAGTGTGATATAGTTCATTTTGTTTTCTTATTCATTCATTGATAGATCACTCACGCATTCATTTAGTAATTTATTCATTTACATTCCTCCATTTATAGTTTTACTTAATTATTCACTTTTTTTCTTATTCATTCACTATTTTATTCACTGATATATTCCTTATCATGAAATTATAAATTAATTTATTGTTTCATAACTTATTCATTTATTTCTTCATTCGTTTACTTATTCATTCATTTGATGAAAAAGATTTTGAATGATCGAAAAAAAAAATATTTCATTGGAAAAAATATTTTTCACTTACTCACTGCCTCATACGTGGAGCACAGTAAAAGTTGTCTTTTTTTCAAAAGTACAAATTTACCGCCAATAGAGAAAAACGATATTTCAATGCAAATTATACTTAAAAAATAATTACGTTTTCTTTATGTACTGTAATTTTCTGAGTTTTTGAAACTAACGTTGTCTTAACTATATTTCATTTTACTCCGTGCTCCCCCAAATGAATAATACGCACACTCACTACCTGTGTCTTTACTCCATTGTTTCAGATTGTGTTTATCCGAAATAGGCTCATTTTAATATGACCAGATATTCACCTCGATTCCGCATTTTAAATAAAAAATATTCCGGGCCCCTTCTCCTTCCTTTTCAGTCCCACTTCCCAACTCTACCCTCTTTTTAGCAAGCAACCCTTCCGCCACTGCGCGTGCATTGCACTTGTTCCGTAGCAGACGATTGTAATCTGCGACACTCCTCTTTCTTTCCTTTTCCTCTTTTTTTTCGAACGCATATTTGTACCTCACCCCTTTTACCAACTTACATATTTCGTCACTTTTTTTTTTCTTTTACTGCTCTTCATTCTAGTAATTCTTAAGTTTTCCTCCCTCTAACTTCTACCTTTGTGATTTTTTTCCGCGCCTGTAGCATATTTTGTGTGAACTTTGTACTACGGAGTATTTTAACCCTTTTAGTTAGTTTATTTTTCCTTTTCACCTGTTTCTTTTTGCAAGACGCGCTTCGTCGATTTATTTTTCGTTAATTTTCTTTATCATGCTGACTATAAGCACTTTCGGAGAAATTTCTTTCGTTTACGTTTATTTTCTTTTCTTCTTTTCGTTTAAATAATAATGGAGGGGTGGGCGTAGACTAATTGATTTTTTGGTTTTCCAGGTGCGTTTTGTGGAACTGCGAGGATAAATGAAAATATTTTGTGATGACCTGCTGTTTTGCTCTTTCGTTAATAATAATTTTGAAAGCAGCAAAATACATTTGAAATTTTATAATTGCGTAAATTAGGTTTTTATAGGTGTGTTGTAAGTTCAATGTACTTATCTGATTTTAATTTGCTCAGAGATATTTTTTCCATTCTTTGAAAATTTCAGGCAAGCAACACGCTGGCGCACAAACTTATAAATGCATCTATATGTGAAGGACTCATAATTTCTTACAAAAGTAGTGCAAGTTGATGGTCATAAAAATTACAAATAATAATAATAATAATAATAATAATCCTGACTGCATGAACTTTGGTCATTGAATGTGAAAGAATCATAAATGTAAATCTTTCATAGTGGAAAAGCAAGTCAAGAGTAAGTTAGGTTTTAATTGACGTGCTATAACTTTCATATATCTATATGAAATTAATGTAATCGGAGATTTTTTTTCCACTCTTTCAAAGCTTCAGGCATTTCAAAAGCCGACACACAAACATATAAATGCATATATATGTTTAGGGCGTATAATTTCTTGCAAAAGAAGTGCGGGTTGATGGTCATACAAATTGCAAAAGAAATAATAACAGTAATAATAATAATAATAATTGAACAAATTACCGGTCATTGAATGTAAAAAAATCATAAAGTAAATGTTACATAATGGAAAGGCAAGGCAAGCGTAAATTAGGTTTTCATTGGTGTGCTTTAATTTTAATGTATTTGCATGAAGTTAATGTACACACACATAATGTACATAATGTGACAGTTGTTTTTATCACTTTTTGAAAGTTTCAGGCGTATAACACACACACACACACACAAATGTATAAATGCAGATATATGTGCAGAGTTTATAATTTCTTACAAAAGAAATGCGAGTTGATGGTCACACAAATTATTGTAATAATAATAATAGTAGTAATTACTATTATTATTATTGTTATCATCATCAGCATCATCACAAACTATCGGCCATTGAATGTGAAAGAATCACACCATTAAGTGTTACATAATGGAAAAGTTAGACTAGCGAAGTATAAGATTAAAAAGTAGCCATAGTAAGAAGAAGACTAGCGAGGAAAAGACATAAAAAACGTAAAGTTGAATAAATACCTTTATGCTTTAAACGTAAATTAAGAAATAACAACGTTTAACTGCACAAAATGGCGGATAACTGTATACACGTGTTTCGAGGTTTCAAGGAACCCATCCAACAATGTCTTTTTATCTATATGCTCACTTATTTTGCACTGTAAGGAGTGTTCCTTGTAACCTCGAAACATGTGTATGCAGTTACCTGCAATTTTGGGCAGGTAAATGTTGCTATATAATACAATATGTCAACAGGACAAAACTACAGAAATGCAATAGACTGACACTTATAAAACGTAAAACAACAACTCATGAAATATGCATCCTGAGGAGTGGTATGGAGTAAATGGTAGGTTGCGAACCCAAACCTGAAATTGTTAAGTTTTGCAAAGTGAAAATATTTTTAAACCGAAAAAGGTCCCCTGTTTACACTTGTGGTTACACTGAATGAAATAAAGACCATAAAACCCGTAACTGAAAGTCACGCCATGTGAACGCTTAATTTAAAATGCAAAAGAGTCCATGCTACACAACGAGATAATATGGTAAAGGAGTATAACACTGAGCCTTGCTCAAAGCTAAAATAATGACTAAAAATGTTCAAGAATTATACAATGTAGCGTTTAGTGTTAAAGAACGAATATCAAAAGAGAATTGCAATGACAAAATTAAACAAGGGAAAAGATAAGGCTCATGATTAATTAATAATTTTGAAAAACGCTAAAGGCTAAGAGTTGCATAATGTGAAAATAATAATCACGGTCAAACGAAGTTGAGAGTGGGTGTTATAGCACAAAGAACACAGAACAAAGGAGTACAAGATTGAGAGTTACAAAATGTAAATTAGTGACTAGATAAATTTTAGACTTATACTGCCGTTGGCAGGTAAGCTGCAAATTTTTCATTTGTTTGCATTTTTGTCATCTATTGTATGGTAGCTGTAGTGTACAAACATGTTTATTTGGTTTCCGTTGAAAAAAAGTGCTGAAAAACGTCTAATTGTATATTATATTAATGTATGTTAAATATTGAATCCAAAACGCATTTCTTCAACTATCTCTGATGAACTCATCTGTGCAGGTTCTGCCGTTTACTTGCCCACAGCAGTATACAATGTGAAAACAGCTTAGCGGAACCATATATATATAAAGATTACACATTGTGTGAACATAACTTTTGAGTAAGCAAAACTAATCTGTTCACTCATTGTATAGTAGATAAACATTGAAGCTGACACATGCGAGTATGTTGTTTTTGTGGAAAAACAAGCAAATGAAGCTTGTACATATTTTAATGAAACATTTATATTGGCGTTATCCTGCCAACAATTCAACGGACCTCTGAATAAGTTTCGAACTTTAGAAAACCTGAAAGTAATGGTTTTTTCGACTGAAAAAATTTTCCTCCGATATTTCTTTTTGCTATAGTTTCTCTTCCTATAATATTAAAAAATTAAAATACGAAACTCAAGTAATTCTTGCATCTTTTACAGTAAAAACTGCCTTAAAAGATCTGAAAGTACCACTTTAAAAATTTCAGAACTGCTTTCTTTCTCATCGCCTTCATTTCCTCTTCTTCGAGAGCAATTTAGACATACAATAAACGCATTAGACGTGGCAGAAAAGGAACCATCCTTCTGAATTGCTGATGGACAAGAACTAATATTTCTCTCCCAGCAACTCTTAGAATTCTCGATTTGATATGTAAAATCAAGCTTTTACACTGAATAGCGCTTATGGTTAAATTGTAGAAAAAGAGAAACCGCCTCAGTTATAACCAATGATGTGCAATGCTGGAAACCTGTTTCGATTTCCAGTCACGTCTACAGCCGGTTACTCCTTTTTTTAACACCTGCATTATTCTTCATTTCATCTCTTTGCCAAATTATCTCAGTTCCCGCTTCAATTCGGCATTACACATATTCTTATTTATTTTTTTGTTTAATATTTTCCCGACCCAGTGGAGCATTTTTTCATCGTTATCATTTTCCCGTGAGGTAGCGGTTTGTTGAGTTCCATACGTATCTTTGAAAAAGGAAAGTATGTATTTTATTTTTCGGAATTAGTTCATTTTCTGAACATATTCTATTTTTAAAGTAAATAAAGAATTCGAATGACTCGAAGAGCAGTTTCTGGATGCAATATATTAGGTGAATTCATTTGCCTTCATATGCATTTCTGGTAAATAGCCAACTTAAAGAATGTATCATTAAAACTTACATAAAAGAAAAAGAAAGCGTGAATATGCTCTCCAATAATAATCCGGTGACTCAAAATGGGAGAAATTGTTGAATTTATCGCTGATTTTAAATTAAGATATTAGTATTTTAAACTTTTGCGAATATTAATGTAAGAGATGAGTTTAATCAGGCTTCTTAACTATTTTGGGAGTTTTAGACTTTTAACCATTGAAAACTTTTCAACTTTGCCCAATTTTATCTTTTTGATAATGCAAAAATTGCAAAGAAAAAAAAGAAATTAAAAAGCATTTAATCTTAACCAACATTATAATCTAAATCTCACCGATCTTAAGTTGTCCCAGTTTCGTGAAGGAATCTTGAGTGTGCAATTTACAGTTAAGGAGGATAAAAAATTTGTTGTTTCTAGTACATGTTGTTGATTTCTAGTACTCGAAGTAACATTATATAAGGATTTATGTTTATTGTGACGTACGTTTTAATCAGAATATCTGCATTCCAGTAATGAGACAGCACCTATAAAGTGTACAAAACTAGGCGCATTTATTAAATTACGCGAAGTTTTCTTTTACATTTTATGATTACGGTTGAGGGGTCATCTTTATCGCAACGTACTTTTTAATCAGAACATCTGCATTCCAGAAATGTGACAGTAGCCACCCAACAAAGCGCACAAAAATAGAGGCAATTATAATGTTGTGGCTCAGACTTCTCGTAGGAGAGATTTAGGCTTAGTAGAACTGTTTTATTTTAGCTGGAATAAAGTATGAAAAATTATTTCTAGCTTGTCCAGTAGATGTAGTAACTTTAAAATCTTGCTTGATTCTATCCTGTTACATCTACTGAACAAGCTAGAAATAACTTCCGTAGTTAATTACGGCATAATTGCAGCTGTCCCATTCCTCCCGACAAGTTATAGTTGCACTGTTAAAATTGCTGGTATTGCTTGCCTAAGGGTGCTATATGCGGGAGCGTTCACAGGGGGAGAAGGGACGCATGTTGGCCCGGACCGAGATTTTTAAGATGAGGGGGTGAAATATATGTAGGAATGTAAGGTAAACAATACTGAGGAGGGCCCGTAAAACTCATTTGTGACTGGCCGCAAAATTTATGTGCACGCCCCTGGCTATACGGCTTTCTACGGCACCCTTAAGGGTACCAGAGGGAGCCAAATGCCATCCTTAGAGGTGCTACAGGATGCCATGTGGAACTAAATTGTACCTTTAACGTTCACATAAGATTGTTATAGGGACCCAATTGACACCCTTACGGAGATGCCGCTTGTGTTACAACATTTCAGCCTAAAACATGCTATATGCAACCCACAGATTTAACAGTGTGCGCTTAAAAGTTCATCTTTATTGCGATATACTTTTTAATCAGAACATCTGCATTCCAGAATTACGACAAGATCCACCCCACAAAACTTACAAAACTATGTGCGTTTATGAAGGAACGACTTCTATTTCATCTTATGGTTATGATTAAGAGTTCCTACTTTTTCAGTACGCAATTTTCCGTCTGAACATCTCCACCTTGACTTCCCAATAACTGATATTCAGCAAATGCAAAAGCGCCCAGACAGCAAAATGTTAGAAATCATCATGCGCAGGGTGAACGGCCCATGTCCCTAGCTGTAATAATTTGGTTGTTGCACTCACAGAACGCGCAATTTAATCGGTAAATGTTGCTCGTGTATGAAGAGTGCGTTCATTGTATTGGACGCGTGTAACCTTGTCATTATTCCATCTAATGGTTGAAGGAAACGCTTGGCTTGACTTTGATCACTGCACCCCTATGGCTTGATTACACACCTCAATGGTGATTTACCTGAGTTTGGAAGGCTTAAATCATGGTTTGGCAATACGTTTGTCAAATGTTTTGTATTAGGGGATCCTTGTTGTTTATGGTCTTGAACAAGATGGTTCGGTTTTTCTGTGAAGGGAGTGTGAAGGCGAAGTATATTGCATTGGAAGTAATTCGAAAAACGTGACTTCTTACGTAGCATTAGTAAATAAAATATAATAGTTAAAGTGTTCTTCATAGTGACTGTAGATTATTTTGTGATAGGGAATGTTGAGCAATCAAATTAGTTTTAGTTCAAGTGTCAATATTGTCAAATGTGTGCAAAATTGCTTTTAACTCTTTCGGAAGTTTGCAATAAAAGCTAGTCCCTCAATAAATTCATTATTTTTTGAAAATATCAATTAAATTGAACCTGATTTCTAAACTTGGGTTTTGGTTATTTTTCTTTAAATTTGATTGGGATGAGCTTTGACCTTTTTTTGATTTAAGCATCTTTGAGAATTTGCTCCTACAGTCTCAGTAATTCTCTTGCTGTTTCAACAAGGTCGGCAGTTTTATTCGTCTTTTTAAAAAAAAAAAAAATAGATTTATAACAATTGCTTGCTAAAATATGACTCACTATACTCACATCATATCGAGCAACTGAGCTTAAATTGAAAGAAGCAAAAAAAAAAAAAAAAGAAGAAGAAGAAAAAGAACAAGAGGAAAAAAAGGAAAATGAAGGAATAAACACTGATGTGGGGAAAATAGCAATACAGAATTAAATTGTGACATTATTTTTATGCATCAAAAGTAAACATTTTTTTTAAATTAAATCATTTAATTTAAACAAGCATCAACTGCTGAAATTTGCTTTAAAAAATAATCTTCCATGAGATCTTCAAATGGGAAATGAAAAGAAAAAAAACTTATTTCTTTACATCAACTTAAATATTTTTAACTTTATATAATGAATTGGGAAAAGTTATATATTTTATTGTACCTTTTTGTTAGCAAAAAAAAAAAAAAAAAAAAAGGGAAAGTCTTTCCAAAGCATGAAATAATTTTGTATAAAAACCGCTGCCAATACCTGATGTTTCTGTTGTTGCACACAAACCTCCTTTTGGAATACACATTTTCCATCAACAGCGTAACAGCAGGTGTCTCGTGTCTTCATTACTTCGGCCTGCCGTCCAGAAATCAAATTTCTTTGTCTGAGGACATCTCTGGTGGGAGGTCCGCTTGACCATTGTCCATCGAATTGTTATGTTTCGGAATATGGATCTTTCGGGACCTTTTGTCAAAAAGTTATTGGCTTGTGCATCTGTTCAGGAAGCGTATTTCCATTCCTTGCGCCAAACAACGGAGAATTTAAGCCATTGTGATTGCCAGAGTAAGTCAGTGAAGAAATACGTGAGGCGTACGACCTTCCAGTAAGATTAGTTAGTTAATACTGACAATAATCTTATAGAAATAGTATTGGTAAGTATAACTGGCAAAAGAAAAATGTAGGACTTTGAAAAACTGTCGCACGCTGTAAAACAGAAAGAAACTTTGCTATTATAGGAAAGTCTGTTGGAAACCGAGGTTCTATAAACTCTTCTAGTAACTTATTCAGCTTTTTTGTAAGTATCGTCACAACGTTGCTGAAGAAGAAGCTTTATTACTCTGTCGTTTCTTTCCTTTCTTTTTTCTTTCTTTTTTTACAGCGTAAGGTAAAACACCAGTAATGGCCAGTGCTTCAGTAGTGACCACTTCAAGGTCTAAAATACACTAGTAGTAGCCACAGTGAAGTATATTCTTAAACTGTGGATTTGCAATATTAACTATATTCTTAAACTGTGGGTTTACAATATTAATTATCTCTTTTGAAACTCAATGAGCGTATTATAGCGTAACTCTTCCTTAATCGTCCCATTTTCTAAAAATGCCAGAATTTCAATTTGTTAATTTTTTATCCATTTTTTTCCCAAACCTCAAATTTAATCCATTAGCGGCCACTCCAAAATCTGAGAATTTCAGTAGTGGCCATCTGACATTCTCCCATCTGAAAAATTTTCATTACTTACTTTAAATTCAAATAACTGATAAATAAAATTGATTCAGTATGATAATTACATACCAGCAAAAACAAATCACGTTATTATTGTTCATTTCCTTCTTGAAAGTATATGAGTAAACTTGAAGTAGCCACTACTAAAGCACTGGCCACTACTGGTGTTTTTCCTTATTTTATTATTAGTTAGTAGCGGGGTTGGAAATAAGAAGTCGTTTTGCACCTCAAAATTTCGGTTCTGAAGAAAGGATTTTCCAACACCTGAAACGGCTGTTTGCTTCTATAAAAAAAGTTTCTTACTTTTGTGTTTCATTATCACTCATGAAAACAAATTTGGTGGGGGGATATAGTTACGTTTCACGTGGGAGATGGCAAGTTTTAGTCGTTTTCCATGTTCAAAAATAGGAAATTTCTTGAGTTCGGAGGGGGATATCCCACACCCTTAGATACGTCCTGCTCATATTTACTTCGATTCGCATTTTTGCCCAAAGCTTTATTACTTTCATTAATGATTAACCTTACTGGACTTCAATGCAACTCTTTTTCTTATCGACAATTGTAAAGTGAACGGACATCTGTTTCCTGGTAATAAAAGGAAAAAGCTGGTCTAAATGAATGCGTGAAATGAAAAGATTCACCCCGAGGGGCACACGAAATGGTGATTCGCAATAAAAGGAAAGAACTTAATTCACACAAATGAAGAGCAAATGAAAAAAAATCGCCAATTAAAATCATTACCACTGTACTTTCCGGGTATAATCCCTTAAATATGAGGCTGGCGTAAGGGACTGGCAGGTGATGACAGAAAGTAGGATGGGAACTCATGATTAGCGAGGCCGCAATTAACCTTCAGGTGCTTAAAAGGCAATTGGCAAACTGTGTGAGGTTGGCCCGGCTTTTTTCCGAGTCCTTGAAGAGCATTTTCGTTGAAGCAAAAATATTAAAACCTAGCTCACATGATAAGTGTACCAAAATGCATATAGCATGACTAAACATTATGCTTTCTGTTAAATATGTATAAGAATGTCTAACTTGTTTGTTTATGAAATATATTGCTTTAATGTAGTGATTCTCAATCTTTGATCCGCAGACCAATAGTGGTCCACGAGCAGTTTTCATGTGGTCCAGTGAAACTTAGTTTATATAATTTTATAAGTGTAATTAAATTTTTTGAAGAAAACTTTTTGATTTATCACATTTCACCTAACCGAGTTGTTGTTGAAATATCATTTCTATCGTATGTAGTAACCTTAAAGTTCGGAAGGGTATCAAGTGGTCTTCATTAGTGAAAAAATTGAGAACCACCAATTAAATGGACATCGTGGACAACGATCTATAAGCTAGGAAACTAATTCTGTTGTCCCAAAGTGTTTGAAACTATACAAATGTTAAGTTCTGGTGAAAATTGCTCTACGGGCATTATGATACTGCGCCATTCTCATTATGGCTCATCATGGCTACAAGATTTAAACATATTCCCTTCTTTCAGCTTTCACGAAATAATGCTACAGCACTACGATAATTAATTCATCTGGTTTCAGAACACTTTTTTCATTCAGAAGTTATAAGATCTAAAAAGGCATGTCATACAAGAAAAAATGCGAACACCAAGTTTTAAGTGCTTGCAATTCGCACTACCTACAGCTCTGCACGAATTCTGAAGCGATCCATGTTTTTTCAAATACGTGTCCTTCTCAACAATTTGAGCATTCAATATATTTGAAACATATGTTCCTATTTTCTACAACTTTTAATTATATTTAGCTAAAAAACTATTTTTATGAATTGCATTTATTAAAACCTGTATGCTTTTTGATTGTTAAGTAATTAAATTTAAGTATCTGTTTATTAAATAAGGGAGATGTTTACTGTTACCATTTTAATAAGCAATTAGTTAAATTTAGTTGCTTAACACCTAAAAATATTACAAGTTTTAATGAATTTAAATAAGAAAAAGTTTTTTAGCAAAAATAATTAGAAAATTAATAGCATATAATGTGAAAACATTAAATGTTTTAATTGTAAAATTTTTATAGACTAGCAAGATTGATCGTATTTTAATGGAATCTTTGTCCATTATATTTTAGTTGGGAAATCTTGTTTTGTATTTAGATTCCAATAAGTACGTGTTTGAAACCCAGAAGAGTCATTTTTCCCAAGAAATTCATCAAAACCTTTCTTCTTGAATCGAAAATGTTTAAAACCTTGATTTATATTTTACATTTACAAGCAATGATAAAAATAAAGAACAAAAGTAGTTTTAAAAAATACCAGTCATGCTCGAGAGCTGCAATAATTTATTAACGCCACATCACAATTGATGATTTTTGAGCTAACTGGTATGATTGTGATTATTTGAGGTAGCAATTGAAGGAATTAGTTTTGTTTTAAATTGTTTTCATCGTTTGGCTTTTACTATTCGTATTAATTTTTTTTTTTTTAAATGATTTAAAGTGAAAGTACTACTTGTTTTAAGAGAAGGAAAACGATTACGTTGACGTATGAGTTTACTTATTAGTTATTTCACTCTTGGTTATTAATTCTTAAGCTCATTTTTCAAACGAATTTGACACGAATACAATGGTATGTGGTTGAAATAAGATTACAAATAATAACAATCAAAATAACGGTTGCTCTTATACGAAAATGCAAAAACATTACTGTTATAAACACAACAAAGATGAAAATTTTCACTGAATTTTGGCTGAATTTCAGATTTTTTGAAATAATTTTTAGAGGATTTCAGACTTTTAATCATTTTAAACTTTTGTCGATTTTTTGAAAGCAAGTCAAGCTTGGCTTACCTTGTACTACAAATTTCACCAATCTTAGATTCTACCAGTTACGTAAATACTGGTCCAGTAAATACAATTCCGGATTTTTTTTTAATTTTTTTTTAACGTGATACTGTCATTAATACCGGCATTAGAAAATTTTCAAAACAGAAGCAAAATATTTATTCGTTTGATTGCCATAGTACACAATTTTATGCAATAAATCATAACTACAAATATATGACGAGTTTTACTATAATCAAACATAAGAGCAGTATAATAATAATTTGTAACACCAGAATTGAAAGAAAAAGGCAAAAGTTGAACTATTACCGTGTTACAATACTGTCAAGGAATGAAACGTATAGCATTGTTAGGAAAAAGAGTCAATAGTAATACATCTTTTTTATTTATTTATTTAAGTGAAAATATGATTCATCACACCATATAGTAATTTAACTATAATCCATGCTTTTCTACATGATTCTCAATTAATATGTTTTTTTTTTTTTTTTTTTTTTTTTTTTTTGAGTCAAATTTTGGCATTAGGCATCAATTAATTAGTTTTTATTGGTCTTATTTATGAAAATAAAATTATTTAAAATTTCAGTTGACATGTAATAAGTTAATTAAAGCGCTTTAGTTTAAAAAAAAAACTATTACTTGCAGAAAACATCGGAAATGCTGGAAATCCCGACATTGACTCGAAATACCGCTGATCGGTATACCAGTATTGCAATAACTAATCCATAGTGAACTACTGCTTCGTTTATGGATTGAAAATGGTTGATCAGGAATTTGTTGTAATAAAGTTATTTTAACAAGCATTTAATCTGAATAATTAATTTTATTTTTGAAAAAGTCTACCTAAATATCGTTTTGTTTCTTAATGCAAAATAAGATTTCCTGCAATTTCTCTTTGTCTTTTTTAGGGGGGGGGGAGGGTTCGAGTTTTATGTGCATTTTTAGATTTTTTGTGTACATATTGTACTCTTATTACAGTAACGACACCAGTAATAGACATGCTTAGGACATCGCTCTCAAGTTAATTCAATTTTATGAACCTTTTAATGTATTTAGACTTTTTAAACTTTTTCTCTCATTCTACTATATCTCATCTAACGTTTGGCTGCTTCTGGATCCTCAGAATTAATTAATCATATTTTTATTTGCTCAATTTTGAATAAAGGTCCGACCCCCAGTAACAGACACCGAAAAATCTGGTGGTACTATGTAACAGATAGGATGAGGAAAGGATAAGTAATGGATAAAACTCCTTTTTTTTTTCTTCAAAATGTGCAAAAGTTCTTTATTTTTAAAACTAAAGCCTTATTAAATCCAAATGAACATGAAACACCAGCTGATGAAATTGTGGTGGCTGTTCATAACCTTCCATCACTGCCTTCTAAGTACCAATTGGCTCATAAAATTCACTCTGATAACACTAGATGGTCGCACCGTATTCGTGGGTCGCATTAACATTAGTTTTACCCGCCTAAAATTATTATTATTTAAATTCAAACTTTTGACTGCCTGTTACTGGACCCTTGTCTGTTACTGGTGTTATTTCCCTACTGGTATAATTACCCCATATGCTGTTTAACACTCCGTCGGGCGCAACTGATCTATTAGGCACACCGAATTCTTTACTTAGCCACGTCCCCTCAATAGCTCATGGAAAAATGTATATTCATTTTCTCAAATAAACTTGTTATATTCGAAAATCATGAAAAACTGTTTTATTTCTCTTCTTGGGTGTTTGTAGTTGACATTTGTTTTTGTAAGAAAATGTGAACATGCGTAGAAAAGATCAGTAGATCAAAGTGTGCCTCCCAGGCTCAATGCGCCCGATCGTGTTCTACAACATATTGCGCCCGACGGAGTGTTAAATAACTTTATTAAAACTTTTTAATTTTATTAAAAATTTCCTTACAGTAGAACCTTGTTTATTCGGACTAACTGAAACCAAAGGCAATCCGAATAAACAAAAATCTGGATAAACCATGTAGTATGGAAAATAATAAGCTAACCAAGTCTTTAAATTAACAAACGTACCTTTTGTTACAGCAAAAAAGAATGCTTTGTAACTAACAAAGTTACATAGAATTGCTTCGCACAATCAAAACTTTATCATTTATATTATTCAATCAAACAATTTCTCATTAATAGTTCAGCTGCAGTGTCACTACAATCAGCTGCAGTGTCGCAGGATGTCACTACAATCCATGATGTTTGTTTGGACTGCTATAATTTTTGCGAGATCTGAACACGATTCGTGCATTTAATCAAACTGAAAAGCAAATATTTAGCTTTATTTCTACTTTTATTCAGCTATCATCATTTAAAATTATTATTTGTGTGAATATAAAACTTTGTAAAAACTACAAATTTGATCCAGATTTACCAAAGATCCGGATTAACGGGGGCCAGATAAACGAGGTTTTACTGTACTTAAAAATAAACAACTACAATTATTTGTAGTGGGAACAATTACGATACTCTAAGTCTATGAGTGATGCTCACTTATATCTCTTCTGTCGTTAAGTGTTTGAAATTTTTCGTACTTGAAATCCATAATGGAGTTTGAAAAGTTTTTTTTTTTTTTTGTATTATTTATTTATCTGGGAGACAGATTTGCTTCCAGCTCTAAATGGCAACAAAGGATCAAGTATCTTCCTCTACTACCCCAATTTTCTTTAACAGATAATTGTCCTCTTTCAGTAAAGAAGCTCCGTGTTTCAAATTTCTCATCGTGTATTTCGAAACTGATGATACAATGTACTTGAAAAATTCATCCAAAAAAAAAAATGTCCTTTTAAATGATATTATTAAAACATTCATATTGAAAAGAAATCCATTGATTGTCGATGTATTCTTTTCGGTTTTATCTATAAAAAATTCTGCGGTTTTCTTTTTTATTCAATTATTTATTTTGGAAGACAAACGTGTTTATCTATTTTTTAATATTTTCGTTTCTATTATCATATTTTACCCTTGGAAAATAAATTCCGCAGAATACTAAACTCATCAGTTAGATTATTAGTAACCAATACCTACCCCCACATTGGTTGCTAAAATTAATTTAATTATAACATGGGTTCTTGTGCTAAACTTCTTTACTCGTGGTTTTTTTTTTATTTACTTATTTATTTTGTGTGTGACATAATGAATAAAGCATGAACGACTAAGGACACTTTTTACACGAAATTCTTTGTTCAAAACTTAGTACTTTTTCCCACAAAGAAAGTAAATATCTTAGTATTCCGTCTTCACGTTTGCAAAGGAAATTTAGTGATCCAACTTAATACTGAAATTATGGATTTTCAGTTGCACCCGAATATATTGTAACCTAAAGTTGACCGATAGCTCTTCTGAACTATCCTACTCAGCTCTTGGTCAGAAGTAGCTCAAAAGTTCTCCCAGCAATAATTTCCTCTTTTCCCCTTTCATGGAATTTTCTTATTGGGGGTTTAAAATATCTGCTATGAATCGGCCATTGGCAAGGGCATCCATATGGGGGGTAAGCGAGGGCTCAAGCCCCCCCCCCCCTTAGAAATGAGAAGTTCCTTGCTTTTAGTTCTTTTTTCTTTGCAAAAATGTAGAAAAATTTCTTTTCCAGCCATTAAAGAGTAAGTTATTAAATATGTCAAATTTTAATGTCTCTAATACGTACTGAAATAGGTTTCATGGGGAAAATATTCTGCTAAAAAATGGGGGAAATTTTTGCCCCCCCCCCTTAAAATTTTGCATATGGGCGCCTTTGGCCATTGGTCAATGTAAACTGGCTCTAAATGACACAAGTTGTTCAGAAAGAAGGGGTAAGCGTGCAGGGCGGTTTTAAACTATCTGATTCAACTTTCTCAGGTGTATCGAATTGGTTTAATTGTTTATGTTTTATACCCATAAAGATTTAGTTAGCAGTGGAGTTGTTTTCTCCTGTCAAAAGTACTACTTTTATTCTTTGAAATTAATAAAACGAACAAGAAAAATAACATGGAGCTAGAAAAAAGTTACATTTTCCCAACTGGCGCAGTATAGCCCTCATGGGCTCTTGCGCCATTAAAATCAAATAAACCAAACCAACCAACAGTTTTTTTTTAACTTAATTTTTTTAAGGTCCGATTTTGGAAATAAGACGTGATCTTTATGACGTCACAAGTGATCTACTTTGATGCGCTACTCCCTTGGCGTGCTAAATGTTTGCTCCTTGCTGTCAATCTGATGCTAGGACATGATAATTTGCGCTCTGCGCTAATGGCATCAGTGAATGGCATTTTATCACTTGTAATGCATGTGCAGAAGCGCAAAACATGAATTTCAATCTGCGCACCGATTAAAATAATTGTTAAATGGATTAAACTTTGTCAAATTATTTTTTAAATGGTTAAATCCTATGTTTTTAAGCAAGCTCTTTCAGAAAAAAATATTTTTAAAGTTTCGGAAAAAACCCAATAATGAGTTGAAAAACTATAAATAGGAGACAATAGGAAAGTAGTTCGTGAAATGATGCGGTTTAAACCTAATTACATGTGCATTTATGTTGTTTTCTCAAATAGTAAAAACTTGCCATCATAGTTTCACTCAAGATGGCGCCAACAGTTCATGAAAAAAATAAAATTCTTGTGATTATCCGACTGCTGTATTTAAAATTATCAACTGTACCAGATCTGTTTTAATTGTCTGTACCCTTTTTACTGATAGAGGTTTAAATCAGCTGTTCATAAATCATAATAAAAAATATCGAACTTTATTAAGATAATTTTAAAAGAAATATCGAAGAATTTCTAAATACTCTCCGGCGGCTATACGCTCTGAGGAAAGACGCTCTTGCATGCATCTAAGAGTAATTGCGATTATTAAATTAGCTGCGAGACGTTCCATTGCAGATTCTAAGAAATTCAACGTGAGTAAAAATAAATTCGAATTCCCTTTTATCTAACGAACGTGCTCGAAAAAGGTATTCGAAGGTTTTTTTCTTTTCGTTTTTTTTTTCCTCCTTGGTAGAATAGAACCGTTGCCAGAGAGTCGTCGAAGAACACATACGTGGGAAGAAGGCATTGGTCCGAATTTCATAAATCAGTACACCAATGACATGTTCAAAAGTACAAAGAGAAAAATGCATTAGAATCTTTATAATTTATA
Source organism: Uloborus diversus (assembly GCF_026930045.1). NCBI lineage: Eukaryota > Metazoa > Arthropoda > Arachnida > Araneae > Uloboridae > Uloborus > Uloborus diversus. Next base: position 83,977,409 of record NC_072739.1, on the reverse strand, counting down.
AAATACCTATAGCTTTCTTTGTGTAATCAAATACAATTTTTCAAGGTTCTTAAGGAGTCGTATTTTTTACTGGGCATTTATTAAAAAACAATGCTTGGAACATAAAATATGTATAAGTTGCTGCGAAAAAGGTTGGTAAATGGATGCAACTTAATTTGTTAAATAAGTTTTTAAAATTATTTTTCTCTAGTGATACCGATAGAATTCTTAGTAACTGCTAATGTTCGTATTTTTAGTTGTTTCTCATTATTTTATTTGGAAAAATATGCCTAAATACATATATGTATGTGAATAATTTTAGTATTTAAGTTTTTTATGTTATTTAAGCACATTTATAAGATAGGGTCCCCTTGGTCTATCACAGACAGGACCGTCTGAAAAGGGGACGAGCGGGGCAATCGCTTCGGGAACAGAAAGCGATGCCTCAAACTAAGCTTTTGCTACATTTCATTTTTTTTATTTTTTTAAATATTTTTCTTTTCAATTTTTTTTTTTTTAAATCCAACACAGTAGATCTGATTCCTGTATTTTATGATACACATACATTTTAGATTACATGTTCAATTATATTACAATTAATATAAAAATATTGCGTACTTTTCCATTATGCGCTCACCAGCTACAGAAAATATTCGGCCCGGGTGCCGTCATTTCTTCGGGCGGCGCTGATCCCAAAACTGTGTAAAACATTTGTCAAGTCCTTTTTTAATCCTCAGGCATTGGGGGGCCCCTCACAATTGTGACATTTATGGCATTGTAAATCCACCGCTGTTTTATTTTTATAATAATAATTATTATTATTAGTTTTTGCAGTGCAAGATATGGTAGAGGGCCCGCGTTAGGGATTTCAAATTGCTAGCCAACAAATTAGCTAAATCTCTAAAGTCTCAGCCAATGACGTAATTTTAATAAATTTTCATTGTGAGTTTTTATATTATATATTTATTTATTTAGGAAACAAAATAATTATTTGAAATGCAAGTGCTTTTTTTAATATGCAGCAAAAACTTAAGTTTATTAAGCATTGAATAACAACGCACAAGACATTGAGCCCCCCCCCCCTTCTTTTCGTTGAGCAAATAATTTCTGAGAATTTTCCACTCGCCAATACTTTCTCCAAATCAGAGTTTCTTTCGCCAAAAGTCTTGCATCATTGGTCCTCATCTTATCGCTAAGTAGAGCGATAATGCTGCCACTCGTTGATTAAATATTGCTAAATATCGCGAGTAACTAATTATAAATTTATTATTTACTTCAAAACGTTACCCCTGAAAACCAAAGCTCATATTTCTTGACGTTTCCTAGTGAAGAGCTTCACAAACACACATACATACAAATACACCCCTTATTTCATCATATGTATGGATTCATTTCGTTTTTCTGTTTGCGAATGATTTTCCTTCTCAAACTATTTCGCTTATTGTATTTAAGACTTCAGTTCACAAATTATTTAGCGCTGCGCCGTGCATCAAATTTTGTTTCTATTAATAACTCCTAAGTTTTGTACATTCTTATGTAGCTTAGATATTGGGTTAGGTGTTTCGATTCTTTTTTGTCTTTAAAATAAAGCTAGCATTACAAGGACATTGCTTTCAGATGATATTTAATTAATGAAACGCCTTCTTTCCCGCAACGTAACTTATAGTAATTTGATAAACTGTATTATTTAAATTCTTCGTTTAGATGAAAAATATGATAATTTATTGAATAAAATTCATTTATTTCTTCTCTTTTAATTTCTGTAATTTTATAATAAAAGAAATGAAACTATAAGAAACGTGATATTAAATTTAATATATCGTCGCCTCAGAGCAACAGTAAGATATCTTAGTGTTATTTCTGGGATTAGATATCTTACTGTTGCTCTGAGATGACGATATGCCCACTTTAAATTTAGAATTGCTTTCAGATTTATTTAAAAAAAAAAGAAAAATTGAAAAAACTATAGGGTGGTAAAACTTTCGGAAATTTTGATTCAGCGAGGGGGGGGGGGGAGGGAACAGGTTTTTTTTCTGTAAAATTGAAAAAAATAGAAACATTGATTTTTTGCAAAAAACAAATAGTTTTTTAAACAGTCGTATTTTTTTTAGAAGGCATGAAATATTATACCTTAAAAAATATATGCTATTCACGTTTTATTTTTTCTTCTTAACAGAGATACGTATATCAATTGCAGTTAAAAAAATTATCCCTTCTGTTTCAAATCTACCAATAGCTTTCCTTGTTCAAAATACCAAAAATGAACCAAATTAGACAAATCATCATTCAAACATTAGTTTGAGATAGGATGTGATTTTTATAATTTTTAAATCAATATTTTTTACAGTAATTTGCAGGGGATTTTTATTAAATAAAGTGTGGAAATTTTGAACAGAAAGTTGCTTTTTTTTTCAGTTTGATACATGCATTGATACAAATGTGTGTGCATCACGCACACACACACTTTAAATGGACTATATGAAAAAAATCATTTCTACTTATTGATTCAATTATGTACTGTATATGTAAATTTAGTTTTTGCGAGGAAATTAGCAAATAATTTTTCATGTGTAGAGCCATCAAAATTTTTAGGTACTTGTCCAATTTTGTGTTTTTATGTTGAATTCTGAGCATAAAAAAATATTTAAAGAAAAAAGTTTTAGAATGTAAATGCTATTGTAAATTTCTGAGTGCAGTATTTTATACTAGAAAATTTCAAACTTTTTCGGACGGAAACAAACCCCTTCGGGGAAAAAAAAAGTTCCCCAAAATTTCCGTTTTTTCCCGACTATTCCCGTCTTTAGCAAAGCATTTGAGGTCAAGTTTAAGAGTTTCAAATTCTTCAGAAGTTGTACGAATTCCATTGAGGAATCGGCTACTAAATAATAATAATCTTAAAATCGCAACGGAGTGCATTTTCCATTTTTCAATTAATTTTGTGTGAATAAATACATGAAAATTTTTTTTTTAATATTTTCTTTTCTGATACCTTATTTATTAATTTTATGTTAAACAATTCCGTGTTTCTTTTCAAATCGATATCTTCCCTAGACTATTCTATATTTATTTAAACTATTTTTTCTGTAAAAACATTTAAAATTGTTTTTATTTTTTTACAGATAAGGATTTTGAGTGTCACTAACTTTCTGTGTCAAGTGAAACTAACAAAAATACCAAGACTCAGGTAAGCTAATTTTAACAAATCATCATCGAAACTACACTCATACAATACTCTTTGTTTTCCTTTCAGAATCAATCCTTACTTTCGTTTTTTCATTTTTTATTTTTTAATTTTTACAAGATAAAAAAAGGGGGACGTAATGAACTGAATGCATTCGCGTTATATCACCTTCATTCTTGCCCATTTTTGTTGGAAAAGTGAGTAATTTTAACTACGGATTTTCTAAACCTCACATCCTTTTAGTCTAACCTCCGATAAAGAGAAATGCAGTTAAAATATCGCCATTTTTTTCATGAGTTAAATGTAAGTATGATAGTTTTTAACGGACAGATGTGTTGACATGAAAAGAGTGCTATTTGAGAATTTTTTTAGCCCTGGTTACTGTATAATACGTCAGTTAACGACAAGTAGCTTTCATAGCCAAGAAGTCATCAACAAATCTCGTGATAAACAAGAATTTATTTCAATCTCAGACCAAGCACCAACTATAGTACATTCAGGGAGAATTGATAGCGGACGTAAACAAAGAGGATTGCTGTTTGCCCCCAACATTTGCCAGTTTCATGAATTACTCATTAGAGTGACATCTCATCTAGCATCTAACTTATCGCCATTCCATAGCCAATCAGACAACGGTATCGCTAAGTGTCACGTTCCTTTGTTTTCTTCTGCTAACAATTCTCGCTGAGTTCACGATATGTTAACGTTTAGGCTGTCAACATGAAAACATTTCTGATCACCGTGACAATTTGCTGATCTTAACAGGTTTACCTTTCAGCCAAATGGTATTTCATTTATGGTGCTTCTCAGTATGGTTGAGGGTAATGGTAATAAATGCGTCAAATACCAGATCTCCCCTCATTTCAAGGACGGATGCAAGGGAGAGCGATGGGAGCGATCGCCCCCTCCTTTAGTCAAGATATAGGAACTCTCCCTCGGCATATATCCGATAATGAAGTTCCAAAACCGTAGTTTTAGAAGATCTTCAATAATGTTACCAAAAAAAGAGGGATCTCCCTTGGAATTTTTCCAAAACTGTAGTCTTGAAAACGTAATTCTAGCATATCTCTTATTGACACCTTAGTGATAGGGATCGGAACTTTGTTTAAGAAGTTTTTCGAAGTGCCAAAAACTCAATTTTTGGCAATGTGAGATGAGTTTTGTATGTTCTTCCATGGAAAGTTTTTCAATTGAAGTCCAAAAAGAAGCAATTATAGGACACTTTTGATGACGTTAATGTAAGGGACGGGGCTCAGTACACCCCACCGGAAGTTTTTAGAAATAGAAGTCCAGAAAAAAAAAACTTAATTTGAGATAATCTTCAATGAAGGAGGCGGAGATTTGGGGATTTATAAAATGTTTAATTATCTGAAATCAATCGCCCCCTCCTTCAATACGTTCTCGATCCGTTAATGCCTCATTTCTTGATCGCAATATTTTATTTCTTTTTGACAACTGGTTTTGTATATTGCTTCGTACTGTATAGTGCACAGCCTGCATTATTATTTGCTTGCGATTCTCCCGTATCTTAAATGTGGTTTATCATTTTCTCGCCACTGGAAAAGTATCCAAATCATCGAAGAGTAGTTACGTTTGCCTAACTTGAAGAGCTGCAAACCTTTTTCAATTTTTTTACATTCAATTTTTGTTATCTTACTAATCCTACATATTTTGGAACAGTATGAGATTAAAACTGAACTGTTTTTTTTCCCCCTTCCTGTGATTTCAGAAAAATTATTCTGAAAATTTATTTTAAACCTTTTCATAACATTATTTTGGATGCGTCAGAGCTGCTAGGAATGTTTTACCTCTTTTACTGAGAAACAAGACATTGTTGAAAAAGTGAATTCTTACCATGTTTAACCTTTTTTTTTGGAAGACATTTTATGAATGTAAACAACCATTACTGCAATTTGCATCCCATTAAAATGGACGAAATGTTACTTTGCGCAAGCATTTTACCCATTTTCATTACTTAGAATCTTCTGTAAAAGTATTTTTTTGTTTTCCTGCTTTTACGCAGATAACTAAAGCAGATTAGAACGTTAATAGATAAAAACTCAGAGTTTCCTAAAATTAACCAAAGTAACTCTTCCTGTTTTCCTGACTTCTAAATTGGAAAAACAGACCACAAGCGTCGAATATAGTCTAAACAATTTCAAGGGTTCATTCATCTACGTAAACTGGGAAACAGAGATAAAAACAACTCCTACTTAGCATCTGGTGACCCCTCAACCCCTCAGGAACTCCCTCTCACCATCTTTTTTTTTTCTACAGAATGGTTAACTATTGCAGTCACACTTTGTTTGTGGCCCTTGCAGATTTTTACTGCCAAGACCAAGGTTAGTGGGGAAACTGAGAGTTTTCTGTTCTGATGCTTTTTAAGACTAAACATCTGGTTTTTCTTGGACTCACTTTTGTATATTCGAAGGGAAAAGAGGGGGAGGATGGTAGTCTGGGATGGTAATTAAATTTGCTATTTACGGTTTAGGGTTCCCTGAGTCACTACACCAAAGAAGCAAAGATGAGTGTTTAGTGCCATGGATGAGGTTCGAGCAGATTTCTAGAAGCTGAGTTATTCTGTCATCATTTTAGTATGGCCAATATTTTACAATCGCTATAAAATACGAAATTTGTATTAAAATATTTCCTAATACTGCCGAAACCATATTTTACCGAACACCGAATATTCGTTTAAAATTTGAAACGAATATTCGGCCCTATACCTGATAATCGTGTATAAACTTTAAATCTATAACATTTGGTTTTTTTTTTTACTTCGTGCAATGGATGAAGTTCAATCACATATCTAGAAGCTGAATTGTTTGCTTTCTGTCAGCATTTCAATATGGCCAATACTTTACTATCGCAATAAAATACAAAATTTGTATTAAAATATTTCTCAATACTAGGGATGCACCTAAACCATATTTATCAAACACCGAATATTCGGTTAGAATCTAAACCGAATATTCGGCCGGCTACTTAATAATCGTGTACACTTTTTATCTGCAATATTTGAATTTTTACTTTATGCCAATTAGAAATAGAAAATGTTTATCTATTTTGTGTCTTTTGCTATTCAAATGCAGTTCCTTTTAAAATCCTAAATTTATCTACAATAAGTATAAAAAATAATTTAAAATAAACGAAAAATAAAATAACTCATCTCAAAAGCAAAAGCTACAACCTGAAAATTCAGAGCGGCTGGTGTTCCTGCACTATAATCAGTGTTCCCATCAATTTTCCTGAGGGTATACTCCCAGTAATCCGTTATTCACAATATTTGCATGCGATCGTATACATAATATGTCTGAAAATGTGTGAGAGTATTCGGCGTATATGGAGTATTATACCCTATGGGAACACCCCTGACTATAATTTACCAATATTAACCTATATATATGTTATTACTCCCCTTTTTTAATATTTGAAATGATGATAATTGCATGGAATATATCGAGAGCCCGGTTATCCTGTCCAGAGACTGTAGTTTCGTCCTTGTTGTGGACTCATCAGTCTGGAGTAGTGAATAACCGAGCTGAAAGCAGATGTCACCCCATTGAAGCTGGGAGTTCAAACAAACTGGTAGCTACATTTTTTAGCTGCATATTTCATAAAAAAAATTATCTGAGTTGACATATTAATGAACACTAATTATTTTGAGAGGGTGTTTTTTTTTTCTGGTTTCTTTTTTACATTTAAGTGAGTTAGTAATAGTAATATTAACGTAAAGTGTCGCACGATTTAAGAAAAACTGAAAAGCAACACAATTGAAATTTAACATCTTTAGTAAAAGAAAATATATCAATGTTAAATATCATAAAATTTGCAGATTACTGGTTACGCGTGTTTCGAGTTTTCAAGGAACCCCTTTTTCTCTTCAGAAAAGTGAACCGATATCCGATGTACGGGGATTATTTAGCGTTCATGAAGTATTCATGAGGAATTTTCCTATCGGGGTTCAAACCTCCAAAAAGCTGGCTTTTTGGTTAAGGGCCATTTCACAGTATTTTAGACAAAAATGTAGAATCCGTAACTTGGCACTTTTTTTTGCCATAACTATAATTTTCTGTTTGATTAACGCATTTTAATGGGAGTTTGTGTGTTGGTAGGACAAAAAAAGATAAAATAATGTGCTAATCAAACAGTAAATTCAATAGTTATGGCAAAAAGAGTGTCAATGCTTCGGACTCTACATTTGTCCAAAATGCTGTGAAATAACGCATAATGTAAACAGGCTCATTTACAGTATTTTCTACTTAATTATTCCTTATATTCTGTTAAATTCTCAGCCCATATTCACGGCCGTAATAAATTCCATCCTTTATCACATTCTCCCACTATTTTACCCTTCTCAAGTAAGCATGCCCCCCCCCCCCATCCTCCCCTTTCCAGCTTTTATTCTTATCACTCCCCCCTGCGAAGTCTGCGATAGTTCTAGAACCCAATAAGTACTTTGATCCTTGCCATAGAAAGGGGAGGCCAAATGGAGCGAACGGTATCTCTTCAGCAGAATTCGGGGCACCCCCGAAAAGCTTCGAATCTGTGTTCTATCATCCCGCGGACCACCCTGTTCCCTCCAACTAGGTGCTGTTTTTCTTGCTTCAAGTGTGGAGGACTGGCACCAAAGTTCCCTCATTTAATACTTTCTTGAGGGAATTCATGTTAAGTGGGTTGAGTGTCACTTGGAATTCTATCCCTATCTCTTTCAGCCAGTGTGTCTCGATATTGTTTTGGAACTTTTCGAACTCAATAGAATCGGAATTTTGTTCTTGGATGACGACCAGGGCCGCAAAGAGCTAAGGTGGGCCCCTTGTCAGTGATGTCGCCGGGCCAGTCCCGCTGCCCCCCCCCCCTCCCAAAAAAAAGAGAAAAAGGAAGAAAAAGAAAGAAAAGAAGAAAAAAGTAAGGAATAGAAAAGTTAGAAAAGAGGAAAAAGGGGGGAAAAGAAAAAAATAATAATTGGTTACTAGAAAGCAATCAACTTTATTTTAAGTGCCACAACAGTAAATACCGAAAGGGTTCATTTCACTTAATATTTACGTTCTCTCTTATTCGGAGTTTTTCCTCTCCGTTTTCTTTCCATTTTCTTTCCTTCTTCTTTTTTTTTTTTTTTTGCGTCAGTGTTGCAGCTCCCCCCCCCCCCCCCAAGGCCCGGGCTCCTAGTTACCGACTAGGCTGACATGTCCTCTCGTCGGGCCTGATGACTACAGGAGATTTTTTTTTTTAAATTCTTAAAACCTGTTATAAATTTAGCAAATTTTCTTTAAACAGAATACAAAATAGTTCTTTTATTTGACAATGTTCTTCAAGAGCTTAAAAATCCTTATTAATGATGAAAATGATTTCACGTTTTTACGAAGTCCTTTATCTCAAAAGGAATAACTTACTACCAAACGGCACGAACTTGAGGGTCACGGATTTGGACAAAATTCTAAATATAGGTCAATTCCCACTAGGTATGAGCGCAGGTAAAGCGGTTTGACTCATAGGCCCTAGTTTGGCCATAATGGGGGTCAGAAGTTGATAATTTGGACCCAGAATGCAACAGAGTTTCCTTTAAAATTACCATTTTTATCCATTTTTCTGCTACTGTACTGCAGCATGAGCCATTTGCATGCTTACCTTCAAATTAATTATGTTGGATCCTAATTTTTAATAAGCGGTTCTCAAATTTAAATTGGTTACTACTTTTAATTTCAATCCCTTGAATGACAATATAACATAGTTACAGGATATTTATCGTTTGCAAATGAAACTAATTATTTTCGTTTTATATTAATCGTGTGCTAGTAAAAAGTATTTATCGTTTGCTAATAAAAACATTCACTTTAACTGGATATTTATCGTCTGCTATCAAAGATACCCCACATTGATAAGCAAAAATGGAGAAGAGAAAAAGCTCTGATTTATTGCACATGGCACAAAAAAAAAAAAAAAAATTATATTAATTTGAATTTTTGGCATCTTGAATTCAAATTATGTTTTTCGCAATCACGAACGTGTGTGTGTGTATGTATTTATGTGTGTGCGTGTTGTGTATGCAGTGCTGTGTGTGTATGCGCGGGTGTGTGTAGGCGTTCGTGTATGTGTGTGTGTAGGAGTGTGTATTTGTGTCTGTGTGCAGGCATGAGTGTGTGTGTGTGTGTAGGAGTGTGTGTTTGTGTCTGTGCGCAGGCACGTGTGTGTGTATGTATGCGTGTAGGATATGGACGCAACCTGGAGACAGGTTTCGCTAGAGGAGCAGCATCGTGAGGCCGGCCGACGGGTGGTGCTGGCAGAGGGTGGCGCCGGTGGGAAATAAAATGATAGCACGCCAAAAACAGTCAAATGAAAGCAATAAGCAATCGTGATTGCTCAAAAAAAAAAAAAAAAATGCAAGATCATTTCGACTTTTCAAATAACTTAGATAGTGCCCATAAAAAAATACATGTTCTCCCTTATACTCAATTTACTAACAAAAAAAGCCAAAGGTGATGGGAGATCGAACATAATGTCGAAATCTGAATTTCCAATGGAAACGCCATTGCATTTCTAGGGCCAAACTAGCAACTTTGGGCCCTCGTTGCAGCCAAAACAGGGCCTATGCAGTCAAACCGCTTTACCTGCACTGATACCTAGTGGAAATGGACCTATAGCTAGAATTTTGTCAAAATCCGTGACCCTCAAGGTCATGCCGTTTGGTCGTTAGTCCCCTAAAAGTCCTAAATTGTAAGAGAAAATATATCCTTAGAAGTCATTTATTCTTAAGAAAATATTTGTAGATCTTTATACATCCCTAATTTTTAGGAAAATGATACATGAACACATATCTGCAGAAATAGTTACAGGTCACAAAAATACTTTTATGAAAAACAGTTATCAAACTGAAAGTCGTATTAAGGGTAATAATTTTGTGCTTAGACGTTCCTAATTTTTTAAGCAAGAAAATTTAAAAAGTGACGTATTCAGCGTAATGACTTTTTTTGCTTTAATTTTTTATGCAATAATATTTCGTTGATTGGTAAATGTAAATATTTAGGATTTTTTCTTGAACTCTCTATTTTTAATCATACAATTCTATTTTTCCTCTGAAGAAGGTGATTCCTTGTATTTCTGCTACCAGTAATTTTTAAATGAAAGTTGAAGTATTATATTTTTCTTCCCCAGTTGATGCAAAAGCAATTATTTTCAATGAGGAGTGAAGGAGTAAAAAAGTTTTTTTCTCGGGTGGGAGGAAGAAAATTTATAAACCATCTCATGTGCTCATCTATATACAATACATTATCTATAAATATTATTTGCAATGGTTAAATTTCGTGGACCTTGGAGAAGTTTTTGTTCTCCCTCAGAGTCAATCTATATAGTAATATATGTAGGCAGTGGCGCACACAAGGTAGGGGTCCAGAGGGTCCGGAAGGTCTTGCTCTTTTTCCGATCGATTACAATTCTATGTATTTTGCACGTAGAACAATTTCAAACAAAGGTAACAATAATTTCAATTCTAATAAGTAAAAAAAATAAAATCCTCATGTTAAATAGTTTTAAAAAATATTGTTCATTTTCCCTATAACGAATTGCCTATAAGAAGCAGAAGAGTGATTATAAATGAATGCACTGTAATAACCATGTTTTAAGTTTTGAAATTACAGATTAAAATGAGATTCTATGAACTTTTGAATCCATTTTTTCAATATGAGAATAGTAAAAGCGTAAATTCGTTTGCTTTCTGGTTATTTATTTAAGTATATTTCATTAAATAATGCTAATTATTTATTCAATAGTTCATTTTTTGCTGTTTTTCTTTCTCAGGGATCGATAAAATCAAGTCAATATGTTTGACGGCGTATTGGGGTATGATATGAGAATGAGGCTTTCGATATTGAACCCACCCCTTGCAAAATTCCTGTGTGCGCCACTGTATGTAGGTAATGTCTATGTTATCTGCAGTGTCAATTTGTAGTATAGAATCACGGTATCCTGATCGGTAAGGCCCTGGACACGCAACTGGAGGGTTCCGGATTCGATGTCGGCTGGTCGAAGATTCTCTATGTTCGCTACTGCCAAGGGCAAGTTAAATGTGTCGTGGTCACAAAGTCCTCCAAGTTCACATTACAAGAAAATACCTCTGAGGGTAGAACTCCTGGTCAGGACATGCCGAGAGCCAAGGAGCGCCCCTTACCAGTTTGGTCACCAGGAACCCATCCCAACAAAAAACTTGTAAAACTTAAATCACTCCGATTCTGAGCCGGACCATCTTAAGAGTCGGGACCCTAGTTTCCGACTGGGCTGACTGACCTCTCGTTAGCCGTGCACTTGGTCTGAATCTAAAAACAGAGCTGTCTTCAGAACCCCATATCCAACCGATTAAACCAAATCTAGTGGTAATTACGGGGAACACTTTAGTGTAATCTAATATAGAACCTGTAGGTCCAATATTTGGTGTCAAAGTAATAGATTGCACCAAGGATCAGGGGTGCAGTGAAGGGAGGGTTTGGGGGATCAAGTCCGAAAATCTTTGTTTTAAAGTTTTAAGGCACTGCTAATTTTAATATGGTGTTTTTTATAGGAGTAAGAACTGTTATAATCGCCCGTCACCCCTTTCCAGAAGGTCAATTCTGGTTGTGCTATTGGATTGCACAAAGCCTTGTTAATAGTTCTCCGAGCAAAAACATGTGGACTACGTCTTGTCATCTTAAATGCAAAACAAACTCATCAACGAACGCCAGTGTCTTACTTTTGTATTCGACAGGATAATTGTGCCATAAATCGCTGCCTTTCTCTTTCATTAATAAAAATCTTATTTCAGCCAACATGTCTGCCTTTAAACAGGCCATCGACAAATGAAAAACAATCAATTCCAATTTCCAAAAGACCCTGATGTTCTTTAATGAACGCTCTTTTGCACCCCGCGATGTCCAAGAAGAATCAAAATAAGGGCGGGACGGGGTCAGATGTCACTCGCAATTGTTCTCAATCAAGCATCTTGATAAGGATCCGCCTATTCCAACGCCTTAATGACAAATTCTGGAAATAAAAACGATGGAACAAAATATATATAAATCTCTCGATCACGTGAGGGCTGCAGCTGTCGAGCCCAATCCCACTTTTGTCTTAGATTCGGGCCTAACTCTTCAAATCACGACCTCTGTTACAGTGTCATTGTTAAAGGCGGGGACCTTTCGTCGTAATTGGTGTGGACCTTTTAAGGAGCTTTCTTGCTTAATTGTCATTTACAGTCTCCCAACAAGCGTCATTTCCTCTTTGAGCCAGTTGAATGAATGGATAGATGGCTTGGTTTTTAATGTAATTCGCATTTGTCCGCTTCTGAGAAAGTTTTTCTTTTCTTTATTAGTATTTCTATGATCTTTTTCCTGCTCTCTAGTTAGCACACTTGTTGCTAAGCGCTGTTCGACAACTAGGCAAAATTATCGGTCGCCACCGACCACAAGGCCACTAAATGAGAATAGTTGCGATAAAAAATCATCCGTAAATCACCACTCGTTTGCCACCTTAACGAATACATCAATGATTTTAAAGTGCACAAAAGGCATGAACTAATACGTTTAAAAAAATTCTGTAAGAATCAATCTGTATGAATTAATTAATTTATGATCTTATTAACTAATCTACAATATATTACTTACCTTAATTAATGTGTTTAAGATTATTAACTTATTCTTTTTATTACCGTAGACCTTTGAATAAAAAAAAGTGGCAATTCTTTCAAAAACGTGGCGACTAATAAATTTGTTCTACCAGTCATTGGCGACTAAAGAGTTTTTCCAGTTCTTCCCCTAATGAACAACTTAGTACTCATTTGTAACATTTATATTTGCAATTCAGAGCCTAATTTGCAACAAAACAGGTGCAGGAACATCGATCAGAACATACTATTTGCTATGTAGCGATGACGATAAATTTCTCAAGTCTGCTTGATATTACTATTAATTCATTGTTATTCAAGTTTTAAATAATTTTAGGCACGGGTTCCCATCTCGTACGGGACAATGGCGCACCCCATCAAATGCTACGTACCCCCCCCCCCCAACGACAATCCTCAACAACAAGATTAAGAAACCCTCTAAAATCTCTCCCCCCCCCCCCAAATATTTCAATGCGGCAGATTGCACTACTACCCCCACCTCCCCTCTCTCTCATCTCTCCCTTGTGAGTCACAACCCTGTTTTAGGATCAGAATCAAAAACTTGATTGCCGAATTTCTCCGTACCATATGCATTTGTATTTAGTTTTTATTTTTAATTGAACATAATTTGCCAAAATATTTGTTTGTTCACAAGTAATGTTTCATACCAGGGCTCACACCAGAGCATGGAATTGAGCAATATCCGCAAAATTTTCTTAAACCCCACTCAAAAAAAAAAAAAAAAAAAAAAAAAATCATAATGCTCCCATACAAATCTCACTAAACATTTTGGTCAAGAAAATTTCATCTTGGAACTTTCCTTAGTATGAATCCTGTATACTGATCCTGATCCTTTTTTTTTGTGTGTGTGTGTAGAATTATGGTACACCAGTTGCAATTATACCTCAATTATGTATAAAATATGCTGCAAATAATATTAAAATTACGTAAAAAATTTTTTTTTTTCTTTCAATCAACCAGCCATGTTACGCAATGTAAGTTATTTGATTAAGGAATCAACCATTTTTTAAAAAAAGTAAATTCAACTTGTCAGTTCTTCACTTCAGTTCTTGCACGATTCCATCAACTTGTTCACGATTGGTTTAAATCTATTGTGATTGCCTCTACTTATGAATAAGCTTCGCTTTATGCTGCTGCAGGAATCCTCATCTGTTGGGTCTAAAATTGCAGTTATTGCCTGTCGGCTATTGTATGGAAATCAAATGAAATTCCACAGCAGAAGAATTATTATTCTTAGTTCATAAAATGGCAAAGCTCTGGCGTCGGGGAACCTTAACTATTGGCCTTATGCAAAAAAAAAAGTATCTGGACTGAATTCCACCTCTTATAAAAACCAATCGTCCAGCAAGTTTGAAGCGGCCATCCAATCCTGAATCGTCTAGCAAGCTTACGAAGATAGCCGCGAACTACTAACGTGTGACAAAATCTATTTAAAATTTTTTTTTTTTTGTTTACCTTCAAGATGTATAATGTACTTGTAGTTTTAAATTTCATGTACCGGTTTTCTTTTCTTTTCTTTTTCTTTTTTTTTTTTTTTTGCAGTCATTCTGAGAACTATGTCTATATATTCTATACCCCATCTCTGAGAGTAATTTTTCTATTTGAACCTAAATTTAAAACGAAGCCATAGTGCGTTAAAATATTTACTCCACTATTCTATCACTTATTGATTTGACTAGGACTGCGGAGTCGGAGAAAAAATTCGACTTTTGGGGTTATGGAGAGTTCAATTCCGACTCCTTTACCCCAAAATATGCCCGACTTTCACTCCACGACTCACTCTGACTCCGCATCGCTGATAGAGCTGAGGACTCGGAGGGGAAAATGGTCGACTCCGACTTTTGAAGTTTTAGACAGTTCAACTCCGACTCATTTACCCCAAAATCAGTCCGGCTTTGACTCCACGACTCGGACTCTTGTCTCCGCATGCACGACAGAGTTATGGATTCGGAGGGAAAAAAACCGACTCCAACTCTTGGAGTTTTGGAGAGTTCAACTCCGACTCCTTTGTCCCAAAATTAGTCGACTTTGACTCTACGACTCTGATTCGATTCATCACCACTGGCAGAGTTGCGGACTCGGAGGGGGAAACGCCAGACTCCTACTGTTGAAATTTTAGAGAGTCCGACTCTGACTTTGCATCCAAGCCAGGGTTGCAGACTCGGAGGGGGAAAAAAAACTCCGACTCATGGAGTGTTGGAGAGTTCAACACTCCATGAGTCGGAGTTTGTCATTTCACCCAAAACCTGTCAGACTGCAGCTCCACGAGTCCGAGTCTTACCCTGCATCCCTGGCAGATCTGCGAACTCAGAGGGGGATAAGATCGACTCCGACTCCCTTGCTCCAAAATCACTCCCACTCCACTACTCCGACTCCATCTCCGTATTAGAACTGGCAATATGTTTTAAAACTTAGGGCTCAGGGACCCTCAAAACCCCTCCTCGTTGCGACACTAAGACTCTTCCTCCTCCTACACACCCGCACGTGATCGTAATATCCTACTCAAAAATGTTTGAGGTTAATCTGTACCTCAGAGTTAGAAGGACGTAAGCCACATTATGATAATTTTACAGGAGGGAAGAAAAACGTTTTCCTGACGCATGCAAAGTATGGGACGCACTTTTTTAACCAGGGTAAAAAATTGAAAAAAGATTTTTTTTTTTTTTTTTTTAAAGAATGATGTTCACATGGCTCGATGCGGAGTAGGCTTCTACATACGATGCACTAATGATCGGAAAATCACAATTTTTGGACTTAGTCAGTCTGGCTCTGAGGTATGAATTTTAGTTAGTACACCTATAAATAATTAACATAAGCATTGAAAAAATTAAAAAAAACACCTTAAAAGAAAAGTCGGATGAAAATAAAAACTTTTGAATCCCCAAAAAATCACCACTTGTTGGAATCTTCAACATCCTGAGCGATTTCACCAACATGCCCCAAGGGCTCTTTCCAGAGTAGCCTCGCGTATCACCTGCTTGCCGCTACATAACTTTGGTATTGTTCTCATAAAAAGCTATTTGCGCATAGCCAGCCTCTTTCATTGTGTTTACTAACGAAGCAGTAATTATGCATATGTAAATACAGACCGGCACCAATGCTATAATTAACAAACGCGGCGCAGACACAAGAAAATTGCTCGTCCATTCATTAAGGCTCGGGAATAAACAAAGTGTGGCTTTCATAACTTAAAAAGCCTTTTTTTCTCTTCTTTGTTTGAATATTTCTTCACACTTAGAAATTCGCTAGTGCCTTTACATTCCTGTTTATTTGGCTCATTAAATGAAAGAGCTGATGTCACGATAATTTTATTTCTTTTAGCTGTGGATGTTAATTAATCAGCGAGTGACTCAACAATTGTGTTTCTGAAAACTAATGAACTACAGCTTTATTGAATTTTTGTGCGGAAATTTTGTTAATAGTTTTCTTAATTACGGCGGTTTAATAAATGTTGCGTTTAAAAAATCTTTTTTCAAATCGTGTGTTATAAGTCATGTGTTTTTTTCAACTGATAATCTAAAACTAGGAATTGCAGAGGGATTTTTTTTTTTTTTTTGTTTTTTGAAAGGTTACAATGAGTACTTTTATTTGAGGATTTATGATATAGTAGTACAATTTAGTTTATCCAGGCTAACTGGGACCAAAGGCAATTCTGATTATGAAAAATCCGAATATTTCAGGTTGTATGAGTAATTACTGCAGTGGGCAGGTAAACAGCAGTATATATAGAAAGGAGTTTTCGAGATATTTGAAGAAACGCGTTTTGGATTCAATAAACTAACGATAAGGATATGTTGGAATTAGACGGGATTTTTTTTTTCCATCGGAAATCAAATGAGCAAGCTTATGCAATAAAGCTAATGTGCTGTATAGATGACAAAAAATGCAAAAAAATAAATAAATGAATAAATAACGAAATAAATAATAATAATAATAATAATAATAAAATGAAAAATTTACAGTTACTGCCCCTTGCCTGTCTACGGCAGAATAAGCAAGACCAAACCTTAAATAAGCAGACTTACCGTTCATTTAGATAGAAGTTCATGTTTTGTAACAATTAACAATATTACATAGTCTGCAAGAAAACCTATACTCCGTTTGCAAGAATATTATTAGTTCGGAAAAACTAATAGTATTTGATCAAAATTTCGCACGTATGATTTTAAAATTCTTAAAAAGAAGGATGGGCAGAAGGATCATTTAGGAACCTCTGATTTACTAATTATTAGAATATATCTACTTTTTTTGTTGTCTTTATGCAAAGGCTGTATTGATTCAACTTTGTGATCCTCCACAATAACTAATATTGTTGCACAGCTGTCCCTAGACATCTGTGTTGAAAGTTGGTTCATGGTTAATTCCCTGCTCGTCGTGCTAATAGGACATTAATAAAAAAAAAAGTAAGAAAACGAGCCTTAAACGATCTCCGGATTCTACGGGCGGCCGATTCAATTGGCTCGGCACAAGTGAGCTCCAGCCACCAACTAGAAGATTAATTACGTCTCAGCAGTTAAAGAGGATCCTTCCTGTTTGAGGAGGGTGGAGTCAGATTCCTCCGCCAACCATCCCAGATTGAGTCAATGCTTTTGTCCCATTGTAACAGTTGCTTTGTCCCGCGCGTCCACTCTTCTGCTTTAATTTCGCCGCGCTGGTAATGATGATAACCGTAATAACTGATGCCAATTGCCGCACTTGTTTGTCTGACTGTCAGATGATGTGTCCATCCTTCCTGCACGTGTTCAGGCCGTGCTTCTTCTTAATTGCCGTCATTTGCACAGTAGTTGTTTCTTTATCTTTCCAAAATATCGTTCATGGCTACGTCTTCATTATTTTTGCTTGTCCTTTGCCGCAGTTTTGTTTAGAGATCAGAAGCGCTGTTAAAAATAAAGTTAATTGTTTCACCAAGAAATTTGTCAAATCCAGCAAACTTTAACTGCCACCATTTTTTGGTGATATAGTTTCGCCAATGTAATGGTGCTTTACAAACTAGTGATCACCAAAAGCACCTTTGCGTTGGTGAAACTTATCACCAATAAGATTGTTGCAGCCCATGTTCGCCATTTCATTGAAAAAGTTTCACCAATGTAATGGTGTTTTTACCAGCTGGTGATCCCCAAAAGCGCCATTGCATTGGTTAAAATTATCACCAATATGGATCATTCACCTGTCCATTCAATTTATCACCTGTCCATTGGTGATAATTATCACCGATAAGATGGTTACTGCTCATGGTCACCATTTTATTAGTAATAAGTTTCGCCAATCTAATGGTGCTTTTAACAACTGGTGACCCCCAAAAGCACCATTGCATTGGTGAAACTCATCACCAAGAAGATGGTTGCAGCTCATGGTCACCATTTTATTGGTGATAATTTTCACCAATGAAATGGTGATTTTAAAAATTAGTGACCACCAAAGATACCATTGCATTGGTGAAATTTATCACCAATAAAATGATTGCAGTTATATTTTGTTAGATTCAGCTTATTCCTTAGTGAAACATCAAACATAATTTTTAACAGTAAAGCATTATTTTTTTTATTTGCGTGTCTTTAATGATTCAAAAGTCAATATTCTATAGAGCAACACAGTTTACTTTCATTATTTTACTCTGAAAAATATGTATGGGAGGGGGACCCATCCTCGGAGGACTTCTATGAGGAAGGCATTGCTTTCCAGCAGTAACTGGTTGACGGTTAGATAAAGTGCACCTCAGGTCTTGGTTCTTCAAAGGAGCAATTGAAGCGATAGGATTCGAATCCGGGACCTTTTCGTTCTTCGTCTCAATAACATTACCACTGGATCACTTGTCGGATCACTGGATGTTGGAATCGGTTGCTTTCAGAGGACAAGGTTTTATTCTATTCCTTAAAAGTTAAATGCTCATCAGATTATCAGAAGAATATTTGAACTGACAACAAATTATAGGTTTCTTACTAATCAGATGTCCAATCAAAACCAAAACCATGAAATGTGATTTCAATGCCCCGTCCAATGAGGATTAAGATTAAAAGTTTCGTGACTTTTAATTTTGAGTGATGTGGTACGGAATCAATTTAATACGTTCGCGACTTCATGACCCACCGGTGGTTCACACTGGATTTTCTTAGTAGGCGTGTGTGTCCATTGGTGATCCCCTACTATGGAGCATTGCATTGCCGATGAAAGTCTGTGTGTCTAGTGGAGGCACTTTATATCGTAACTACGGCTACAGGAGTAGTTTTTCTATATACTAGTTAAATGGTTTAAGAAACGAGATGAAACAATAAAATTAAAACATTTTACGTCTTTCGAAGTGAAGCAATAGATTTCACGTTGTCACGAACGTGTTGTTATTGGTGTCGTGTGAAAACCAGGCTGGCAATTGGGGTTGCGCTGCTTCACTTTTCCAACTGTACCGAAATTTGTTGTGAAGACCGACTTTCACAGTATACACGTGCCACAAGGACCTGTTACAAGGTGGGTAGGGCAACCTTTCACAGAATAATAACACATTCACACAAAGAAAGGACAAGGACTGGAGAGAGAATGTACACCCCTGCACGAGCAGGGATTCGAACCCGGGACCTCCCCATCGCGTTCAGATTGCTGACCACTAGACATGGCGGCCAGCCACGAACGTGTTAATTTATGAATGTATTTCATTGCATTTATTTAGTTTTCAGGCAAACTATTTGTATACTGTGTATAATAAAAATAACTGGTATTTTAAAGTGTAATAAACTATTATCAGGGGTTCCCATCTAGGGGGGGGGGTGAGGGTCATGGTGCAGACTGCACCATTGAAATGTTTTAGGAGAGGTTGTTTTAAGGGAATGTTTCTCTTTTTTGGGGGTGAGGGGGCTTAATGATATTTAAGGGGATACGCCCTTGCTCTTCGAGAAGTGGTGGGCACCCCTGCCATTATTTTATTACAAATAAAAAAACTCAAGCATTAATAAATTAAAACATTTTAATGGAAAAGGGTTGACGGAAATAAGTTACACTTGAACATGGTTTTAAGCTTTACTCATCATGTTTTATCCCATCGACAATTATTATCTTTATCTGTCTCAAAATCCTCTTTCTCGTCCATTTGTTTTCCCCTTGTACTTTAACTTTATAACCGAATTTAAATTTCAGTAAAAAACACTTTTCCGAACACCTTCCTATCCTTTCCCGCCAATGATTCCTCGAACAAAAATGTTCCAGAAAAATTAATCCATCCCTTGCCCTCACGAACGCGCAAGAGGATCACATTCGAATGCACACAAATACCCTAATCGTGACACGGCATCTCGCAAAACCCAAACAAGTCCCACTCTCGAACTTCCCTCCCAGATGGCGCTAAGGTACTTCGTCCTGGGCACATTTTAAAATCTTTTAAAGGGAAAAAAAATCGATCAGACGTATCTCTTGAACGTGTATTCGCCCTTGCTGCTGCTTGGACCATCATAATGGCTTCTATGCTAGTCGATTGCAAGCCGTTATAATCGATTGTTGCTCCTTAAGCCGAGCTTCCTTTCATCATGGCCGACCGAATACATGTTTAATGCGCAAACGTGGGAAAAATTATTAATTTTTCCGAATTCCGCGCTTTTGAAGAGGACGCATCCTTGTAAAGATGGAGGAATGCATAATTTAATAGTTCTTGCAACCAAGGGAACGTTTAAGCTGCGAGATAATGTCAAAGGAGAGATTTGGCTTATTATTATTATTTTTTTTACATTTTCTTACAGGAGCTCCAGCATTTCGTTTTAATGTATTCGTATTTTCTTATTTTGACCACGACGCGTTGGACTGTTAAAATTATTTTCTATCCGTGCCTTTCTGAAGTAGTGCGGCTGTATTCAAAATTATTCATTCATTCTCGGATATGTTTTGAGAGATGGAAAATCAGTAGTGATACAAATAGAAGTCTCATTTTTCCGCTGCTGTAATTTGGAAGCAGGTGGGAGTAAGAATACGAATCCGACGGAATTTGAAAGATTAAAAGCAAATTTTTGTAATTTTTTAAAAGCAATGTGTCGTGAAATTATCGCAAAATATTTTTTTTATTGTTGATGACTCATTTCCAGTCATGTGTTCTATCTCTAATGCTAAGATTTGACACTTTTTTTTTTTTTTTTAAACGGAGTTTTATAATAGGGATAATGTGGAATTTTTTAACATCCGGTTTGGGGCACATGAAGAGGAAAGGGAAATATGTGTTAAAAAATCGGGAGAGTGTAAGAAAAACACACAGTCTCATACACACTGATGGACAAGGTAGAATATTGAATGAAAGTGGTAACAATTGATGTACAAAAGCAGAGGTGGTACGTTGAATATGTACAAATAACACATTATCCGGACATCAAAGAGATGTACATAAGTATGTGCTCAAAAAACAAAGCTTCATTATTAGAACTTCACCATCCCTCCCTCCCCCATGGATATCACCAGACATAGTTTGACCCGTTGGACGAGGGCCCTGAAGGCAGTTATGTTTTTTGATTTGGAACAGGAGCCAAGGTATTGTTGATCCAGTACCACCAGACGTACGTATTGATTTAGAATGGGAATTTGGAGAACTTTGTGATCACGACAGATTTAATTTGTATCAGTCACCACACCTTCGACCGAATGATATTGAAACCAAGACCCTTTAGCCTCAATCCGGTGCCTTACAGGTCAAGCTTACCTCTGTCTAATGCAACGTACTTGGCTTACTTCACTTTTTGTACTTACTGTACTTTCTTACGTACTGTCTATTGCAACGAGAGAGCTTAGGCGTTCTGAGATAAAGGTGAATATCTACGAAGAAAAGTCAAAGGGACAGAATGTGTACTGGGAGATTACTGAATGACGGACGGAACGACACTGGCAATATGACGAAATTCTGAAATCATTCTCACAAAAAAGTCAAAAGACTTTCAAAGGCAAAATGCAAAAGCTTATTATAGAGAAATATGAGGTCCAATAAGAAGTTAAGCAAAAAGTTAAGCAACAACTTATAGAGAAAATTGTCAATTTGCAGAGTATCAGTAAAAGGTTCATACAGAAAAAGGGGGAGAGGGGGGATATTTTGAGAAACACTAAGGTGAAAGAAATACGGAAGCTTGTCAAAGAGTGTATGAAGAGTATGTATTTTCAGAGCACATTACCACAGAATCTCCAGAAATTGCATTTACGATTTAGGGGAAATGTTTCTTTGTGATGCTTCTTCAAGAAAATAAAATAAATAATCGACAATGAGAAATGGATAATTTAATAAATAAATAAATTAAAGTTTTCCTGCTGTATGGAAAACTTCAGCTGTTTTGTATAAATATTTTCGTCCAACTATTCCAGTAATCTTGTCTCGGCCACTAAAATGATTCATTTAAGTATGGTCCACGTAATTAAAACAGGTGTCTTTTTAATGCCTGGACATCCTCACATATCGCCGCAGTAGGGCATTGACTCACTTGCCGAACGATTTATAGTGAAACGATCAGAGCAAATAACTTTTACTAATCGTCTTCAAGCCATTATAAAGCGTTCCATGCCTCTAACTGTGTTTGTATTAGAACCAGGTGATCTATACCGTTCCAGCGTTGGTGCGATTTTTGCAGACGTGCCTAGTTGGTGTAGGTGTTTTAATTATCGGTTACCAATGGGCGGATTTTTCTTATTGACGATGTTACATTTGTTGACACAGAGATTATTTTTCCAGTGAATCTTAAATGTGTGTCTGGATTTTTTGGAATTGGTTGCGTCTGTGACGAACGCTTTTAATTCCCGGTGTTAAGGGCATCGCAAGAATGGAAACTATTGTTCAAAGCATAATTGCTTCTTAGAAGATATCTTTCATTCCGTGAACACATATTTAATTGAAGTTACACATGATGTAAAGTTTGTCTTGTCAAGAAAGGTTACAAAACTACTTGATAATAATGTGATACATCATTATAAAAGAGTTGTGGGCAACTATACTCTTGCCATTCTAGTAGTAGCTTTATATTATTAGTATTTATTTTGTCACCTTCACGTAATGTAGATTTCTTGAAAGACAAGAAACAAAAAAATAAAAATAAAGGAAATCATAAACGCGCCGTCTAAAATGGATGCAATCAACTATTTTTTTTTGTTTGGGGGGGGGGGGTAACTTGGTAGTTCTTGTAGCTTGTGTGATTCTATGGAAGTTGTTTAATTTGCGTACTTGTATTGAAGTGTCATCTATTATTTAGAATGTTCAGTGAAGAAAGCTGAAAAACTACTTGATTTATAATGACATAAATCTACGATTACTCTTTATTGCTGTAGATTTCGTTCAACTTTCCCACCAATTTTTGTCGAAACTTAAGCTCTCAAAACCTAGATTCTAGAACAAATATTTGATGTTCTCCCTGAAAATTTGGCTTCTCTATGATGATTATGGCCAAATCTTAATCTTTGATGTAATTTTATTAAATACCGGAAAGAGATTCATGTGTATTTTGCCTCAGCAAATTGAACACAGCTATTCAATCTGAGAACGAGAAAGTGCGAAAAAAAAATCTGGAATTTTCATAGCACTTATGGACTACGTAATTCAAAAATATTAATGAAATGGTGGTTTATGTTAGATTTAAAATAATAAAACTTGGTGTATTTTGTGAATTGAAATCTGACATAAATGTAAGGCATTACTTTGGAAAACAAATTTAAGGATTATTACAAATCATCATTAGCAACCTTAAACTTTGAGAGTGATATGGCGAAAACAAATAAGATTGTATAAAGTTAATTCATGAAATATGTATTTTGGTTAACTTTCCTTCCCGAAGCAACTTTCTTTTAAAGTCATGAAAAAATCTTATGTTTTAAAGCAAATTAAAATGATTTTAACCAAAAAACTAGTATGTTGTGTTAAGGGATGCATTTCTACACTTCTGTGTTGAAAGACACTTTTTGTATCAATGATAAGAACGCTTAATATGGTATTCTTTGCTTCATTGCGCATTCAGCTGCATGTAATACACAAATACAGCTCAGAACTCCTCTAAAATATTTAACAGCACAACATCACCATCAAAATCTAGCTTTTAAGAAAAATAATCTCATCCAACAAAAAAAAAAAAAAAAAAATCAATCATTACTTTGGTTAAAAACATTCTGATGCGTTTTGCCGAACCAATGCTGAACCCGTAGCAATATCGAAACTTGCCTTTTTTGGGAGTGTAAAACAAAAAAAAAAAAAACATATAGCGCTCAAATTACTCCGTGGCTTTTTATCGTTCTCTTGTTTTATGCTTTCTCTTCCTGGTGTTGATTTGCCGAATAAGCCCAACATTACCATCAGCATACGAAAACGCCTCATATGGAGCAAGTTCTTCTCCCGGCTTTTAAAGAAAACCGATACTGTAAACGTATCTTGCATATTTGTGAAAACTCTTCTTCGGCAAAGCTGAATACCTTTATGCCAATTACTAGAAATGAAGTTGGTTCGTTCTCTCTTGACAGAAAACAAGCTGGGGAAAAAAGTGATTTTTACCAATTTCTTGCTACCACCAGGCGGGATTTTCTCAAGAAAATCTTCCGCAAATGGAATGCTTGTCGTGAAGAAATCAATCATATGGAGATCAATGGGGAAAAAAGAGTTTCCGAGGGAAAAAGTATTTTCTTCCAGCTGAGTTCATAATCGCGGCGAATCTTTCGGTTTGACTTATCATTGTCTTTTGATCCCGATACTCGTATGTTTAATATTGGAAAAAAGTATGACTAAGTCTTCCGATTTGGATTTTTTTTTCTCTTTAATTTTTTTTTTTTTTTTTTTTGTATTTTTGTATTCCAGTCATTCATCAATTTGTCAGTAATGAGTCTTTTCATCCATACGGAGAAAAATTTTGGTAGAGTAAGTTCATGGTATATCAACTCTTGGTTTTGCAATACATTTCGGAAGATCCAACATGCCTCAATCCAACATGATCCAATCCCTCACTGTGATGAACGTTACTTTTAATGATTTAGTTAAATCTCAGGGGCGGATATATGGGGTGGGTGAGAATATGAGGGTCATGAACACCCTCCCTAAATCGTCGAAAATATTATCCATTCAGTACTATTGTATGTGGTCAGAATTTAATAGTATGATTTGATAGAATACGTGACGGGTAGATGTAGAATATCAGGCAGAGTATGACTAAGTCTTCCGATTTGGATTTCTTTCCCCTCTTTAATTGTTTTCTTTTTCTTTCTTTTTTTTCTTTTTTTTTTTTTGTATTTTTGTATTTCAGTCATTCATCAATTTGTCAGTAATGAGTCTTTTCGCCCATATCGAGGAAAATTTTGGTTGAATAAGTTCTTCTTGGTATATCAACGAAGTTTTGCGATACATTTCGGAAGATCCAATATGGAAGCAGTCCCTCACTGCGGTGACCATTCCTTCTAACGATTTTGTTGAATATCAGAGGAGGATATGGAGGGGGGGCATTAGGGTCATTACACCCCCTAAACATTATGTTCAAGTACTTTATGAATAAAGTGCAAGTGTTTTCCGTAATCTTTTTAATTTTTTAATTATTTCTTTAGTAAATGTTTGTGTGGGAAATGCTTCCTTTCATTGCTTCTGATACTAATTTTAAACGTTTGTGCCATAATGAGCGCCTTATTCCCCGCCAACTTGGTGCTTTTTATTGACACCCAAATAGTGTCAAAAGTGTTTCGTACCCAAAACTCCATATTTTTCAACATGCCCCCCCCCCTCTTAAAATGCTAGTGTCTATGCGCTAGTATTATCACATAAAAAATTGTTGTGTTTTTAATTTTTTATTTGGACGAAAGTGTGGTTTATCACATCTGCTAGTGATGCGGTTATTTATTCTTGTTAAGGAAGCCAAATTTTGGAATCAAATGACTGATTTCATTCGTGTGTCTTTGATACAAAAGAAAAATCATTGGGAAAAAAGTAATCTCATTGGTTAAATTTAAAATTCAAAAAGTATTTAGCGGTTGCTGCTAATACCGAAAATACCGGTATTTACCTCATTAAATACCGGCCTTGTTTCAGATGAAGTGCAATTTCATTAAAACGATTTTAATCGCAGAAATGTTTGCTAAAACGTATTGGAAAACATTTTAAAGTAATTAAAATAAAATAATTGAAATAAAATTAATTAAAATAAAAATTAAATATATTAAAAACCGTAACTTTTAAGAAACAAAGTTGTATGAGGCGTGAAAATGTAGACCATGAGGAGTGTTTCGCATGAGGACATGAGGCTTTCAAAGAAGGAAAAACTGAAAAACAGAATGAAAAGTAGTACTGTAAGCGAATAATAAAATTAAAAAGAACCTGCGGTATTTTCACTCATCAGGAGTCTAGCCAATTTTTATTCACAAAATTGTTTATATTTGCAAAAAACCATCAATGCGGATAACATACTTTAATCCTCGAGCGAATAATGGAGTAAAAAAACACTGCGGTTTTTTCACTCATCAGCAGTCTAACCAATTTTTACGCGCAAAAGTGTTTATATTTTCAAAAAACCATTAATGCACACACTATACTTTAATCCTCAAACAAGTTTTGGTAGCATTAAAATATCGTGCTGAGTCAATATTTACTTACAAAGTTTTAATCCAACACATAAAAATATAATCTTATTTATTTAATGCATCAATCAGTCCATTTCTGAATTCATAAACCTTTGCAATCTTGTTGTTAAACATTAAACTTTTCTTTTCTTACAACCAAAAAGTAAAAAAAAAAAAAAAAACAATCTTTTTCTTTCTGCTTTAGCCCACAAAATCTCGAAAAATTGGATTTCGAAACAAGCTACAGTTTCTAAACGCGCTTATTATAAAGTCAGGCTCTCCGTCTATGGCTAAAATAAATAAATAAGAGAGCTGCTTCATCGATAACATGAAAATGTTTACAAAATTTTTAAATTACAGGGCTCCCGAAAATGTTTTCTTAAAAAATGAAAACTTCCCGATAAAAACTGCAAAAGGCAATAAAGGCTGCATTTTGTTTCAAAAGTGGTGTAGTATTTCATGAAAAATCTCCCCGTTCGAAGTTTCCGCTTCTATAGACAATGGATAATTATTAAAATATCTTGGCACGATGAAGTTGGGTAGTTTCTTACATTTCCGAAATGAGCAATAGAATGCGACAGAGTTTAACTTCTTGGAAGTTAATATCTGGAGAATATATTAAGTTTTAAATTTTACTTTCATTCATTCTGGTTAAGAAGAATTTTTTTTTACTGGATTTTTGTTAAAACTTCAAATAAAACTGATTTAAATATAAAGCAAAAGAATGCTGAAAGGCACCTATCCGCGTGTGGTCGGGTTGAACAAAAAAACTCAACATTAATTCGGGGGTGAGCAAAATGGAAATTAAGGCCGAATTTTGAGTGAATTTTTTTTTTTTTTTGCGAATACAATACTTCCTTTTTTTGTAAAAGGAAGTAAAAAAGTCGATATTTAAGGACATGCACGTAGGCTAACTCTGTTGTAATACAAATAAATACAAGTATTTATTCTAGTAATATTTTTGACAGGTTGTTTCATTAAAATTTTACGCTAGATAGCGATTTTAGTTTTTAATTTTTACTTTCAAATGTATTTCTGTACCATAAGCCCTGGTTAATTTTGATTTTTATGTGAAAAAGTAATTTTGGAAGCATGACGAAAAACTATTTTTCAAGTTACAATAAAGTTCGAATTAATTTTTTTTTAACATGCGCTGTATCCTAAAGACTAATTTAATAAATTTTCTTTACATCGTAATAGGTTCTTCGAACTACTTAAAGAATATTTCTGCGAAAAATTCAAGTTGGAAATTTTTATAATGTATTTCTGCAATCACTGAATCGCCAATTGCAGAAATTTAATGTGTATTCACGTACTCCAAAACTCCGCATATTGACCTTGCCTTCTCAGAAAAGAAAAAAAAAAACTGTCAAGCATGATTATACAATCTTGCATTGCTGTATAAGGGAAAGTTTAGTTTTTAATAGTCGCTTAGCTATTTTTATAAGATACTATTTTTTACTATAAATGCTTTTTTCTTTATTTTACAGTTGAGAGAGGCATTCTCATTACGATCACTTTGGGATTGATACAATATTTGCTTAGTACCAGGGTTCGAAAATATCATGATATTTTCGAAAATATCCGATATTTTGATATATATATTGGCTATTTTGACATGTATCCGATATTTTCAATCAGTACAAACTACAATTTTTAAAATAGTAAATGAGTCTTTAATCACTCTTTATTTTCTTACATTATTTTTGCAATATGTAGGCTTGAAAAAAATGTTTCTTTCATTAATTATATCTTAAATTTTAATTTAAAATTCTATCGATTTTAATGGAGTTAATTTAGTATTAGCCGTTTCACTCATTTTTCCTTACTCAAACAGTTATATAATTCAGAAATAAAAAATATGCATTAGTCGGCGCACGGTCATAAGATTTCTGAACAACGTTTAATATCTAACTAGGCACTATTAATCTGCGTTAAAATTGTTACATCACTAACAATTTTATGAATATAAAATAAAAAAGGATTTTTATATCACTTTGTTATATTAATGATGTATTAATGCATCATAAAAATATAATACATAACTTTTTAATTATTTTCAAAAATAAATGAGTAATATTACTATAATTAATATAATTTTTACATTGAAAAATCCTGCTTGGTACATAGCTAACAGCTTAACAATTGGTAGTAATTTTATTGATTACTCTTGTTGACTACCCTATCTTAGCATGATTACGAGTACTCTTAAAATCAGAAGATTTCTAGCTGTCCTTGTTTTTAAAAATGAGGCATTTCTATAAATGAAATACTTTATAATATAATTTGTTCATTTTTAAATTTTTCTACTTTAAAAACATATTATGCTGTGAATAGATAAATTTCATCGAATTTCACTCCGATCTTATGTTATTAAATTTTTTTACTTTATTTTGAGAATTTATTTAGAAAATATATTTTTATAGAAAACAGTAAACTACATTTAAATTTCATTAATTTTTAGCCTCTCGTTAAAAGCTTTGAAATGTGTACGAAAACACTTTAAATTAATAGGACTCGAAATCACTTTCCCTTTGAAAACAGAAAGAAACCTATATATGCAGTTGCGTAATCATATCATTATTATTTTTTTCTTTTTTACACTTAAAACTTTAATTAGTAAAAACATAGCTTCAAAACACTTTTTGTTTCCATAAAATATTAAATATTTTAAAGATATTCCTTTATAAATTTTACTATAAAAAATTAATTACATTTTAAGCTTAACATGCAGCCAGATTAAATTAAAGTAATTTATTTATATTTATGATAATTTATTCATTTTTAATTAAGTTTTATTTTATTTTTACTTATTTTATTTATTAATTTTCATTGCATTATTTTATGTTATCTATTTGTTTCTATTTCATTTGTGTACTTTATTTACGTACTAATAATCTTTATTAATTTATAAATTTTTTCGAGAGCAATTTCGTAAGCATGCAAATCACAATCGTATACTAAGGTATTAAAGTACCCTTATAGAAAAAAAATCTTTTTATGCAACTGCACACTGTTGAACAAGTGATAGTATAATTATTAAGCCTAATCTTTGATGAACTTTTAATTTATTAGAATTTTTTTTCAATGGGGCCGTTTCTAAAATTTTAATAGTATATTTTTCTAAAAGAGCATGCTTATAAACATAGGATCTGACCATTTTTAATTAATTTGTTTAAGTTTAATATTAAAAAAAAAAACTCAAATCGGTGTGCTTTCATTGCTTACATTTTTTGCCGATGACATCACAAATGATGAAATACCATTCTATGTTGCCATTCACAGAGCAAAATATTTAATTCGCATCTTTACTCATGTGTATTGGCAACGATAGGTTGCAAGCGTAGAGCGCAATTTTAATTCGCTTCTTGATTATCATAACTTGGATACGCGGTACAAAGATGCGCCAAAGAGCATCATTTGTGATGTCATCAAGACCACGCCTTGTTTGAAAAATCGGACAGTTTAAAAAATTAATAAAAAATAACTGTTGGGAAAATGAAAATATTTTCTGGGTTCATGTTATTTTTTTTTTTTTTTTGCTTATTCTATCAGTTTCAGGGACAAAAAGTACTACTTTTGACTGAAGGAAACAACCCCATTCTAATGTTGAAATTGTTTTCATTTGCACTACACAGAGCCACTGTGATTTTTAAAGTTCCATTATTTTATGTTTGCATGAGAAACGTCACTGTATAATCTGAATATGTTTCACGTCAGAATCAGCATTGACTACAAACACAAGGAATCAATTATGCTTGTGTATTTTATTTTATTTTAATCATTTATTTTGCTCAGAGGGAAACTTGATTTAATAAAACTAATAAGAAATATTAACTTTATTTATTTATTTTTTTAATTTTTTGCACCCAAAAAAGTATTTTTAGCTAAAATTAAATGCAATGTGGTTAAGTATCATAGTTACGTTAGTGCGTTTTTTTTTTTTTTTTTTTTTTTTTTTGCACAAATGAAAGTTTAATTTAATGAAACACTCAGTTCAAAATTATTTTTATACTTTATTATATGAATTGAATTGATTATTTATTTACTAAACAAACTTTTTATTTTAGATATTTTGCTTTGAATTTTCAATCGTATACAAAAAGTTTTTAAATGCATAAAAGCGCATCTTCAACAAAATGAATGCAACGTCACTAATTGTCCTTATGTTTGTAGGAAAAGTATCGCGACATTTATGAATTCGCTTTGCAGGGAAAAGATTCGAATCGTCCTTGATAAAATTAAATAATGAGTACATAATTATTTATTTGTTTAACTTATTTATTTAAATAATTTTTCGTTTAGTTATTTATTTATCGTTAAAAATGCTAAGCATTAGCTTAAAAATTATTTTTGTATATCATCAAGATTCTAAAAAGATAAACAAAATAATAATAATAATAATAATAATAATAATAATAATAACATAATAATAATAAAATAAAAAAATAATAAAATAAAATAAATAATAAATAAAACCAACTAGAAGTAGATGTTCCCTTAATTTTATTTTTTTTGCGAAAACCTTCACAAAATATACGAATTCCTTTTAACATAGGAAGGCCTCAAATTGGCCTTGAATTTGGAAATAAAAGATTTTGGAACCAGGCCGACTGTCTCTTCCTGGATTCAAATTCTCAAACAAGGAATAAGTAGGTCACGCCACGTGCCATACCTGAATATTGCCTCTTGGGCCCCCTGTATCTCACAGGTCCTTGATAGAAAAGGGGGCCCTCTCAGGGACTGAAAGATGTCGCGCAGCAGTTGTTATTTTTTATAACTTTGCTGGCAACGGTAGCAGCTTCCCCTATCAAAAAAGGATTTTTTGCACTCTTTTTTAACCTTGTCTTCTTCCTGAAAATAGTTTTTTTTTCGAACCCCTCAACTCTCCTCCTCTCTTCCTACATATGGTTAGATGTCTGTTATCTTTTCAAATTTCCGCTTCCTGGTAAAAGCGGTTTCTGGTTTACCGGGAACTGAAATAGTTACAGCTTCATTTCGGTGTGTGTTATTCTATTACAAACGAATCTGCTTATAACGAATATTTTGTTCGTTATATCTGATGATTTCCTGACATGTTCGAGTGCAACATACATTGAAGTTGGTTTTACGGTAATTAATTAGCTTATTCGGAAAATAACGACTATTACAAACATTTAGTGATGCCTTGAAATCTCACGAAAAGCTTTATGCAAAACTCGTAAACGGAGGTTAAGTACACTTTGATGTAATAAATACGAAACATATTTCTTATGG
The DNA here is from genome assembly GCF_026930045.1 of Uloborus diversus. Classification (NCBI taxonomy): domain Eukaryota; kingdom Metazoa; phylum Arthropoda; class Arachnida; order Araneae; family Uloboridae; genus Uloborus; species Uloborus diversus. The sequence goes on along the minus strand of NC_072739.1, from coordinate 83,945,823 downwards.
ATAGGTCATTATTTCCAGAGGTCCTTATTTAAAACTTTTAAATCCTGTGGAACAATTTAACGAGCAATTCTTCTTCAACTTCATACGAAACTAGCAAATGGCGTTAATACTAGTTACACTGTAATGTCATAAATACAAATAATATTTCTGGAAATGGAGTTATGGATATGTCATTATTTCTAGAGCTTCTTAATTAAATCTTTTAAATCCCTTAGAATAATTTAAATGCATAACCGATCTAAAAAACAACTTTTTTTTTAACTTCATACAAAACTCGCAAATGGTGATAATATTACTACATTGTAATGCCATAAATACGAATAATAGTATTTTAATGGATTTATGGATATGTGATTAGTTTTTGTGCTCCTTAACTTCATCTGATAAACCATATAGAACGTTTTTTTAATGAAAGACCCGTATAAAAATCAAAAGCTAGTCCGGTATATTCTTAATATATTTGCAACTTTGTAAAATGGCAAAAATCGGCTAACGGTTAAACAAGGATCGCGCATTAAGATAGTTCACATTATTAAAGGTGACATTTTATGGATTTGGAAAACATTGAACATTTAATTGTACTATATTTGGCTATTGCAGTGAAAATATTATTCGATATGCTATGGCTATTTTCATTTCTAGGTATGCTCTGACTAAAATTTTCATAAATAAATATTTTACCACTGATGTATAACATACTCGAATGTTTATCACAAAGTGTAAATATATAAATAATGACTACTAGTAAATTTTGTACAGCAAAAATTATGTTCTTGAAAGTTACTTAAGTTTAATGAATATAGCATCGTCTAGAGTTCTTTTTTGTCATTTTAGTCGACTTCTAAGATACAACCGCGTTCGTAATCAACAGAATCTGCTCTACTTGTGGAATGGCAATTTCACATCTAATAGGGCATTCTACACCCTGTCCCAAAAATATAGATAACTGGTAAAAATAAAAATGGGAGGATTTTTATTTCATATGTTTATTATAATAAACTACGTGAAACACAAGTTAGGGTTGATGTATAGAAAAAGCATCATGTGTTGAATTCATTTAGGAAAACAGAAAATAGGGTGTCTCATAATTATAGACAATTGTTAATTTCTAAATTATATTTACAGCTATAAATATCCTACAATTTGATTGAAAATATCAAACACGTATCCAGAACCTAAAATAATGTCCCAAAAGTACCTGTGAAGGACTAAACGATTGCAAAATGTCATCAAAATGGCGATTCCGCTCATAAAATGCATGTATTTTTCTGTTCTCTAAATTCGTAGTCTTTTAAAAAATGTAAGAATTTTGTTTTTTACCATATATAACTGCATTTTCTTTTTAAAAAATACCAACGTCTGTGATATTTATCTTTTTTCGGTTTGATTTAACCAAAGACTAAATTGGATAAATCAAACAAATTAACCCAAGAAAGAATTTACCCAGGTTTTTAAAATAATTTTAACAGTCATTTCAGAATGAACAGAAATTTCATCTAAAGAAAAAAATAGCTAAATTGCAGAAATGGCACCAAAATGGTGATTCTGCTCATTGGATGCATACATTTTCTGAGCTCTAAATTTAGAGTATTTTGAAAAAGATAAGATATTATTTTTAAAAGCTAAGAAACGTCAATTTTTGAAACAATTTAAACAAGTTCTCGGAAAATTAAAATCAAACCAAGAAAAAACTTTTTTTAAGAAAGAATAAACCAAATTGCATAAATGCCTTCAAAATGGTGATGGTGAGTCTGCTCATTGGATCAGCACCATAATTGACTAGTTAAAATGACGGAAACCATCTGATTAAAAATAATAAAATAAAAATGATAATCTGCTACAGAATAATTAATACTTGTGTACCGTATTGTATCCAAACACATAATTAAAGGATATAAGAGGGGAGAAGGATTGTGTGTGTGTATGGGTTTATAGTATATACAGTAATTAAAAAGATATTCGTTTGTATAATGTCCTAATTTAAGATATCTTTTGAACTCAAAATAACTGACTGTCTTTTACCTTTATTTATTGGTGTAGAAGAAATTCTTATACTTATACAAGTAGCTGACTCTCAATTTTTACTACCACAAATAGTTGAAATAACTATACAGTAAGCCTTTTTGAATTCTTAAACTGGGTACATGAACGTTTGATAGCTTAAGTATGCATTGATGTTTTTAACCTGTATTTTCGATCAGTATCGAGAAAGGTTGTTAAACTCATAAAAGTTGAGCAACTTATGATATAGTCTTTGATCAAGTCGCACGATACTTTTTTGCATTTAATCGTGAGCAGTTTGTCATGCTCAGGTTGACGTCACATATCTACTTTGTTTTCGGACTAAGCCATTGTGTTCCGTAGAAAATTTTCCATTCGCACAGTTCATGTACCAGCTATACTTACGAATTTTGTAAGCTTCCTAATATCTAAATTGTAAATTTTCTTTGAAAATGAAGGAGTTAGAGTACATTAAATTTAAGTTTACTGTTTAGTTATCAGTTTCGATATCGTCAAAGATACATAGTAGGGAAGTGTGGGGCAAAGTGAAATAGTTGAGATGACTGAGCTTTTTCAAAATGATCAAATTAAAAATTTGTGTTGAAAATTACAGCACATGAAGAAATAACATTGTATTTTAAAATAAAAATTGCAATGAAACACCTTTTTCCTTGCATTTTTGGCAGAAAATTTTAGCCATCAAAGGAAAGTGGAAAATGTTTCACTTTTTTTTTCGTATAGCAAGATGAAAAATAAAATATTCTTCTAATAAAATATTTTTATTTGATTGAAAAATACTTTTTAATCAAATGAATGAACAAATAACAGGTCGAATGAATAAATGAAAAGGTAATGAAACAATAAACGAAAAATTAAAATAAATAATTAATTAATGTATGAAAAAAATGAGTGAGTAAAATAGTGAATGAATAAATAAATAAATAAATGAATTACTAAATGAAGAAATTGTTCAATAAAAAAAAACGTAAGTAATTTAATAAATGACTGAATGAGTAAACGAAATGAAATATTACATTTTGTCCTACATGTACTTAACTAATGGTACAAAATATTTAAAATGCAGATAATCTTAATTTTGATTAAATATATACTGCGTCGAGTATTACAAGGTCTCAATTTATATTTGATATGATAGTAACAAAAACTTTATCATTTTATAATGCCAGAAATAATGTTTGAGTAGCAACAAAATACTACAATATTAGTCTCAACTTTTGAAAATTGGCTGTAGTATCATGTACTTTTTATCTTCAGGTGTGATTTTTTTCTGTCTGGAATAGACTACATGTTCTACTACATAGTTAAAATATTACCAGACTGGTGGCGCTGAAAGCAAAGAAAATATTTCAATGTTTAACTTTGCCCGACATTATCCTACAAAATATGCGAAAACACTAAAGACCCCAATAGTGATCAATTTCATGGGGGAAAAAAAAACTTTTTAAGGGTGAGATGGGATAAGACCGAAGGGAAAGAAAAAAAAGAAATATTTAGATTTTTTGAAGCTTTACACTGCTTTGTGACATTTTGATTTTTTTAAAGACACATTTAAATGTAATATTTTCAAAACTCCATGTGCTTTTTACTCTCATCTTTTGCTATTTTTAAATTTTATTTAAAATAAAAAGCGTGAAAACATGCTTAACAGAAATTTTGAGGCTTATTTCGATTTTCAATGCGTGAAATACACTTGTAGGAGTGTTGAAAATATCACTGCAACTAATGTACCTTTTGATAATGTAAACTTTTTTTTCCTTCTGGTTGTTTTATTTTGCAATGTTGGACATAATAATAACTATTACAGAACATATAAAATTTTGGAATAACTGAAGCAAATATTAAACTTCATCATCGCACTTGCTTTTGTCAAATTTTGCTTCTTAGTATGCTAGTAATATAGTGTTGCTGCACATTAAAGCTGTACACCTTCAGACAAAACAAAATGTCGTCCCTACAGACATATCTGAAGGTTGAAGTATATTTTTCTCATTTAATACTTCTCCGAGCATAGAATATTGCAGCCATTGCGTGGCTTTTTAGAAATATAGAAGCGCAGATTCTTTTATTAAAAACTGAAGAACTCTGTTTATGCCTTTGTATAATTCAAAATATTCTAGTTTCCCCATGTATTCATCTTTATCCTGCGCCCAACTCCGACATTTCCGTCACTAGTCGACAAGTGTCTCAATTAAATATTGCAAAAATTCAAAAAAAAAAAAAGAAGTCTTCAAAGTCTGAAACAGCATTTTTCGAGTTGCCCAAAACAAGGGCGAAAACTGAGAGGGAATTCTTTGCTTAGTCTTAACCTATGTTTACCTGCTGGCAGAAAGGGTGGGTATGTAGGTAAGTGAGTATTTTGCTCCAATACATTTTAAATGTTTTTGGAAATGGAAGCCTGAAGCAACAACTCCTTCCGCCCTGAGGGGAAAAGGAATACGGATTTCATTACTTATCAATGGTCACTAGAATTTGTTTGCGAAGCATCTGTCGGAACTCTACAGTTTTCATTGCAGAAGAAAATACATTCTTAACTCTACGTAAAGGTACGGAATAAGCAAGTTGAATTATATGAGAGCCAGTTTGTACCTGTTCATATGCTTGTTGTGGTCGGCAAATTCTACATCAGGTGGAAATTCACTGGAAGCCATTATCTTCAGCAGGTTTAGTTTATTTCATTCAATTTTACTAGATTGATCGATAATGTTTTCATTATGCCCAAGTGCTACGAAAGTAATAGTCTCAACTGCTAAAAAGATGTCAATTTTTGTGTTATTTTATATTTAGTCTACATCTCGATCAAAATTATCAGGCAGTGAGAAGCAAAGGGACGAAAGTGAACGTTTTAAGGTTTTGAGTAAAACGCGTTTAAAGTTCAAATTCCGTGTAGACTTTCACTGAAAAGTTTTTCTAAATCTTGCTGTATTGCGGCACCTACCAGGGCTACTAGTACTATCTATTGCTCCAAAACACTGAAGAGCTTCCCCTATCATTTCTACTGGTTATCTTCAAAATTTTAAATCTCGGATTTTCACCCTTTTGCTTCTCGCTGCCTCAATTCTTCTCCTCAGGGAAATAGCTTAAAGCAATTATATGCCAGCCCCATAATTTCTAGTGTCAGCTGAGCTGCCTATATACTAATAAATATAACCATATAAACGTGTAGCTAAGAAATATGCCTATAATATTTTCATATTGTATCTTTTAGAGAATAATTGTGGAGAATATTGAATTTAACTAAACGCACCTAACATATACGTGCAATGTGCATACTCTCCTAATATGCGTAGAAATTATTTTTTCCTTCAGAAACTGTTACTATATTTTCGCTACTTTAGTTCCTGAAACGATACTCACACTAAAGCGATTGTTTGGCTATCAATTTAAAAATTATTGTTCACCAATCGTACAAGTGTCTCTTTAAACATAGTAAATATTTTCTAAATAGATACTTGTACTGTAAAACATAATTTGTTGTACAAATCTTTTTTCACAAATGAAACATGCACTTAATTTCTATTTTTTCTAAATGTAGGGAGGGGGGATGGCACAGAATGAAATTGAAATTGTTAAATTTTTAGAGGAATCGTTTCGGGAGATCTTTATCTCTTTTTTGGTTGGTTTCGTTCTTGTTGTCTCTGAGATATTAGCAGGGGTGTTTGTGATCCGAAAATCCCGAAACATTTTGGGCTGACTACACATTCTAAAACTGAAATACAGGGTGTCCGAAAAGTCCTTGACACATTTTAAAAAATCATAGAAAACCAACAAATTGTAGTATGAATTTGCGGTTTGCACCATAATACTTCACAGGTTCAAGAGTTTTTATAATATCGAGAAAAAAAACTGAAAAGGGGGAAAATAGAAGAAGAAAAAATAGAAGAATTTAAAGGTAACTTTTAAATCGTTTTTGTTGACAAGGGAAAACGCAAAAAGGAATGAAAATTACTAAACGAAGAATTACAAGCATAGTATATACTGACATCCTGACTGCGAAATGCCTTTTTTCTTCTTTTTTTTCCTTTTTTCTATTTTTTTCCCCCGATGTCATAAAAACTCTTGAACCTGTGAAGTATTGTGGTGCAAACCGCAAATTCATACAAGTTGTTGGTTTTCTATGAATTTTTTTTAATGTGTCAAGGACTTTTCGGACACCCTGTATTATTAAAAAATAAAGAAAAAAAACTTTAAAAAAAATTTTTTTTTTCAATGATTTTAAATGATTTTTGTTAATTAATATTAGAAGATTTTTTACCGGTGGGGGGGGGGGGGGGAAGACGAGCATCCTCATAGTTTCCGAAAATTTCCCACTGTCTTCAGATAATTTTACTTGAGTCCATTATCACCCCTGGATATAAGGAAGTTCGCGATTGCTCTCGGATTTAATGATCACCCCAGAGAAAGGAAAACTTCTACAAAAAGGGGGGGGGGGGGGTAGAAGGCGAATTTTTTGTTCCATTTTCCATTTACAATGTATCACAAATTCATCGTACAAATATCTCGTTAAAGGCAACAGTTTCTAAAACTATACTTGTATATTAAAATAGAGTTCACCGAATTCCTTTAGAAATCCATATTAATTCGCTTTCACATGAAATAGATGGTTTCAACGTCGCTATCTGACGTTCCAAAATAATTTGTCATTCTCTCGCTATGCAAAATCTGCATTTCATGCGCCTATCTACCACCTGAGCATGTCCAACCATAAAGCACTTCCTATCAAATCACAGAGCTTATCGTTGTGTTTTAATTATTGTCCAGGCCCTTCTTTCTAATGGCCACCAGCGCCGCGGTTATGTTTTTATTTACTTTTGTCGGTTAATTGTTTGAAAGCAGCGGATCGGTTATAAACGGTCATAGCCGAGGATGAAAAGCGGATGCGTTTAAACACAATGCCCGTCGCGCCATAATGGTAATAACCCGGTTAAGAGCCTTGTTTCCCATCCTCCAATGGACACGGCTCACTTTGTGACAGGTTGCCCGTCTCAGGTGAAGTGTGAAAAATGGAACCTTCTCTCTGACCTTTGGACACGAGATGGGAAAAATGGCTTTCTAAATTTTGACAGAAAGTATTTCATTCGGAGGCAAAAAGAAAAAAAAATCGAAACCGTTGCAGCATATTGTGAAAAATATCGTCTGCTAGTCGAAATTAATATTACTTTATAAATAAATAAATAAAAAGAACTTTGCATTAATATATTTTATGTTTATCGTCTGCCAAATTTTACTTGTATAATTTTGTAAAATTCGCAGTTCTGAAGCGCCACCTTGCCTTGATTTAAGAAATTAACCAAAGAAGTAAAAACAAAGGCTTCAGACAGTTAGTAATGGTAAAGAAATTTTAAAAGACTAAAAATTAAATATCCCATACATAAATACGAAAAAAAATTACTGTCATTCAGTAAGCTAAAAAGCAGGTTGTTAGTTACTGGATTTGCATTTATTACCCAATGGGAGGTCCCGGAAGGTCACTGTGACCTCCCGAAAATCGTCCTTTTTCAGCGAATTGTGTCGGACGATTCGACAAATTTGGAGACATACGTAGTTGCAATATTGCAATTTTTAAATGTCCGATTGTACTTTTTTTTTTTTTTTTTGCCTGTTTGTATAAACTGTTTCTTTAAATAAATAAATAGAATTATTGTATTGCTACATTTTACCATTATCATTTGTTAAATATTACTTATTTATTTTCATGAAATGTATTTTTGCACACGATATGGGAAAAATGGCATATTAAGTTTTGACAGAAAGTATTCCAAAATAAGAAAGTATTCGGTCTCAAAAAAAGTTGAGACTAGCAGCATAGTAATATATTGTGGAAGTTATCTTGTGCTAGTTGAAACTAATTTTATTTTGAAAAATAAATAAATGAGGAGTACCTAACATTGTATTATTTATCGTCGGCCAAACTTAGCTTTTTTAATTTTAAAACAAGGATACAAAAAATAAATGAAGTTTTTCAAAAGACTGATGTTTGTAATTGCAAAATGTTATTTTACCATTTTTTTTTAAATTTATGTATGATTATCACACTTTAATAAAAATGTTAAATAATCCGTTGCTACCGCTTGTTGTTGAGCTGCAAGTCATTTTAATACTTTTACACTGTTTTTTAAAAGAAGCAATTGACATTGCATTGTAATGTACTACTACCTTGAACGATTTTGATTAATTTTGAAGGAGAGTGAGAACTGAGATCAAAAAGTTTTGGTCAAGCTCTTTTATTTTTATCATCACAAAACTTGATTTAAGTCAGCAAATAACTACCAAAACTGGATAATAGAATTTGTTGCGTTTTTAACTCAAATTTAAGCATGAATGAGGACTTGTTTTAGTGAGACAAAGTTTTAGTGATTTTAAAAATAAAAATTGAGTTCAGTCAACTATCTATAATTTCTTTTAGCATTATCTTAAATAGAAACAGTTAACAATTTTATAAAAAAAGGAGAATTCTTTTATTCCATTTTTATTAGATTTTGCCAGAAATTATTATTTTGTTTTAAATAAAAACTTTTTGAGATTGATTGCTTGCGCTTACCTATATTAAAACAATGTTTTCAACCCACACAGTTGTAAATGTGGATACATTTTTTTTTGGTCGAAATTATTCCTATTAAAGCAAAACTTTTAAAGAAGATGATTTTACCTAAGCAAAAATTGGATACTGTCGTAAACAGAAAATATTGGTATGCGTGTGAAAACTGGAATAATATTTGATTTGCGAATTTTTCTTGGCAAAAATTTGAGTTCGCAGTTTTTCTCATTAATCCAATGCTTTATTGAATTCAACCACATGACATGTAAAAGTATCTATTTAGGTTGAGAGAAAATGTAACTTTTATTATCTTAAAAAAAGTTGGTAGTAGTGAAAACAAAACAAAAAAAAAGGCTTTGGTGAGTAAGTATTTTATTTGTATGCAAAATTTTGTGACTGAATATTCTTTAGCTTTGAAATTTTTAACATTCGGCAAGCAGAAAAAAATGTTTTGTGGATTTCTAAACAAAAATCTTAATAACAGAAACTCATATTTTTGAATTTTACTAATTCAAAAATTTGCCTTAAAGAAAAATTTAGACTCGATAAAAATCAAAGCAATAATTTGCTAATTTTTGGTATTTATTTTTGGGACAGTTATGGCATGCATTTGAAATTGGAGAAAAACGCTTTGTATTTGCGCCACCATTTTTATTAACACTGTTAACATTTAAAACAACTGCGAACAAAAATAATTATTATTATAAGAATTATAAACTATTGCAAAATATCTTGTAATTCTCAACAGTAAATCATGCTTCTAAGTTCAATATTATTATACGTATAATTTTTATTCATTTAATTTTGAAACGACATTGTTCAAGTTGAAACAAAGGTCAAATTTGAATTTTATCATTCTATTAATCCACAATATAATCATAGGAATGAAGATTGAAAAATTGAGAATGTGTTTGAAATCCCATATCCCAAATATTTAACACGTTATTTTTGTAAATGGAAGTATTATTGAACATATTATGTAATTCAGATTATTTAACAGATTATTTCAAACAAAAATTCTTTAAACCATCACAATCATTTATTAACCTTTCTGTTTACATTTGATAGCTAATGAGAAAATACGATCTTGAAAGCGATCATCAACTTATTAGCAATATAATGCTTTAGAAATAGCAAATCGTTAAACATTTCTTTAAAAGTTTCTACTTCTGTGTGCACATCCCGTATTTACTTCCGTGTTTATTTAAAATATTTATTGCATAGCACATAAAACACACACACACCACTTACACGCACATCCCACACACACACACCACTTACACGCACATCCCACACACACATGCGCACCGCATCTCACAAACACGCACAGACTACGTTTATTATTTTGATGAATATTTTGTTATGGAAACGATTTGAGAAAACACAATACATTTTAACAATGAACGTAAAATCTAAAGTATTTTTAAGTTTAAAGTATAGGTAACGAAAAACAGATCATTAAAGCAAATGTACAAGACGTTACATTACTTCGTGTCACGTACAATTTCACAATAAAAAGCTCCAAATAATTTGATTGTATTCATAAATATAGCTGCAATACTGGTTCTTGAATTTGCTAATGCAAATTTAAAATTACATTAAAAATGAGTACATAATGTTTTTGAAATATTACGTATCTAATCTCCCTCTTCGATTGTTTTAATTTTTAAAAAAGAAATACTGTACAAAATGCATTTGAGGTATGAAAAATAAATATTTTCAAACAAATTTCTTCTTACTCAATCGCATGTTTTCAGTTCAATAATGTAAGCCATAAAATTGGCTGGTATCAGCCATTAGTCAAAGCTCATAAGTCAATTTTCTACTTTTAAAATATCAGTATAAATAGGGACACGGTTTAATGGCCATGATTCTAAGCGAGTTTAATTGGAATATAAATAAATGAATAACAAATACGCAGCTCTATTTTAATCAATGAATCAGTTGTTGCACAAAACACTAAATTACAAAAGCGCTAAATCCTTGTTTCATCGCATGACCTTTATGAAGAACATGGACTCTATTCATTGTAATTCAATTAAAGTCTGAAAATTTCTAAAACCAATAATTAAGTAAGATGTTTTGGCTCAATAACTGTTGCATCTTATGAGATGCGTTTATTAGTGGGCAACAAAATATCATTTAAATATTGTTCCTGGCAATCTTCGAAATTTAGTGGCATTTTATAGAAGAATCCATATTTTTCATAAAGCTCATACAATGTGGCAAAGATCTAACATATTTTCAGTTTTGTAGGGATTTTGTGCAACAATTCATAAGTCTGTTATCGTGAAGTTGCTCAAATGATGGAATAAAGTTTTTTAACTCTCCATTCATCAATAATGTATTCATAAAATTAGGAAAACACTCTTAAATCATCAGCCCATTTAGCAAGTTTAGTTTTTCATTAAAAACATATCTTCGTAATTACATTACTACACGCATTACAAAACAGTGTTTATAGATATCTGATGGGAAATATATTTTACGCATATTTGTCTTAAGCTTAAAGAATTTTATTTATTGTAGAACTTTTTCCAAATATATATAACTTGAAATACTTCGAGACAAAAGCAACCACTTTAAATTAATTTTCGTAAAAGTAAAATGTTTTTGCAATTAGCCTTAACGTATGTACGCTTTGCGTAATTTCTTATTATGAAAATTGTAAACATTTCATCCTTATTGTCATACTTAATTGTTGAACCATTGTATTCACTTGTAAAATACGATTAAAGACATTTTTTGTAAACAATTAAATTAACCTTTTAACATTTTCAATTACGTTGACTTTCAAATAATTATTTTCTTTATTAATATTAACGAGATTTTCATACTTACTACATTGGAAATTAATCTCAAACAAATTTCTTTTATGAACAACATTTCAAACTTTAAATAATATGGATAGACTATGCAATTATCATAATGAAATGTAGAATAAGGAATTAAATGACTTTTACAACCTATTAAAATTTCTTTACTTACACTAGTTTAGAAATAGTAAGTTCAAGGATTGTAAACATTAAAACTAATTTTTCTCTTAATCATGAATGCAAAATAACACATGAAAAATTGTTAGTACTCACCAGAATATATTTTCCTGTATATGCGGAAGCTCTGATGTCGATGTTATGTTCCAAAGCAAGGTTGCTCAAATATTACCTTGGGGGAGGTTTGCTATGCAAGCTCCCAACCGCCTCCCTCATGAAAAAAAAATCTCTTTTTTCATGCTCCATGTATAAAAAGAGAGGGGGCTGATTTTTACACACGACCTTGAGTAAGGAGGCGCTTTAAGGTCGACACGTGGGCTGCGATACTTCCTAGTAGACCTCCCCCCCTTTTTTTATATTTTACAAAAGCCCTGATTTTTTTTTCTCTTTTTTCTTTTTTATCTTTTTTTTCTGCCCTATATTCCCCATACACCCCCAAGCACGTTACGTTTGTAACGGTCAGGTTGGATTAAATCCGTTGGTTGGTGTTTACGGAATTCAGTTGAGAATCAGAGCTGAAAGTGAATCTACTTCCGTTTCCGTCTTTGGATGTTTATCATTAAGTTGTGGACGATAATTAATAACTGTGACGTAGTTATTGGCTGAATTTGTGTGTGTGAGTAGATTCAAATGGAATATCTGTTGTGCCCTAAATTTTAAGGTATTTTATGCTACATAGAGCAGTTAATATTGTGCTAATATGCCTCTTTTATGCTTGCTTTTATATGAGAAACTACCTGCAGTGTGAAAAGGAATTTTCTACACTTTAATAATTTGCGCACCCAAGTGACTCTAAAATTGCAATCAAATTCAACTTGCATTCCATCTGTAACTGTGATTACTTTTCCAACTTTATTAAATTAAATATTATAATTGCATTACTTTTGAGTTCTACATTGAAAAACCACTGGCTAACGAACAAATAGGTTTATGCTATTTTATTTTATCTAAGTGATATATATTAGCAAAAGCAAGATCTCAGCCTAATATTTTATCACCTATGATGCTTAGTGGACCCGTGAAGCCTTCATACTACTAAAATTTCATTGCATACAGCTCAGATTCAGTTACGATGAAAAACATTAACCATATTTATAATTTAGGGCTCATTTTTTGTTATGATTAAAAAGAAACCTGAATTTCAAACTGTACCTATATGTTGAAGAAATTTTATATGATAGAGAAAACATTAGAATTCTGCTGTGTTAACTGTTCGGCATATGACTTAATGTTAGCATTGTAGATCTTGACTTGACATTTTGGCATACAAAGTTTTCACGCGTGAGTAAAGTCTTCAAAACTGATAAGCAATTTGTTTCGTACTCTGATGTGACTTAAAGCTACTTTTTCCCATGCATTCAACACACAAATGCTTATTACTGTATTGCGTTCTGAATTAATGAAGATTTTTGAAACATTATAATATAATGTGCTGCATTAACTGTTTTTTTTGTGTGTCTTCATATTTAACAGCATCTAACTTATCGAGCATTCTTTCATTTGTGCTGCTATTGCTGCAAAGATTTATATTTATTTATTTTATTTATACATAACCCCATTATTTATTGGTCAACTAATTAGGATTGGTTTCCATTTTCATTTTTGTGAATCTAATTACATTTTTTATTTCTGCTGAAATCAAATAGTGTGAATTTCTTTAATAATACTTCTGAAGTACGTCCTGCAAATTACATTAAGAAATTGCATCCTTAAGAACTGTAGGCGCACAGAGTGTTTTCTATTATGAACTAAATTTTCGACCACCTAATTTTATATGAATCACACTGCAGAGTCATTTTATTTCTGTACCAAGTTATAAACAGTAGAATGATTTTATTCTTGTTGGATACTGACTAGGTACATGACTGATAATTTCCTTAGTTAACAATCACAGACTTATATAGAAGCCTTCAAGGGAATATAGAGACTATTTTGTTCAAGATTTCATCTCTTCCAAATTTTCTGTTGAAAATTTTGAAGTCACACTATGAAATAAAATTATTTCAAACATAATTTATGTCAAAAGATTTTGTACGCACTTGTAGACTCATTCATAATGCTAGTCAAATGCGACTCAACTCACTTCAATCTGTTTTGTGAATCACTGAGCATTAAAAAAGTTAACAGACGAATGACTCGAATGGAAATATTGTTTTATGAAAGTTTAAATAATTTCTTCATGTTCCATAGTGCGCCAATTATAAAATCTTGCAATTTTGCAAAACATTGTGCTATTTTAAGCAATAGGAAGTTGTTTTTGTAGAAAAAGCAAAAAAGAGTCTGAGAGCTATATTGACTGCAACTTGGATTCTTATTAACTATACTTTATGTATCTTAAATTTAAAGAAGTTCAAGACATAAAATTCATTGCTTAAATGCAAGTTTATTCAACCTCAACAGTTGAATCATTTTACAAATGATTAATACTGATTAGTTGATTTTATATCTCTGTGGTATCTATTCCTGCCCAACGTTGAATATTAATTAATCATTGGTGAAACTGGTGTAATAACTGTTATGACAATTCAAAACTTTCTGCTCTAAAAGCTTATCAGTTATTTAACAAACAGTATTTCTAACACAATGAGCATTCGCAGGATTTCACATTAGCTTGATACTCAATATACTGATTATAGTAAATTCTTACAAGCTAAATTATATCTTGCTGTCAATTCATTTTTGAAAATTGAATCATCGTACAGTAATTTGAACAAAACTTAATACTACTGATTTTTATAACAGATAGTATTTCATGTACGTGCTAACATGGCTGCAATGAAGGAAATATTTTATTTATTTATGTGACTGTTAAGAAGTTTGCTCTTATATAAAACTGGTGCTATATATTTTTTAAACTACTCAAGAAAAACTTTCATATTGTACTCCTTACAAATTTGCAGTTATGTTTAACGCATCCTCTTTGTAGCGAATTAAATAATAGTTAATTTCCTTCAATTTCCATATCAAATCACTATTTGATATACAATTTGAAATTAGTTTTACATCTGGTGAGTTTTCTATTTTTTAGTTATGCTTCCACACCGTGGTTTGGCATAATGTAGTTCATATCTCCATCATTCTTTATTTTCGTTAACGAACTTATTTACTTATCATTAAAATTTTACTGCTCAATATTTTACATTGACAATATGAATGTTTACTAAACATGTTATCCAAATGGAACCATGTTTAAACCTTATAAGCTATTACTAGTTTAATATTCCTTAATTCGCCGTATTTCAGTGAAGATGCTGACATAAGTAAGAAAAAAAATTATTAATGTTTGCATCTTAAATTCATTATTGTTTTAATTTTTTATGAAGACTTGTATAATATTAAAACGTTTTTCTCGTGCAATTGAAATTTTTTTATATTTAAGAAAGCACTGCTGACTCTATAATGAAAATTTTTATTTGTAAATGAAATGTTATTCATTTCACTTCAGTTTCTATTCCTGAATTCCTTGTAATGTGCGGTAGTTTAGAACTGGTTTTGCTAATTAGTGTTGGTTAAGTATAGAAATTTTTACAAGGAAAAAAAATAACTATATTCGTTGATAATTTTACTAAAAATGCATCTAATGTGTTACAACACATTAAAATTAACACATTAAAATGTAATACATATTAATATGTTAAATCCCCGTAACGCTTAATTCAGGATGAAATTTTTTTCACTTGCTTTTTGACTCGTACTATTGCATACCTACCATTCTAAACTGAGATTACTAGCACAGTTATCTTGGCCAGAGTAAAATTGAAGTTTATTTTAACATTTATTTTTAAGTTGAAAGTTATTTCTGTTGTTTCAGTTTTTATTTATTTATTTACTTATTTATTTATTTATTTATTTATTTATTGCCTTTAAAATTTTTAGTCATAAGTTTTCACTTTCAACTATTATGAGATTTTTTTTTTCTTTTTTTGGTTAATTCAACTAAAAAGTTGAATAATATTTCACTTTACATTGAAAGTTCATTTCTTCCATTGGTATACACTTTCTCTTTTTTTATATATTCCTTATCCGAAACTACTTTACCTGATGTAGTGATACAGTTACTTGCGGTGGGTGCTTCGAAGTTGCATCTCTGCTTTGCCCTTTATGTACAGCTAAATTATTGCATTGATAGCGGTGACCTTTGTTATGAAAGCGTAGACACAACTTCCTATTGTAACAATTGAAATGTAGTGCAAAAGTAAACTTTAAGTAAAAGTAAAAATATTTCCTTGCCTCAGAAGCTATTCTTGGAATTAAGTAAGTTAAAAAAAAATTTGATTCATAAAGGTTGAAAAAGCTGCAAAATTAAGTACTGATTTTTTTTTAAAATTACTATTTTGAGTTACTTTGTGCAATTTTTGAGCAATAATCAAGCCATCCCTGTGATAACTCCTGGACGGTAATTAACTGCAATTTCTTAAATTACAACTACATTAGTCATAATATCAGTTTTTTTAAAACAAAGACAGCACACTGTACTTACTCCATGTCAAATTTATAATTCAAGCTTTGGTAGATTTTGAGGTAGTTGAATGTGTTTGATTTTGTTCTGTTATTGCCCCCGAGTGACTTTATTACATTTGGATAAAAATTAAAATATTTAAAACTATTTTGTCGTGGGAAGCTAAAGCGCATTATCTGCAAATTTTTCTTTTCTTTCTTTCTTCTTTTTTAATTGACATTTTTTTTACTTCTAATTTATTCAAGCTTATTAATTTGGTTTCCACAATAAAAAAAAGTGCGTAAAAAACGTCAAGTTCCAACATTTCCTTCTTGTTAATATTGAATTCAAAACACCTTTCTTCAAAATCTCAAAAACTCATTTCTACAGATAGCCCTCCTACTGTTGTATGTGAGCTTAACCTTAATATACTTGGCAGACGTAGAGTATGTATTTGTACGCTTCACGCTTAATTTCTGAACAAAATTAACTACAACTACTTGAATTACAACTCCACCACTCATACATTTAATCCAAATTTTAAATGGGGCAGCATATCGAGATAACTTTATGCCAACTGTGGTAACTGTAGCTGTGATCAATTTTGAAATTGTTTTTATTTTATTTTTGTTCAGCAACTGCCCTAAGTGGCTTTTTAATATATTTGAATAAAAATAAAATGTTTGGAGTTCTTTGAACTTAAACTTCACCTGATTAGGAGGCATAGAGTATGAATCTGTTAAGAAGAAACGACTATGCTTCCGGTAAGATAGCTTGACCTATATAGGAATGTTTGTTTTGGGATGTTGTATATTTTAACATAATATAATAGTTTTTTAATAGAGTTAGATCAAGTAAGTTGAACTATTTGGGCAACATTAGACAACTCAATAATACTTATAATGATGGCTACGGTCATATATATCCAGTACTGTATTTGGGGAAAAAATATATATTTGGGAGGACTCATCAAAAGAAAATTTGGTTTGAAAGAAAGTTACATTATATTTACATTATTTTTACAATAAAAATTAAATATTTTGAAGGACTGTGTCTGCACCAACTACAGCAACAAATATATCTGATGCTTTTTGTTACAAATATAGTGGAATTATAGTTAATGCAAGCATGGTTAATATGTGAATGTTGACAATGTGTCCTAAAACCGACTGTGGATATCTGTGTAATTGTATTAGAACCATTACACTCATTAGAATCATTAAAGTCACCTTACATCCATTCTCAGTTTCTCTGTTTTAGCTGCCCCTTTCTTTTTTTAATAACGTTATTGCTTTTATTGGCATAAAACTGAAGAAAAAAAAGAATCTCCTACAGTACTGTAGAGGATAACCAAAATTAAGAAATAATAATTGCAAAAAAAAGAAAAAAAAAACATTTAAAATAATTTATTAACCTGGTTCAGAGCTATTCTCTTACTTCGGTAATTTTGAACTATGTGAGATATGCTATACAATAATAGTGCAATTTTTAACCAGAAAAATAAAGTTTCTTAGTTTAAAAATTCCTCATTTTTATTCATATAGCTCACAAAATTTATCTCAGTTTGTTATGTTACATAGGATATTTCAATGATGTAAGATGAGTTGGATGAGAGATATCAAATACTTTAACTCGGTTCGATGATTAAAATCAGCTTGATTTAAATCACGATTTAAATTTTGATTTTAATCAAGTGATTTTTTTTATTACAAAAATGTTGAAAACAATAACTTGTAAAGTTTTTTTCAAAAGTGATTTTACAATTTTACAATTTATCATTGTTCTAAGTATAAAATATGTTACATTTACAACCTTAGATTCAATTAACTAAGCTATATGGGTACCTCTCTGCCTGTCTATTTGTGAGTTCACATTCAATGTCTGCGATATCAATACTTTAGAAATTAATTATTTTTTCAGAAACTTGAAATATTGATGTTATTCTTCAGAAATGAAATGAACATAGTAAAAATGATAGTTCTTCACTAATATGGCAATGAAAAACGTAATTATTCAATGTACGATTCCTCCGCTAAAATCATACTATGAAAAAATTATAGAGTTTTAATTCTATTTAAAACCACTTCTTTTCACACCACAGATTATAACATATTTCTGAACCTTAACAGTTATGAAATATTTATAAAACTTATCCTAATTTCATTAGTAAACTTCAGGTACTTTATACATATTTTCAACTTAAATTATTCATTTTACTAAATAATTAGTGAATATCGCAAATGTATCAATTTCGAGAGGCCCCTCATGACCATAATATTTTGTAGCTCGTAGGAGTTACAAAAATGCACATGATAAATGTTTTACACAGTTCCGTGATAGACAAAGGAAGGCCCCAAAATGCATTGCAACGGGTTCCCAAAAATCCGCCACTGGAAAAGTGCAAAACCACACAGATTTCCAGTAGAGACAAGTATTTTCTTACCAAACCTATGAGTAGCAATAGGTATGGAAATGAGTAAAACGACAACAACGTGTATAAAGTACAAATGAAGTATTAAAATGGAGTTAAAAATAGAGTTAAAAATTCAGCATTTTAATACTTTATTTGTACTTTATACACGTTGTTGCCGTTTTACTCATTTCATAGTACAAAGTTTTCGACTGCTTTTTTACAAGGTATGTTACGAAAAATCAGTTAAATGGAAACGCATTTTTATGATACCTGTAAATTTTAATGCAAAATGTACAATTAAAGGGGGTGGACTATTTTACAATTTTAAGTATATGTTTCACAATTTAAATCTGCTTTCAAACTAAGCATTTTTGTTAGGAATTATTGGTTTACTGGAAAGGCATTATAGATAATTATAATTACTGCTATGCATTTGAATTATTTCAGTTTTGTTTTCAAACGCTGATTGAAACGAATAAAGGTTCTAAGTAACAAAAACAGATGTCAAATACTACTTAATAATTTTATATAATTACATACGGTTCATTGTAATTATGTTTGAGTAAAAAAAAATATTTTTTTAAACTAGGTTTGTTTAGTTTTGGAACGAGGCAATTAAAATTTAAAATGACATTTTCAGACACCTTTTTTCATCTCTCAGAGAATTCTATCTTCTGCGACTAAAAATAAAAATCATTTTGAAGCATCGAAATAGCACTTAACTCCTTTATTGAAAATGTTTGCTATATTATTATATACTTTTTATCACCAAAATTTCAATCTGATTAAAATGGCTTTCTACCTTTTATTTGTGTAGTTATTCAGTGCAATAAGTAATAAACATAGATATCTAAATAATTGCTAACACTCTGAAATCTAAACAATAGTTAAATAACTGATTTCTAGAAAATAATTTAAGAAGTTATTTGAAGTTTAAAATGTGCTTTTTAATAGAAATTAATATGAATTTGAAAGGAATGAAAACATTTGATCAACTTCATTAACTGTGAGGAATGAATGAACCACAATTGGATTTTTAATTTTAAAAAAAAGTTGAAAATTATCACATGAAAAAAATTCACGAGAAATCGCTCCATTGCAGGGTGAACATAAAATTGTAAGGAATTTGTTGAATATAGAATTGTTTTAAACATTAAAGCTTGTAAAGTAAAGTTTTTTTGCTAATGTAGTTCAATAATAATGTTTTAAGCATTTAAACTATTCAAAACTGATTTTAATTATTATTTAACTGAAAACCTGAACAAGATTTGTTATCTCAATATTTAAATCATTGAACTGAGTTAAAAGCGAATTTATATGTGAATATAAATTTAAGCGAATTGAGATGCGTTTAAATTTTTTGATCTCTAAATAAGTTCGGAAACAATACGCAAGTGTTTTCATAGAATTGTTTCGAGTAGTTATCTTACTCTCTGTGCTATATCTTTGAACTCATAGACAACTCTGTAAAGGTCTCAATTTTTTTTTTTTTTTTTTTTTTTTTTTAACTGTTTAAGCGATGAAAGTAACCAAACGGTAAAATGAATGTGAATAAATATTCGAATTATTCTGATAAGTTTTGATGTTATTCATTAATTCAAAATTAAAGACAATATTAGGAGGTTTTTTTTTTTTTTCAAACTGAGAATTAACTGTAAACTTTCTTCTTCTCCTCTCTCTTTCTCTCTCTCTCTCTTTTTTCTGAGAAATTTCTTTTTCATGCAAATAATTCAAAAAAACATTAATATATAATTTGCGTAAATAAATAGTAGAAAATCTAAGCTGTTAAATTTTTTCCGCGCGATAATGCGAAAAAAAAAAAAAAAAAAAAAACAGGGAGAGGAAAGAAAAATAGATAGACAGTAATATTTGTATTTTGATTGGGAAACAATATATATATATATATATATATATATATATATATATATATATATATATATATATATATATATATATATATATATATATATATATGTGTGTGTGTGTGTGTGTGTGAATGTATTTGCTACTTGTTTACTTTAATTAATTTTATTTTTAGTGCTGTTATTTTAATTTTCCTGCTTTATGCTAATTATGTTGCTTAGAAAAATTACATTTCTTTTAATTCAAAACGTTTGGATAGTGCTAAGTCATAAAAAAAAGAAAGAAGCCGAAATCTTTTTACGCCATTCAGCAACCGGCGATTTGCAAAACCGAAAGCACCGCAACGAAAACAAAAAACACCGCGGCTCGGCAGTTAAGCCTACTCCCGCAATCGCCTCAATTCACACACCCCGCCAACGTACCGCGGCCATTACCGCGACGCCGACATTCGATATTCCGTCGCCTCGAGCCGTCAGATCTTACATATTTTTTCTCCATTTTTTTCAACTCGCTCATGCGCCAAGAGAACAATAGATGGCGGTGCTTATCCACCCCTCGCCAGGGAGATGCTCTCGCGTATCGTCTGCTGTCAGTTGGCGACGATTCCCCCGTCAGTGTAGCTCAAGCCGCCGATAGTGGCGGTGCGTTGTGATTCCGCTTCCTGCTTGGCTAACAATTGTTTCTTTGATTGATTAAAAGAAATTGAAAGTTGATAAATTTTAAAAAATCTGTGACTTCACCTGGAATTTTTTTTTGCTCAACCCTACAAACTGACCCTTCGTGGGATATGTGTGTGGACAGCGGTCACTGGACTACCGGTAGGATTATTTATGCATACATTTTTATTTTTTTTAATCGAATTTTTTCGCACGGGCGTTCTTTGGACTTCATTTTTTAATAAAATCGCACCGACGCATTAGGCTTAATGTTGATGCTAACGATTTGGTCGCCATACGACGTTGCGTTTGTGTTTTCTTTTGTGATGGGATGCTGGAGATGACTTCTCGTTCAGGTGAAAATAGTAAACACACGTGTATTTGGAACCGAAAGTTATTTCTGATATTTTTCCGGGTGGATTTTTTTTCCCGCAAAATTTTTTATTTCTATCTTTTTTTTTTTTTTTAAATTGCGGTCCGGTTTTGATTTCGGAAAGTGAAAACAAAATCACTCAAGAAATGTTACCTACTGGTCATATATAAAAACACATGTGTTGTAAATTTCACGTTGGGGGTGAGGGAGAAGGGGGGTGGAAAAGTGTTGCACCTGTCGACTTGTTTGGGGTTTTTTCCTCACTGAAAATTTCTCCATGCTGCTTTCTGTTTCTAACTGCATTGATATTCAAATGATATTTTACTATTAAATAATTATTTCAGTTAAATATTACCTTATTTTATTTATTTATTTATTTATTTATTTGATCTCAAACTGAACATATATCGCTCTTAGATTTAATAAATTTTTTACCCGTTATTTTCTAATGAAACTTAGGATTTCTTGTTTTATTTTATTGCTACAATTAAATATTATTCAATTAAATGGGTTATCCTTTTCAATTATTTTCATTATTTAAATTTTTTTAAGCATCGACAACTATTCTTAATGTTTATCGAGCAGCATTATTATTACCGAATTATTGATTAACGATGAAAAATAAGGTTAACAGTTATTAAGTATCATAATTATCAAGCTTTATAATTTTTACTATTGTTATTAACATTATTATCGTTCTAGTAATTTTGTATTAGTAATTTCGTATAGTATAATACGTTCAGTAACTATAAAAATCAGAAGTTCACTCTAAATAATTATCTCTATTGAACTGAACTATTTTTAACATTGAATTTAAAAATAAGTTACCTTTTAAAAAATTAACAATTTTCTTTACTTAGAGTCGATTTAGCTGGTTATTTATTTTTTAGCTGGTTATTTATTTTTGAATTATTAAATATCACTATACAGTGAAATAGCTTGATCACACCGGAATTCTAATCATTTTATTAATATTGATATTGAAGCCTTCAGTTTTTTTTTCTTCATCAAGCTTTTTTTTCTGTTTTTTTTTCTAGTCTTTTAAATCAATATTTTTTACAACATTTAGCATCATTAGGTTATATAATTGTTTTTATCAAGCATCACGTTGTTTATTTTATTTATTTATTTATTTATTAATTTTCGTTTTTAACTACTCTTTCGAATTGTTGAATTTTTCGAATTGATTTTGTTTTGTTTACGTTTTTAGTGAAACAAACGTTTATGAAATAATGCTACAACGCTGCTACTTTTCTGGCATATGATGGGATTTCTTACTTAATACTTTAAAAGAATGTACATAAAAACTGCTTTTTTTTTCATTTAGAGCAAATCTCTTTCTCTTTTTTGTTAAATGAACTCATCTTATTTTCGTTAATAGGTTTTTCTAAATATTTGTGTCTATTAATCGTTTAACTTTATTTTTATTTGTTAAATTGACATTTTGAATTGCAGTTCACCAAATTGTTACTTTTTTTCATTTAGTAAGTACTTTCTAAAATGAAAAAAAAAAAAAATCCAAATGCTGTTTTTTTTTCTTTTTTAATTTTTCTTACTTTTTTTTTCTTTTTTGTTGAATGATTTTCGTTAATATGTCTTTTATTTATTTATTTATTTTGTTTAATATTCGTGACTATTATCTTTTTTCTTTTATTTTTATCTATATCATTGACATTTTGAATTGCAATTCACCAAATTGTTACATAGTTTTGATTTAGTAAATATTTTCTAAAATGATAAAAAATCCAAATGCTGTTTTTTTTTCTTCTTTGCTTTTATTTTCGAAGAATCTTTTTTTGTTGGTAGTTTCCTGCATGCTCATTGAAAATTACTTGTTAAATTCTTGGAGTAATATTTACTTATAAACATTTATCAAGCATTCTTTTATCCAGCATGTTATGCTTTCTTTCCGTCTTATTTCAGTTGATAACAAATATTTGAATAGTTTACTTAATTATTTTTACTTAGTATACATTGTATATTAGTAAGTAAATAAATTTATAGGGTAGTTAATAAGTATAAATACTCAAACCATACAAATACCTTAAACATTTTTTTAATTATCAAGTTTTTATTTCTATTTATATTTCAAGATTGTAGTGGCTACTGGTACGAAAAATAAAGTAGGGTCTTCTATTTAGTGTGTTTAAATATACTTTTCCAAACTTCAATCGATGTAGGCAGTTACCTCGACTGCTAGGTTGTTAAGTCGTTAATTGTTTTGTTTATGGAGCTTTAGTGTTGTTGAGAAACTCAAATCGCAGTGTAACATTTGAATCTAGTTTCGATTGCTATACTTTCAACTGTTTCTGAGAAAAGTGAATTGGATTACATAACAGTTTTAGCTAAAAGTGTGGAAGTCGATGAGTTTGTATTCATGCCTCTCAGTAAATATAATTTAAATCAAATTTCAATTGATGTTCTATCCAACAACATGCTCCTTATTCTCATCATAACACCCCCTTAAAGAAGCACTTTCTAGATTTACGCTAATCCTTGTTTTCCCTTTCTTTCCTTTTTTTTTAAATAAATCATTTATTCATATATTTTTTTTTGTTAAGAGTATGTATTCATTAGTATCTACTTTTAAGCATTGAGGATTCAATTCGACCACATGCTTCTTATTGTCCCCTGAACACCCCTCCCCCCTCCTAAGTCCGTTGCTGTATGCTTTTTTCCTTTTATTTTTTCATAACCGAATGTATGTTATTTTTATATTCAAATTTACATATACTACCTAATATTTATTTACTTTTTTAACCTGTACGTTGAGGTTTCGATGAACTTATATTTTTAAAAGAACTGCGATTGCTATTCTATACGCCAACATGCTCTTTGTTTTCAACTTTAAAACCCCCTTTAAAAATACTTCTAATGCCCATGAAAAAGCTTGTTTCCTCCCCTCCCTCTCCACCTTTTTTTTCTTTTCCTTTTTCGGAACATGAACGTGTTGATATTTACATTTACTAATTAGTATTTACTTCTTAAACATAGCTGTTGAGTTTTGGTTAGCTTTTATTTCTTCTCGAATTACGATTGCTCTTCTATCAATCAATATGCTTCTGTCAATATGCTGCGCAATAATAGGAAACTTCCTATGGTCATGGAAAATGTTTGTTCCATTTTTATTTATTTATTTATTTATTTTTGAGCATGTGTTGTTTTTAGAAATATTAACTTTTGAATTTAATTTTACTGCGTAAAATTATTTACTTTTTAAACGTTCATGTTGGGGTTCCGATTACTTATATTGTAAAGAATTATGATTGCTCTTTTATCCGTCAACCTTTTCGTCATCCTCACCTTTAACACCCCCTTAAAGAAATACTTCCTCTGCTTATGCAAAATCCTTGCTTCCTGTCCTTTTCCCTTTTTTTTAAATAACGAACATGAGCAAGTTAAGTGCTTAATATTTACTTTTTCAAACTAGACGTTGAGGTTTCGACCGACTTTTTTCTTTTATATTTTTATAACGATTTATCAGGTAGCCTAAAACATAAAAACTCCGATTAGCATTCATTGCATTTTCATATTGCATTTACATTCTAACTAAAGCTCTAGACTAGAATTTCTGAATGATAGTCACTGGCAACCAAAGCCACAAAAAATGGTGGCCACTTTTTCACTTTTGATATCCAATTTTAATAAATTATGTCCATAGCGCAAAAAGTGAATAACTTATTCGCTGTTTGTAACATTTTATCAACAAATTTAGGGGTTATGATTACTAAAACAGCAAACAAAATTTTAATGGATTTATTTTTTTAATAAACATCCAACGAAAAATAATGTTTCCAAAATTTTTAAATTTTATACAAATTTACGTCAGTACATTTCTGAGCTTTTAGCCAGAAAATTTCTGTCTACAAAATAAAGAGCAAAAAATGCTATTGGAAGCGCAGTTTTGTAGCGCGATATTGCTTTTTGCAAGTAAACCAAAACATGGTCCCCGCTTTTGGCAACTCGGACTTGATTTTGTGGTAGCCATTTTCAATGAATTGATCGCCAGTTGGCGACTGGCGACCGCTAGTCTAGAGCTTCATTTCCAACTTTGTGCACTTTTGCGATACTATTTTTTGAAACTACGATCGTGAAGTACGAATTTTATGACACTTTCTATACCTAACAAATTATCAAAGGTAATAGAAACATGTGTGCCACGAATATCTCTTGTTCAATATCAATAATGTAAATAAAATGTCTAGTTAATTTTGTTAGAACTTCGTTAAAATTTCTCTAGGTTAGAAATTGGTCCTTATTTATGATCAACTGTAAAAAAAACACCTACGTTCCGCATTATTGTTTGAAACTGTTTGATTCATAAAATTCTTTCAAAAGTAGTTCGGTGAACTGTTACTTCGACTGCAAGTTTATGAAAACACAATGTTTTTGTCCGAAGATACATATCACTTTTGTTTTCCACACAGTGAATAAGTCTTACCGATTTCGGCTAATTAATTTCATGAAATGATTGTGTTTTTAAAAATCAACCGAAATATACACATTTCGATTTGAAAAATGTTCTATTTATTATAATATGCCCGCCAACAGACTGGTGTAATCAAGGCTGTTTCATTTAGAAGCTTTTTCTCATAATTCGAATATATGACATCTCACTAAAAGTAGAACTTAATAAAAAGGAAATTTTTATCTAAAATAATAATAGTGTTACAGACATGATTTGATACTACAAATTCTTTAGAAGTTAAAACAAGTGAATATTTTTATATTTCTTTTATTGCTTGACATTTAAATATCTACCAAAAAGTGTAGCCAGTATTTATTATTTCTTTGATGAACTCAATTCATTTTAATTCACGTTAATGAGCTCATTTCTTTTACACGTTATTTAAAATTACTTCAATTTTTGCCTGAGATTATATATTTCTATTTGATTTTCCATCGAGATCGAGACCATCGAAATTTTCTATTTGTTACAACTAAGTCTCGTTTTTAATTTTTAAGTTTTTACAATATTAATAGATGTACTATTATGGTAACAATTTCATTCATGTTTCTTGGGTTTTCGGTAATGGCAACACTTGTTTTAACGTTGTTTTTCTTACTTTACTTGTATTTATGTTAACCGCTGTTACCAACAATCTATAAAAGTACGTACGTAATTGTAACGTTTTCGCATCCTTTGCGTAAATACATATTTCTAATTTTGTTACTCACATCGTGACTTGGTTTTATTCAGTGGATTGCTATTTTGTTCTACTCATAGTTCGAATATTTCGAGTTCAATTTAATTTTTAAAAATGTGGCTTTCAATGACTAAAAAGCTTTTTTGTATGCAAAATTTTAACTCTTATCATTTTTTAAAAGATCGAGTTGTTTCCTAAATTTATTGAAACAATTACAATGCGACAACAGGCATCATTTATGTGAGATTTACCTTGGATCAAAACTAACCAATATCAGATTTGGAGCAAATTTAATTTATGATAAAAATTTGCCCACGAAGTAGTAAACTTTTCGATGCAACAGCAACCGATGTGATGCAGCCCCCTAGTATTGAGCTATTGTAATCAGAACAACCTAAATTTCAAGATCCCTAAAGATGTCCTCTTACAGCTAAGCTAACCAATGTCCGATTTTGAGCAAATTTAATTCATGATAGAAATCTGTCCACGAACTAGTAAACTTTTTGGTGCAACAGCAACCGATGTGATGCAGCCCCCTAGCATTGAGTTACAGTAATCAAAATCGCCTAAATCTTAAAGATGTCCTTCAGTAACTTTATTTAAAACAACCAATGTCAGGTTTTGAGCAAATATAATTTATGATAAAAATCTGACCACGGAGTTGTGAAATTTTCAGTGCAACAACAACAACCGATGTAATACAGCCCCCTAGTATTGAGTTGTTGTAATCAAAATCACCTAAATTTTAGAGTCCTAAGGATGTCCTTATGTAATTTTGTTTACAGTTAAAACAACCACTCTCAGGTTTTGAACAAATTTTATTTATGATAGAAATTTGACTGCGAAGTATCTAGTAAACTTTTCGGTGAAAAAACAATCAAGTGTGATACAGCGCCCTTGTATGCGGTTATTGTAATCAGAATTACCTAAATTTTAAAGATTCGAAGAGATGTCCTTAATTTTATTCATAGCTAAAACAACTACAATCAGATTTTGAGAAAATTTAATTTATGATAGAAATCTGTAGTAAACTTTTCGGTGCAACAACAATCAAATGTGATGCAGCGCCCTTGTATTGCGTTGCAGTAGTTACATTAGTCCTATAATATTTGTTTTTCTATAGTCAATAATTTTATTCAGAAATAAAGCAAGCAATATCACTAATAGAGCAAGTGTAATTAAAGTAATTTAAAATTATAGTTGCATTCCTAACATTGTATGAGGCAATGATCTTTTGAACTGTTCAAAATTTTGCTGGCATCCTGTGTGAAAGTTAGAGTCAGAAACTTGACGATCACTTTTTGAAAAACTGAGATTTTTGACATTGATTGTTGTTGTTCCTAAGTACATAATATAATGACACGTTTTGACGTTTAAAAAATGTTGAGCAAATTTTTAAAAAATCTGAAGAGAGAAAAAAAGAAGCTTTCACTTTTTTCAAATGTTTTTTAAAGCTTTTATTTCTCTAAATCAAACTTTTTTTTTTCGTTGTTTGTTGGCAGCCACGTTTCGAATTTCTCATGTGTTAAGTAAAACCTTGTTTGTTACCGTGCTCGGTTGAAGCTTTTTATATTCAACGGAAACTTGGGAATTGAGCTTAAGGGCAATTCCATGGTGTCGGACGTAAAAAATGAAGAAAAATTTCTCAGTTTTAATTCTATTTACCAAATATAAACTGTTCCAAAATGATCAAATTTATTTACAAGATACTTACTACACCCCACTGAATAATAAATCATGTTAGTTTTTCAAAATAAATCCCTAAAGTATTAATTAAAAAAAATTAAAGGTTGATGTCGGACGTAAACACACAAATAGTAAAATTGATGGTTCACTTAAAAATTATTAAAAGTCTGTGAATTGACTTACATTTTAATTTTAAAAACAGCATAATTCTGAAGTATACTTATGATTGAAGCATACTTCACAGTTTTCAAATGATATTATAAAGAATAAAATTATTTAAAAAATATTTTAAGCTTTTTGTCGGACGTAAATTGTTCATATTAGACGTAAATTACAGTTATAAATATGTAAATTATAGGTTACATATACTGAAACAAAATTTACCACGTAAATTCAAAAGTAGGGTTGATTGGAGGAA
Source organism: Uloborus diversus (assembly GCF_026930045.1). Classification (NCBI taxonomy): domain Eukaryota; kingdom Metazoa; phylum Arthropoda; class Arachnida; order Araneae; family Uloboridae; genus Uloborus; species Uloborus diversus. The sequence goes on along the minus strand of NC_072739.1, from coordinate 83,917,279 downwards.
GTGGGACACTGGGGTAAGTGGGTCACCCCCAAAATTTGAAATAGCCCTATGGTTTTTATACTATTTTACATTGATCATGTCACGGTTCATCACAGTGATTAGTTTTGCATATATTTGGGTTACGTGGAATTTTTTTCCTGGGCCAGAGAACTAAGTCAAAAAAAAAAAAAAAAAATCTGAAAAATATTTTTTGGCGAGTTTAAGCGGCATTTTTCAAAGAAGTGTTTCCCGGTTAGCATTAATTTTTTTATGATCATTAAACATTCATGTACAGTTTAACTTAAAGTGCATACTGCAATCGGAATTTTTGAGCAAAATATTATTAAAAACTGTTTCAGAGGAGGGCCCCACTTACCCCGTAAAATTTTGCTATAAGAGGTCTACACACTATGGGGGTAAGTGGTTCCCCCCAAAACAGTGAGGATTTGAAAATCAAAAGCAACTCTGATGAAATATTTGTATTAGTGAAATACGGGACAACTAGGATGACTTAGTAGGAATCGATAGTTCAGCTACAAAAGCTGGTGATTAGCTATTTGTGAAACTTACCTGAAAGAAAACCATCGAGATTTATATGGGTTGAATGTTGATAATTGTTCTTCCTTAGTCAACTTGACATAGGCGCAGTCATTTAGTGTTTCCAATTTCTTTTTCCACTTATAGTTTTGGCAAATTTGCCAAAATTGATCTCAACTGTATTACGTTCATTCAACACACCTTTTCTCAAAAAGGGTCCTACTTCTCCTTATCAACCCTAAATGTATATACAATAAATTCACTAAGTTGATTTTTATCCATGTTTCACTTTAACTTTGAAAGTAAAAGCAAAAAAAAAAAAAAAAAGAAGAGAAACAAAGTTGAAAACATATGTTGTTTAAAGGAATGTAGCAGTGTCGGACGTAAAAAAAATTTACGTCCGATACCTAGATTTTAGTAAAAAATACTCACTTGTTACAAAATGAAAATAGGTTACATCAAAGAGATTGAAATTCTTACTTTGTACTCAAAAATACATGTATGTAGCTTTAAAATTATTGGCTCAGCATAATTAACTGAGCATTTTGGTGTCCGACGTAAAACACTTAATGTACCCTAGAGGAATTCTTTTACGAATCAAAATGAATTATATTTTCACACATTTTTGCAACATCACCAGCAACACATTGTATCGTTAAATGGTCATTCATCTTAATTCATAATATTGGTATGTATTTTTTGGAAAAAATGGAACTTCTTTGAGAGTCGCCAAATATGGTTTGAAAATACTCAAGATGTTGACCTTAGTTTAACCTCCTGTAACTTATTTATAACTGAAGTGATCAAATTTTAGACAGGCATTTCAAAATATACAACTCTTTACCTTTAAAATGACATCTCATTTGTTTAGAAATTTTAATTCTGAAAATTTGATCATCTGGTTGACCTTATCATGGAATTGCCCTTAAGAATTTCAGATTTCAAAAGTAATATTTTCTTTGTTTGTTTCGTTATTTTCTAAATGTTTAGGGGTGGGGGTCATACTTCCTTAGTCGTAACTTGATTCTTATAAAGGGATCTACTTCTGTAGGTAGTTCTTATTTTATTTTGTTTCTTCTTTGTAGATCTTTGTTTTTAGTGTCACATGTAATGTGAGTTTGTCTATCGGTTGTAAAATCTGTCAGTGTAAATCAGTAAAAATAACTTATTATTTAGAATTGAAATTTAACAACTTTCGATGTTAAAAATTGCTGTAGGGGAAATTATTTTTCACCTATAAGAGCATTAATGTCTTATCTTCTAAATGTAAAATTTTATGAGTCACTGTTTTAACAATTGTTAAAATGAATGATTTATCCTTAAAAAATTCATATAGTTCAAGCCTTTAAATATATGTATCTAATATATATAAACAGGAGCACATTTTGCGTTTCAAACTTTCATCAGTTATTTCAGAAAGTCTTAAAACACCCTTTAAGGTATTTTTCAATACCCTTTTACTATAAATTATCCCGAGTTTTAAAATCTAGAGTTTTCTCTTACTTCGTATTTTTTTCCCCTTTTTATGTAACATTTGAAAAATTAATCTGTCATCATTCAAGACATTTTCGTTTTTTAAAATCAAATTTTCGATTCTATATTACCAATTTTCAAAAGCAAATCGAAAAATTGCTGCAATATTAGTTAAGATATTTTAACTGTATTCGTTTTATTGGCTATTGCGTTTTTATTTTCTCGTAAATAACCATTTTATCATATTTCAACCTGAATTGCTTCAGTTTCCTATTGGTAATAGGCTGAGTTATGTTGTATTTTTCCTTGTAACCCTATCAATTTAAGATCAATTCCAATATCGTTTCATTTAATGCATAGTTTGAAACATTTGGAATTTGAAAAAGTTTTTTTAAAAAATACATGGACAGTTGATTTTTCCAAATTGCATGCTTCAAATGGCGGATGAATTTATCATAAAACGCTTTCTTCTTTTAATTGAAGGTTCACTTCATTTGGGTTCGGCTAATTGGACTTCTATTGTATTTAAAAAATACAGTAAGTGCAGTAATACGCGATATTTTCAGCTCGCAAAACCACAGCTATCTAAATTTTCACGAAATTAAAGGCTCGCAAAAATAAGTGCTCTTACAGTAATTAATAGAAAGTAAAATGTTGAAAATTTTATTACAGACAGAGACCAACAAAAAGTGTAAAACCTCAGTAGCCAGGAATAAGTGTTACCAATTATTTCTCGGAGTGAATATGAAAATTCAGTGTTACATGACTTCTGGAAGTTCTTTTATTCTAAAAGAACAAGTAGCCAAGGTACTTTTTAGTTCGAGATTTATCGGACCCGGGTAACAGATAACGAAAAGCAAAAAATAATGAAAATGCTCATTTCTGGGGAAAAAATAGAAAATATTTCTTGCCAGCTGAGGTAAAGATGAAGCAAATATTCCGACGCAAAAAAAATTAAATAACAGCTTTAATCCAAATTAATTTTCAACGAATAAAAATTGTTAAAGGCAGTGAAAAGTCGTGAAAATGTAATTATATCAAATTTACATAAAAAAGAATAAAATATTAAAAATAATTTTTGAAAAGACGCATTTTGGGGGGGAATAGAGAAAATTATTCTTGCCAGCTCAGGTAAAGATCCAGCAAATATTTTGAGGCAAAAAAAAAAATAAATAAAAATAAATAACAGCTTTAACCCTAATTCTTTTTGAGCAATTAAAAACTTAAAAATAGTGACGAATCGTAAAGATGTAACTGTATAAAATTTACATGAATAGAAATAAAATGTGTGAGAAACGTTTGTACTAACGCAAACATAAATACCATTACCGTCCTCTGCGTTCCACAAAGCACGACCCCTTGTGCAACCTGTGAACAGGCCCTGTACTTCAGACGCTTTCATCACATGTAAAATTCTCTCTCTGCTGTGCGCTGACCCAGTGCAATAGCCATACCGCTAGCTTATGCATAAATCGCCATTGTCTTGGCGAATGTGAGGACCCTAATGATGTGGTGTGACTGACCAGGTGGGATTGCAATTGTGGGTGTTGTCGCTGTTGTTCAAGATGTGGCTCGGTGTGATTGTAATGGCCTTTGTCTCCAAGCACGGCTCGAGCTGTTATTTCTTATGTAATTTGGAATTACATGCTGCGAGGACAGGTTTAATGCATTCCTCCTAATTACTTGTTGATTGCTTAGTCGATTTATGGCAAGCGAGGGATGCATTAAGTCTAAAAATGCATCTAAAATTTTAACTCTCTAACACAGAAAAAGTGTGTGTAAAAAATCATGTTGAAAAAAAATGAAAGTGTAAAAAAAAAAATTTTTTTTCAGAAATACTTAACAAATTACTTTTTAAAAATTAAAATAGTGATCAAAATATTTCTGAAAGTATACAAAGTAAAGTTGGATATATACCATTTTTGTCGGACATCTTTTCATCCATAAGCTCGTTTGTTTTTCACTGAAATGGGGTTCCTTGAAACCCCGAAAGATGGGTATGCGGTAACCTTCAATTTTGTGCACATGAACGTTGTTATTTCTTATTTTAATATGCAAAATATTTGTTAAAATATTTTTTTTACGTCGTATACCTAATCATTCCATAAAAATGCAGCAGTAGCTTCTCACAAATTACTCTTTTCAGTGAAAAAGTGGGCAGAATTTTAATCAGTCAAAATTTGAGAAGATGTGTTGCCTTTTTGGGACTTTCTCCTGTATTTTTAGGAAAGGAAAAGAGTTATTTTTAAGTATTTTTGAAGATCAGAACTTTTCGCGGAAATTCTTCAGACGAAATTTTTGCAAATTTCATCGTTTTGTTGATAAGGTGGGGATTTGCATTATCCTTAACATCCCTAATTCTACCAGAAGAATGCGTTAAAAAGGGATTTAGGCAGAACTGCAGTTATCCAAAATTTAGAGTGAAACGATGACTTTTTTTTTTTTTTTTTTTTTTTTTTTTTTTTTTTTTTTTTTTTTTGTCGCCTTTCACTTTTTTTGAGAAAGAAAAAAAATGGCAAGAATGAAATTTTAAAATGATTACAAATCAGAAATTTTCTCAAAAATTCTTTTGACAAATATCTGACGAATCTCCAACCTGTGATCAAAGATTCGTGCGATATTTAACATCCTTAGCTTTAGCAGGGTTGCCCATCCCCCCAAGCGCAAGAGTGCCCCCTTCAAATACCAAGAAGATCTTCGAGAGCGAGAACCAGCCCCCCCCCCCCCCCCCAAAAAAAAAAGTCTGCACCATAATCCCCCTAGTTTTCTTTTTTTTAATCGTCTTTCTGTTCTCAAAAAAAAAAAAGCCAAGGGTACCTTTTTTTCTTTCGTCTATTCACGTTTTTTCAGAAAGTGGAAAAATGGCAAAATTACATTTTTAAATGATTAAAAATTAGGTGAATTTCTTTTAAATTTTCAGACAGAGTTTAGTGAAACTCATCTTTGTTAAAAGGGTTTGTACTAGTCTTAGCACCCTAGACACTAGCGTATCTTTCAAAAGAAAACATTAAAATCGAGAAAAAATGCCAACACTTTAACTAAGCAAAATTTAGAAAGAAATGTGGAACCTTTCTTATAGCGCTTTGACATTTTTTTCAAAAGGGATAGAAAGAAAAAGTTCAATTTTTAATTGAATAAAAATTGGAAATTTTCTTTAAAAATTTTTAGGCAATCAGAAGAATAGACTGAGTAAGATAGAACTTCCTTTAAAAATCTGCTAATTTTTGCGAAGAAAAAAGTTTGTTTAAAAACTAAATTTCAAATTATAAAGCTATTACAGTGACGAATTTTCTTAAAGGATAGTCGCAAATGATTAAAAGTTTTAACAAACGAGAACCACGTTGTTAAAAAACGATGAATTACCCCTTAATTTTTATATCTATTAATACATTACATTTTTATTTAAAATAACAGAGGTTGAATTTAAAAATAAAAGCAAATTCTGTGAGCTTAACCCAGCAATCGAATTATTTTATAATTGTGCTAAGCACTTATCGTATTTAGAGTCACCCCAATTAAATACCCAATTGTGTCAAAATTGTAAAGAGTCGACACTGTTTTTTCATCCTAAAAATTTGATTTCCAATTTCTAAAAAACCCTTGTGTGTCATAATCTAAAAAATCTAAAAGAAATAATATTTTTTAAATGTTTTAATGTTGGTTTTTGGAACTTTTTTTTCATCATTTTAATTATTTAAAAAAATCATGATCAGCCGGCCCATTGATAAATAATGTCCGATTATCTGAAGGACAAGAATGGGAATTGAATATTTAAAAACCATATCGTCCAGAGTCTATTGACGATTTTGACTGGTACAGAAAATTCATTAATCAGTTAGGTTTTACTCTTATCATTGTTATTTTCATTAACATGAATATTTGTACAATTAGCCTTGTAATTTTAAGGGACCAATCCGAGATTTAATCGCAGTAACGTTTGTCATGCCCAAATTAAGACAGCCATCACAAATAATGCCGGTTTGAGCTGCCCCAGCTGGTTTCGCAGCACAAGAGCTAGGATTAGGGAAGGAGAAATATTTGTTGACAGCTACCTTATGGTTCTACTTTGAAGTCCTATATTTATTTTTTTTATTTATATTTAATTATTTTTTTATTTTGTTCATTTTTAATTGTTGTTCATTTACGTCTTCATTTTTAACAAATTGATCGAGGAACAGCAATAAATCTAAATAGGCAAATGCTTCTCTTGTTAAATTCAAGTTTTTCGTGTTACATACGCCTTTTTTTAAATAAACTTTTACGTATTTTTGCTTTTAACTTATTATTTTAAAAAAATTTTGAACCTTTTTTGAAAAATACTCTTCTTTTTGCAGTAACTATACATTTAGGTCATTATTTTATTCATTTATTATTTATTTATTTGTTTATTTTTTTCTGTTTATTTTTAAGCAAGTAATTTCAAAGAATAGTTAAATTGAATTTCATATGAAGTTAAAATATGTTACCGATGCTCAAATTTGTTTTTCACTCTTGCCACAGTTTGTAAGGCTGCTTGTTACAGATGGGGCCTGGGATCCTTCAGATTTTGCCCAATTTGATGCTATAACGCCGACGTAGCTGTTGAAAGTTTAGAGTGCGCTGAAATTTAAGCATATACGATGTAGTAGATTGTAAGCTAAGCCTGGAATGTTGTACATAGATTCGATGTTTGCTGTAAGATATGCAGAATAAAACTTGCTCATAAGATGTAAGTTTTACACATATTGGATACAGTTGATTATTTCTTTAAAAAAGGATATATTCAGGAGTGTCCATTCCCCTAAGAGCGATGGTGACCGCCTCCCTTAAATACAACACTTCCAGAAACATACCAAGATACCCGAAACAGATCCTAAATATTCAAAGGGCTTTGTTTGCGCTATTTCCAGAATTGGATTTTTTTTTTTTTTTTTCAATGAAGTACCTTGAAGACGACTTGCTCAGATTTATTTGAACATTTAAAACCGATAAACCACGCAATTGGTGCGGAGTTCTTTCATGCAGGGTGTCAAATGCCATGACCTTCCCTTCGTCTGCGCCCATGTTATAGTAAATTCAAACTTAGGAATATAATGTAACAGATTCAAACTTACTCGGTTCAACTTGCACACGGGAAAACTTAGAGTTAAAGTAATGCATTAGGTGTAGCAAATTCAAGTTTATTTATTTTCTTTTATAATAACTTCTATCCATTAACTGATGTAACTTACGATCAAACATATGCACTCTGTTTGAAAAAAAAAATAATAAAATGAACATGTTCGTTTAAATAACGAGTAAATACCTTTGTGCTTGAAAATTAAATGAATGAATTACCAACGTTTTAATGCACAAACGTAGCAAATTACTGCAGAAACGTGTTTCGGGATTACAAGGAACCCCTTTTTCAATGCAAAGTAGTGTGAGCATTAATTCATTCGTTTATTGTTTGTTTAAGTTTCATTTATAAAAAAAACTAAACTTCTAGTACTTGTAACTACAGCAGCATATGAAACTTCATTAGATTTAGCAAATATATTAAGCTTCTGACTGCTACTGTCATTGTTCGGGTAATTATAATTACTTTTACTTTTTGAGCAAGGCTTTTAAAGAAAAGCTTGCGCAATCAACGCAAATTTTAACTGACATTATTCTAGAAAAGGCATCTCTTCCTGTAACAATTATTTCGAATTATCTGCAAATTTATCTGTGCTTAGTAGGAATAAATATTGAAAATTTCCTGATGAAGTCACCTTGACACGAGGGTTAAATGATTAGTAGCTTAAGTTATTTTCCCCGCCACAATTTTTATCTTAAACAAAAGGGGGGAAAATATTCAAAACTTGATTTGTTAATGAACACTTGAAACGTTGAAACTAAAACATTGTATTCACATCTTAGGAAAACAGGAAAGTATGTTGCTGATCTTGGGCCGTAATTGTAATTTTCTGATTATTGATTGCAGAATTTGAACGTTATATGATTTTGAAGGTTGTCTGGAAGACCGATGAATTGCTGATTTGGTGATAAAAGTTTCCGAAAAAATAATGTTTTTGATTCGAGTTAGATAAAAAAAAATGTATATACTTTTTGATTGCATAAAATTTGAATATGATTAGAGCTGCTACCTTTACAATGGGCCAGTCTAGTGGCGTAATAATAATAATCAGTTCGTATTGAATGCGGGAACTATCTTTTTTAAAAGTCCTACGTTTAATGATTTAGTGCAAAAGAGCAAGAAAGTTAGACATAATAAAGAGGAATTTTTCCTTAACACATGGTAGTGAGGATTTAACATTTTGAGTCTCTACTTTAGCACATCTTTCAGTAGTTTACTACTGCAGTAATTCCCAAGTTTTTCAAGTTTTTAAATTTATACATTTAGCACATCTTGCGCTGGTTTTATTGCAGCGATTCGAAACTCAATACGCCATTTTCCTTTACACGGCAGAATGATAGTTAAATTTTTGAATGTCTACTTTCAGGACCTACATCTGCCTAGTGTTAATAAATTTTCCTTTTGATCTAAGTCCCACCCACAATTGGCTTTACTTGACCACCAGCAAGAAGTCATGCTAGAGTTACTTAGTTCAAATTCACCATTCTAGGAAAAATTTCGTAGGAAATTCCAAAAAACGTTTCTAACATAAACAAGGGCTAATTCAGATTTTTTTTTCAAGGGAACGCTGATTGATTTTTAATATTTACCTCTCGTAACGTATCTTGATTTCAAGTTCAAGTTCCAAACCCCATCCTGTCCTTAAGTAAAACAAAACGTCCTGCAATTTTTAGGACTTCAATTCCGAAACTTGTTCAGGAGAGGGCTCCACACTTTCCTTCTTCTAACATATCAAAAACTATATCAATATGTGTTTTTGATAGTTCAATGTCGAAAATCTTCCTGTGGAAAGTTACTTTATCTAGCCCCAAGAAGGGAGCGATTGCCCCCACCACTCCTCCCATTTTAGACATGGCGATTTTATGAAGCAGTTAATGGATTCAAATATGATATATTCAGTCATTGCTCAGTTTGTGTTTTTTACCGTTAAAAAATTAATTTTGAATCCAAGTCAGTTCCGTAAACTTGCCGCGAACACGGGGCACGTTTACGCATATTTATTTTGACACGTCACGTGGTTCTGTTAGTGTTTTGAACATAATGTCCTATTATCGTTCAAATAAAGCAAATTTATTACAGACTGAATAGTGTATAACGTGAAAGCTGAACGGGCATGAAGACAGAACTACATGATTGTAAGCTAGAAGACACGAATTTGTAACTAAATTAAAAATTAAATGGTGATTTTCAAAACTAAATAGCCTGAAAATATTAAAAAGTTTTTAGACAGTTTAGAGCGAAAAAAGCGTCAGGGCACGTTTAGAAATAAGACACAGTAAGAAAGTGCGTAAAGGTGCTCAGACGTCAACGCGTAAACTTGCCCCGTCACCAAGTTTAGATTTATTTTTAACATGCAAAAAAAATTTAATAACATTTCAGTTCATACAAATACAGTTCTCAAAAAAGGATAAAAATCTGCTAACTTTTATATATTTGTTCTTTCTTAACTAAGTATTATTTATTCACAATAAGCTTCGAAACGTTCAACTCAAAACTTACTCGACTTGCTAGAAAACAGATTATTCTTCCTGCATGCTAGACCGAAGCTCGACTGATGCTCAAAAACTAGTGAGGATATTTGCTAGAGAGCAGTATCAATGTGTTATGACTGTTGACTTCCCAGTTATAATTCCTTTTGAAAAAAGGGCACTGCGTAAATGTGCCTCATGCGTAAACGTGCCCCGGTCTAACCTACTTCAGATTATGAATTTCGGTCGAACAAATGTTACATAATCAAATGTTATGTATCAAAAGCACACACTTTTCTAATGATTACGAAGAAGAATGCATCGACTTTTCATATTATATAAAGATTCATATTCACTGCGGTTACTTTAAATCTTGATTGCTTCATGTATCGGTTCCATAAGTGAAGATTAAATGTCATTCCCATGTTGATCAATGTTCCGCAATTTACGTTAGTTCGGTCCTAAATTGTATGATGTGGTCATTAGATGATTAAGGATCTAATGACGATTTTCCAATAAGATAGTATTTAGAACGTAATTCGAAGCACATTACATGCACTTTTATTAATTACTCTCAATACTTGTGTTTCATAATTGTAAAAGTTGTATGGCGTACGATTAAGTTAATTTCTATCCTTCATAGAAGCAATGTATATTTTTTACTAGACCTGAAAATATACACTCGCCAAGTGGCGAGTACAGAAACAAAAGGGCAGCTATTGGGAGGAGGGGAGCACACCATGTTTTCCAGCGTTTTTTAAAATATTTTCCGCTTAAAATTTATTTTGAATTTTTTTAACAATTTCTTTTCTCGCTAAGAATTTTCTTTCCATTCACTTTTTCAATCTATTATCTGTTTCAATATAACAATGTTTTTAACCCTAAAGGAAATAGAAGCATACTTATTCTAAAAAATACGTTTGTATTCTTGCTCATTATGATTTGCACTGTGTACTATTTCGAAAATAGAGAGAAATATTGTAAAAATAACAAGAAATATTCGAAAAGTGGTGACAAAGTCAAAAAGGTCAACTTGTCCATTTAACTGAAAATAGGAATTTTCAAATCCATTTTCTGTGGTCCGTCATACTGACTAGAGACAATTACCTATGTGTTTCTTAAGTATTTAATTTGTATGGGTACTCGAGACATTTTCCGACAAACAGTAACCATGCGTATAAGATATCTTCAAAGATTAAATTAACTTTTGGTAAAGGAATTTTTGGAATTTTTTTGTTAACAAATTGGATTAATACTATATCCATTTCATAAACTCAATAAACTTTTCTCTGGATATTTGACTTTTTTCGTGGCTATATTCAGTCATCCATATATTCCGGATTAATTAGTAATCCGAGAAATTTTTAATATGGGGTCCGGATCTCATATTAAAATTATTCTCGCGAGTCAGAATACATATAAAGTCCAAAATATTAAAACATTTTAATAACATAGGGAAATATGGAAAAGGAAAGAAAATGAAAACACCGCAATATTGTTACTATCATTACTGTGCTTCTTTTATTAAATGCCTCTGTTTTTCAGAAATTATTTTCTGACTAAATGTGATTGCTCCAATGACAGAAAAAATTGTCTTATTCACTGAAAAAGGGGTTTCTTGTAATCGTCAAGACACGTGTATGCAATAATTTTCAATTTTTGTGCTTTGTCGACTTAGTTGATGTGTAATTGTTTGCTGAACAAAGGTACTTATGCATCCTCTAATTAACATTGCGTAAAGTATATGTGTACTCCGCAGCGTTCCTTTTTTTTGGGGGGGGGGGGGGGGAGGGGGGCTAAATTTTGGGCGCATTTTTCTTTTTAAAACAATAATACAGCATCCAAATTTTTACGATTTCGTTTCCTTTGTTTTCTTAATTGGGTTTTTATACTTATTTAGTTATTTATTATTATGTATATAATTTTTTACTGCAGTGCCGTGATCTTTTTTTTTCCTCCGATTTATTTCATTTTTATATTATAAATGAAATTGGAAATCTAATAGTTCAACTCTATTTTACATAGCGTGTATGGGAAGCAATTTTATCATGTTTTTCAAAAGTTGACGCATTTTCACTATCGAACGAAACTTAATTTTTTTTTTCATTTAGATCAAAAACGCAAAAAATAAAGAAAATTCGTATCAGCTGCATGCATTTGTGCACTAATTTTACCGCACGCACATTCGTACCGAAATGGTTTTTGTATTTTTGCGTCGTCACAGTTGCGATCTCCATAAACGGCTGCCACTCATCTCAAATCCGCCAAAGATTTAAAAGGCACGCAAACGATTTAGCTGCATCGTCTTGTCAAAAATCTGACAACCCTGTTCTCGCTTTTGGCGCTCGCCAATGCGCGCGAGCGAGAGGGAATCCGAGGTGTCGAAAATGTTGTAATAACGGTAACCGCCGAGAGATGGCGTAATTGCTCCGTCAAAGTCCGGATCGTTTCACCTCCCCCTCCCTTTCATTTTTGCCGCCGCCTCCTCCTCCCGCAACCTTCTCATCTCCCCTCTCCTCGAAGTAATTGTAACCAATAAAAAGACAGGCACTGTTCGCGCCGAGATCTCATTGGTCCCGGGTCCCAGCAATCTCGAAAATTAATTAGAAAAATAGAAAAAACTAATAATCAAAAAAGAACCCTGTTTTTGCACAGGCCGTTGTTTCTGTGGTGGTAGCTTTAGCTGCTGCTATCAGTCCAGTTGTTTCATGTAGATCACGGAGGGTGACGGAATTTCACGCGGCAGACGATATTTTACTTTTGGTTTGGTTCTTTTTTTCCTCCTGCTGGACTTGAGGACTCGCTCGTGCCATTGTTTCGTACTTGGGGATTTTTCGAAATAATGTCGCGCCAATGGATCGCCGTGCTTGTCAAGATCGTCTGCTTCACGGACCACCCCGGCGAGGGAGCTCCTGTCATCGTCTGACGGTATCGTCGCGCCACCACCCATTCTCATCAACAGGTCTGTTGCTTTTTGGAGTGTGTGTTTACCTTTGCGTGTTTATGTGTAAATATGTGTGACCACGAGGGGCGCTTTCAAGGCGGATCATACGTAATGCGTTTTGTATTGCGTATCGACAATATCCGATGACGATACCAATCGATTATATTAGGTAAACAATTATTTTTATTGTACGATATTTTTAATTGAACATGAGTAATTTAGATAAATTTCTAAAAACTTTTTTTTAAGTGTAAATTTTTTTATGGTATTAATTTTTGTTTTAATTTCATTTTTTTTTTTAATCGTCTGAATGCAATAAAAGAGTCAGCTACATGATTGTTGTTACATAGTACGGCTAAGGGTAAATGAATGGCTGTCATTGCCTGCATTCGGGCTAAAAGAAACGGCTCAATTTCTTCCTATTTTAAACATCATCATATGCTCATTATAATTTAGAGCATTAAAATTTGTGAATACAAATATATTTATTGAATTGTATTTGAAATTTTATTTTGAAGTAAAGGCGGGTTCAGCTAGTGCGTGTCAGTTTTTCAGTTGATTTAAAATTGCCATTGTATTCCATTTTATATTTATCTTAATCGATTTTCTACTTGTCTTTATTTTATAAATAAGCATTTGGTTGGAGAAATACGTGTGTGCAGCGATATGCAGAGAAATTTTGGGGCCTGTCACAAATGACTTTTATGCCCCCCCCCCCCTCCGCATTGTTTACCCCTTTCGAATCTACATATATTTCACCAATCTTGGGCCACCTTCATGCTCGGGCCCGGGCCAACAGATACCCCCCCCCCCCCCTCCTCTCCTGTGAACGCCCCTGAATGTGTGGAGTTCGTTTCGTTAGTTGATCTCCGTTTATAAGGTAAAGCTTAGCCGTATTTCTCAGCCGGTCAGAAGTACAACAATTTCTCAACGATATTTGTTAAGCTTCGAAGCATTTCCTGAAATTCAAAAGTACTTGTAAATCATCATCTTCGTGATGAAAATTTAATATTACTCCGTTTTTAAAGAGCTGAATGTTTTTAATAAATTAACGTTATGTGTTTTTACTGTTGGCGTTTTGCATTGTATTTTACATCCGTTAAAAAACAACGTATGGGATTTATTATTATCCCTCCGTTTCCCCTCAGAGCATTATGTCCCACGGAGCAAATAGCTATATAACAAGTACGACGGTGACAAATAAATAGAGTAATTATCATAAAATGGAATTACAGTGAGCGACAAAAATTACTTTTCATAGTATTATTTTTATTATTATTTTTTTTTTCCAGTCAAACCTGCATCGTTCCTATTCAAATCTACGACGAACTACAATAGTTTTTTTTTTTTTTTTTGAAATTTTAATTTTCGAATAATTTTCCCCTTTTTAATTTTATCACTCTTTATTAAAATTTATCATTGAAATGTTTTTAATTGTGAATGCAGAAAACTATTTTTTCAACTTAATCTTCCGAGATTTCCCCCATTCATTGTTAGTGTTTAAAAATTAAAATTTACAGGTTAAAACTGAAGTATAAAATGTCATACAGTCTTTTGAACACACAAATAAATAATTTTCTTGGTCATGATTTTCCCCATTGAATGTTGGTACAGTGGACGCCGGTTAATTGAATTAGCCGCTTTATTGAATCAGCCGCTTTATGGAATCAAAACTGCTAGGAACAAAAATGATTCATATAAGCGGCAGCCACTGTATTTAAAAATTAATAATGGCATTTAACAAATAATCATATATGCTTTTGAATACATCTGATAATATATGTTTTCAACTTAAAATCTATTTCCAAATCAAAAATTTTCCCTTTTAAAGTTGATATTTAAAAATTAAACCGAAGAATTTGCTCTTTTTTTTTCGTTTAGAGCCATTTATATTTGACATTTGTCCCAAACAGTATCATCCTCCGCCGCCATTTAAAAAAAAAAAAAAAAAAAAAAAAAAAACAAGCATAATAACATTTGTACTAAAAAGTACCTTCTCCTGAACAAAAATGGCTACTCGATCCTACAAATTGTAGATGTAAAATTTATAATCTCTTTCGAACAAGAGAGTAAAATGAGAGTAGAAATCAAACAAAAACGCGCTTGCATGTTTGAAAACAAAATTCGCTATCGTGCGTCATACTATGAGCATTAAATTACAAACAATAAGAGGAATATCAAAACCTAACTTATTGTTCGAAACTAAAAAAAAGGATATTCAAGCTACAGATGCCTTTTTTTTTTTTTTTTTTGCAATTTAAGGAACCGAAACAAACTTAATTGCGCAATGATATTAAAAGTTAAATTTAAAATTTATTTGAACGTAAAGTATGAAAAACAAATTCAGTTCAAAACTTGTTCGAACCCAAAGAAGCAATTTTTAACAGCAATGCCGTCCCTTTGCTATATAAAGAACTGCACTTTCACATGTTTACTAAAAGCGCCTACTCAAAAAAAAAAAAAAAAAAAAAAAACATGACTATTCGATTCCGAATTAAACGAATTGTGAAAGTAAAGTTTATAATTTGTTTGAAAGTAAAGTTTAAAAATCCGGTTCATTGTTTTGATCCCGAAAAAGTAATTTTCAAACAACAAAGGCCTTTCGTTGTGTTTTAAGATTATACAGAAACAAACTCAATTGCGTATTGCTATTAAAAGTTAAATTTATAATTTATTTGAGAACAAACCAAAAAATAAAAAACAAATTCAGCTGAAAACTTGTTCTAAACCAAAAAAGCAATTTGCTAACAACAATGCCTTGCATTTTCAAGATACAGAAACAAACTTAATTCATCGGTACCGCAACCAAACCTCTCTAATCTTCCATGCATTCTCTGCTCTGCACTACATCCGTTTCAGCAGTCCCATTCTCTCCCGGCAATATCTCTGTCTTTATTACAATAACTAGCAAACAAAGAGAACACAAAATGAACAAGTTCATGCGGCTCTAAGCCATCTCGTTTGACTAGAAAGCTAGAAGGAAGTGGAGAAGACCGTATTTTTAACCTTATGCCAGCCTCCCACGATCTCCCGATGTTATTCTCTCAACTGACACGTTTTGTGTTGGGTTTCGTCCTCCCCCTCCCCCCTCGCGGGTGCTGCGTAGAAGCCATGAGCGGAGGGAGATAGTTTGTATTTTATCCGCTGACCTCTCTGCTGAGAATGGTTTTTAAGCAATTTTGAATTCATCTTGCAGTGTCTAGGTGATGCCAGTCATTAATGCAAATGGCTCAGTGCATTTATTCCATGCATAATTTTTATTCATAAACAAGCGTTAGACGTTGTGAGATTTATAAGCGTAAACGTTCGAAATTTTTATAATTCATATTTGAATACATATATATTTTTTAAATGCATCCAATTTTCTGTGTAAAAAAAGAAAATGTTATATTGAGCGAACCATGTTTTGAAAATATCGACCAAATTGAAATTTATAGTTAGTTTTTTATCCGCTGATCTCTGTGTCTAGAATGGATTTTAAGCGATTTTGAATTCATATTGCAGTGTCTAGGTAATGCCAGTCATTAATACAAATGGCTCAGTTCATTTATTCCATGCAAAATTTTAATTCATAAACAAGCATTTGACGTTGAGGAGTTTCTAATCGAAACGTTCAAAATTTTTGTTACTTATTTTAAAATATGTATGATTTGTCAATATATTTATGTTTTTAAAATCGTCAAATATTTATATTTTACCGACCAATTTGAAATTTAGAGTTTCTTTTTTATCGTCTGATCTCTCGGCTTATTTTTTTAATATTATTTTTTATGCTTTTAAGTGTGTCAACAATATTTTGAGAATATTTCCCAATTTGAAATTTATAGTTTCTTTTTTATCAGCTGATCTCTCGGCTTAGAAGAGTTTTAAGCGATTTTGAATTCGTCTTGCTGTGTCTAGGTGAAACCAGCAACTAATGCAAATACCTCATTGCATTTATTCCACGCATAATTTTTGTTCATAAACAAGCGTTAGACGTTGAGATGTTTTTAAGCGTAAATGTTCAAACATTTTTAAACTGATATTTAAATACGTTTTATTTTTAAATGAGCATAAACTGTGAAAGAAATGCGTGATTTCAAAATTTTTATATTTCACCAACGAAAAGCATTGTATTTAAATACATAATTATAGTTCTTAAATATAAATTTATGTGTTTTTAAATGCATCAAACAAAATTTGAAAAAAAGTTTCATTGAACTTTAAACAAATATATTTAGATTGTTTTTTTAAGTATTGACCGAATTGAAAATTATAATGTGAGAAAAAGATTTTAACAACTTTTCTCCAAAAGTGTGTGAAGATAAGAGACTTAAATACATTCACTAATATTTGGAAAAAAAATAATGCGTTAACTTTAATTGTGAAAAATAAAATAAATAAATAAGTATTTAAGTTTTTTAGAATATTTATTATAAAAGTTTATTTGTGCCCCAAATGACCTTACGTCTAGTGGTTAGATTACGTTTAGTGATCTAGTCTATTAATTTAAATTAATAACTAACTTATGGATAATCGACATCCAGATCAAACTGCTAATGTCTAAATTAAAATTTAAAAAATAAAGGAGTTTTCAAAAAAAAAAAAATACTATTCTTTGAAAATTTTAGTACCTTTTATTTTTCACCATTTATAAACATCACTTTCAGTTCAATTAAAAAAACAAAAACAACGTAAAAATGAAGAATTCCTACTTTTATTGTATTTGCATAAAAAGTAGTTTATTTTCATTATTTTCAATTTTTTCACACTAGTTCTCTGATATTATTTAATAGTTCCTAATTTGTACTACTATATAAATTTAATGTTTCACTAAACTATCATTCATTGAAATTTAATTTATTATTTTTCAATTTTAATAAGCTTTAGACTCTAGAATAAGACTGTTATGTTTCAAAATAAAATTAAAGACGCCTCTTTAAACTATGATATTGAGATATGCAAATATGCTATTATTTTAATGAGTAGGTATCACGCAGCTCAGCGTTTCTGAACTTCTTTCATTAGTGGAACCCTTTTTAATGTTCAATTTTTTCACAGAACCCTGGCTTAGCTTCAATACCATAGTTAGAATTCAACATTAGAAAATGGCTTGCTAGCAATAAAAATAAAAATGATTCCGAATAATATTTATTGTCATCAAAAAGTAATTTCTTAAAATATAATTAAATGTCTTTCAATAAAAATTTCATAATATTGTACTGAAATAATCGGAAGTTGAACAATAAATGGGTTCATAATCCATATCTCATTTTGATGTTACTTTGCTGTTCATTCGAAAAATACTGGTTAAAAATTACTCTCAAACCTTATTTTTATCAATTTAAAAAGTAAACTAAGCTGAATTAAAACACAAAATCAAGTTTCGTGGAACTCTTGAGTGATCAGTGTGGAACCCTGGGGTTCCGCGGAACACAATTAAAAAAAAGTATGACAAAGTTCTTCGTTTTTGCCTGCTGCACGGCAATTTTACACTAAAGAACAATGATATTTTTTTCTCTATTCTGAAACCTGGTCTCTGATACATTAAATACCTGCTTCGGATAACCATTATCCGACTCCTTCGCAGCGAACCAACAACACTTGGATATTTTACTAGTTAGAAAAAGAAAATGAGTTCGTGTTCTTTGCTACTCGTTATCATGTGTGCCAAAATTATCCTACTTATCCTTTGTGTTTGAATTCTGCCCAGAGCACTTTTTGTTGAAGCTACTTCTTAAAAATTGAAAAGAAAATTGACAACGTATTTAGATTCCAAGAAGAATCCTCTTGTGTGGTCCTCCCCCAACTTAATTGGTCTGGTTTCAACCGCTTTCGAACTAAAGAACCAACATGAATTCCAGCGACCCTTCTTCAGTGACATAAATTTTGGAGAACTAGATTGTTCAATATTAATTTGATGGTGGAAAAAAAGAGCCTTAGAAGCAATTACGGAGTAGTTTGGAGGTCAGACTTGGTTATTAAAATAGAAGTGTCTTGAAATTTTGAACTTGATTTATGCAGAGAGGTATGTGCAAATAAGATTGCTTACGTAGTTTTAGCGGCTTCAAATTTGTTGTTGAAGTTAACTACACTGTTGTTATAAACACTTCTTGGTTCAAATTAGTACTTGAGACGTTCCTCTATTTTAGAATATCCGTATTCATCTGATTGAAAGCGTTTATTGGCCGCTAACTCATCAAAACATAAGTAGCGTCTTGTTATTTGAAACAATTAACTAAAAATTACCTACCTTATTGTATTTGCCTTTGATGTTCCCCTTTTTTTCCTCTTCTTCCTTCTTTTTAATTCTCTCGTCTTAATTTTTGATTTCAAAAAGTATGTGTTTCAAATAAATAAAAAAGGAATAAATAAATAAATACTAAATTAACCATAAATAAATAAATAAATATTAAATAACATGAAAATAAATAAATAAATACTAAATAAAATAAAGATAAATAAATAAGTACCAAATAAAATAAAAATAAATAAATAAAATGAACTTTCAAATGATAATTATTAATTTCTTAACTATGGTTTTCAGCACCCCTTGGGATCTCGAAAATTTTGCGAAATTTTTTTACAATTAATAGGAATAAACAGAGTGTAATACATGAGTTTTTTCCGAAAGAAATTAATTCAAATTAACGTGCATGAAGTAGCATATAATGCCACCTATTATTTTCAATTTGTCAAGCAACATTAAAGAAATTAAGTCAAACTAGCAACATCAGCAAGTATGTAATGCTACTTATTTTCAATTTTTCAAGAAAAATTCAAAAAAAAAAAAAAAAAATCAAATTAGCGTGAAGCAACGAGTGTATAATGCCACGTATATTTTCAATTTGTCAAACAGAGTTGAAGAATTTAGTTCAAATTAGTCTGAATTAGCTAGTATGTATACCACGAAAAAAAAAGGAAAGATTTATTAGACAGCGGAGAGAAAGGGGGTGAGCGGCGAAGCTCAAATATTTCAAATTTCTTTTGTGACAATTATAGTTACTATTATCAGCATATGTTTATGCAAAACTTATTTATTGAGAAGTAATGTCTAAAATCAAAGTTTAGTCAAAATCAAGAGAGGATCAAAATCAGAGTTCAAAATTCCTTTTTCGTTATTTTTTTTTTCAAATTTATAAATTGTTTCGTTGCGTTATTATTGAAACCAGTTGCTATGAAATTGTTATCAAACCTCGTTTTAAGAACCCCTTCGATATGACACAGAAAATGCGAACTCTTTCGTTAAAGAGTGTTCGCTGTAAGCGAATTTGATTGATAAAATGTTTGTATAGCAATAAGCCCTATGTTGCTCTAGTAATGTACCTTGTGTTTTTAGAACAAAACAGGGGGAGAAGCGTCCGCGAGGGGTTGACTCACATGGGTTATTCGCCGCCTAATAATTAATGTCTGCGGTTAATGAAAGTGCAGCTCCATCAACGGAAGGGGGAGGGGGGTCTCTCATGTCCTCTTGGCGCCTGAATCGTTTGACCCATCCAACATCGATAATTCCCCGTCTATACATAATGCGAAATGATTATGGTTTGCTGATATCGATTTTTCCTGGAAAGAAATGGTGTTAAAGAGCTATGTTCCAAATACGGTGGATTTTTTTTCTCTCTTGAAAACACCTTTCTGTACGATTGTTGGTATTCTTAAGCTTGTAATGTAGTCCTCGAGGTTGAATTTTTAGAAAAAAAAAGGAGAATATTTTAACGTACTCCTTAACTTGTAATTGGACCAGAAAGTGTTCTTACTAAGCATTATTTACAGATGCACACACATACATACCTATTATTTGATCGTAAGATTAAAATTTTCGAAAGATTCGAAATTTCTCAGACCCTGTGAAAATAATTTGGGCGACTGGCCCAGCCCAAGTAAGATTCACCAAATCTCTTACAAACTTTGTATTTATGACGTTATTATCCAATGATGCTAATGCTGCTCTATTCATGCCTTCGAATTTATTGCATTTTAAGATATTTATTTACCTTTATTGGAATAAAAGTGTGTATTTTATGGAATTTTGATAGGGTTGAGTAAAAAAAAAAAAAAAAAAAGAAAGAAGAAGAAGAAAAAAAAAGTACTTCGTGAAATAAAAAATGTTTCAATGTGGGACTCATCAAAAAAGTAAAATTCTAAATATTATTGTGCTTTTTTTCTACTTTAAAAAAAAAGTGGTCCATTCCACTTCTAAAATATCGGAGGTAATTTAATAGTGAAAATATTGATTGGAATTCAAAGTTTAAAATTGAAGTAAATAAATTTAAAAATAATATAAAAGGGAGAACACTCATTATTCCAAATTCACTCGTGTATTGAATATCAATAGCTAGAATTGAAAATCTTTGAATAGAAGTGACAAATTCTAATTTAAAACAAAAATCTTTTTTTTAATGTTTGCAGTTTTATATAAAAAATATAGAATTAATAAAAATGGTCCAAACTATGGTCAACTACTTATTCACTTTTTCCTCTGTGCATAGTTTAATTTAAGACAATATATAAAACACATCAAAACCCATAGAAGCCAAAGAATAAAAAAGGCAGAGATATATTACTCTAAATACTGTCTGATAAGAGGCTGTCTACAAATACAGTCAACTCTCAAACACTTGAGGTCCCAAGGGACCGGCTAAAACGTTCGAGTTGTTGGTAGTTCGAGTTATGGGAAGTTTCGACAACAGTCTCAGGAGTTTGGGACCCGATGAAAACTTCGAGATATAGTAATATTCGAGTTATAAACTTCTCACTCCCCCCCTCAAAGCATGACATCATTTGAGGGCGAGCCCTAATCTGATTTCAAGTCGTTCCTGCCTCTCAAGTATTATTCTAAGAAACGGTGCAAATGTACTTTTATTGAAAGAAAATGTATCATTAATTCATTGGAATTTAAAATCGTATTTGTTGTTAAATTTAATTAAAACACGTATAATATTTTTCCATTGCTTATTTTTCTCTATTATTTTTTTTTAATTTTCTTTTCTTCAGAAATCTTTATTACCGTGGAAAGGAATTTCTTTTAGGTTATTACTTTGAATTTGTTATTAATTTTATCTGAGAATGCAATTTTTAGATTTTAGACTTTTCTATCGAAACTGCCAATTATGCGTAAAAATATGCTGCTGTTTTCGTCTATTAAGAAATTAGTTTCCTTCCGAGTAATATTCCAAGCTTTTTAAAATGATGTAAAATATTATTTTCCAGCAATTAGGTCGCCTTTGCATGCAATAGTGTGGGAACATTTTGACCGTATTATGTCATTTTTATCTGTTAATAATAATTAACTAACGGGCGAGAAATTTCTTAATATTCTTGAGTTATTTTTTTCTGCCAAAACTATTACGTTGGTAAGGCTCTTTTGACAAAAATTAAAGAAAGCGAAGTAATAGTAATTATATCGAAATGTATAATATATATTATGAATTTTTAAGTTTTATAAATAACAGCTTTTTGAGGCAAAGCAATGAAGCAAAAGTTGTAAAACTATCAAGTTTTTGCTTCCGTTTAATTTTTTCCCACTTCGCTTCGCTTCGATTAAAAAGGAGGGATCTCCTCCACTTTAGATTTGTTTGCATACAGTTTTATAAAAAATTTACTCTTCCAAAAAAAAAGAAAAAATAAAGAAAAGACAATCGCTGCATAAGTGAATATTTCATTTTATTTAGTCCCTAATAAAGAGGTGTTTTTCAAATTATTTTCTTTTCGTAATTTGAAGTAATCATAACTATTCAAGTTAACTTTGAGCTACAATTTCTCTGTTTTAAACTGTCCCACTCACATTTTTTAAGTTCTTTTTTCAATGAAACGAAAGAAGCACCCCTTAAACTAGGGAATAGTTATCCAAAATTAAGTATAATAATTTTTAAAAAATCATTTAAGATGAATTATTAGAGTGTTTTCTTTCTTTCTTTTTTTCTTCTTTTTGTTTGCAATGCTGCCTTCTAGAGGGACTTTGAGCTACGTCAAAAATGGGTTGCGAAATTTATTATTTTAATCAAAATAGTATCACTTTAATGCATCAAAATAAAATTACTAAATGTTTCAAAATTCCCCCTTTGTACTTCACATTCACAAACGATTGCTATGTTGTTTATAATAATCATGGAATATTACAATGTAGGAAGAGCACTTTCAAAACAACTTAAAAAGTAGCTTCCATTCAAAACAGTAAGTTTAGAATTTTAGAATGATGCAATGAGTTGTGTAAAATATTGCAAACTTTCTTTTTGTAAAATAGAGCGAGGAAAACTTATATTTAAAAATCACCAACTGTGGCCCAAGCTTGGTGAAATATCTTAAATTTTTCACCAATCCTATACGCGTAATGTTAAATGATGCATAGCAGGCAAAGTCAACATACAGGGGAAGTTTCAAGTACTGAGGTAATTTTGAGCGAAAATTGATGGAATAAACGCAAAGTTTAGAAAGAATACAACACACAAGGGCGCCCATTCGCAAAATTTTAAGGAGGAGCGCTCAGATATTTTCCCCATGGTTTTTCAGGATATTTTCCCCATAGAAACCGATTTCAGTACAGATTAGAGTTGTTAAAATTTGACATTTTGAATAACTTATTCATTAATTGCTGGAGAAGAAAGTTTTTACATTTTTGCAAAGAAAAAAGTACTTAAGCAAGGGAGTTCTAATTTCAAAGGGGGAGCTTGACCCCTTGTCTCCCCCCCCCCCTTTTGGGCGCCCTTGATACAACAAACTAAGTACATACAAAACATTGAAAAATTACTAAGCTATTACAAAATTTGTAAAAATATCAAAGTGGATGCAGCACTCGACCCTCAATGTGTATGTACGTCTTTTAAAGTCAAATATACTAAAACAATTGAAATGGTGCAACAGTAACCAGAATGGCTCTAAGCAGCCTGTATGATTGCACTGCAAAGCCACTTTCAATCCTTAAAGATGTGGTGTACGAAAAGTGGCATATAAAACAATAATTATTATTAAGTAAAATTAATTTTAAATTACACTCTGTAACTACTATTCCCACATAAGGGAGGAAACTTGCCGAAAATGTGTGTCTCTATGCCATATTCTTTACAATTATACGTACATGCGATTCCTGCACACCAGCCGTTGCCAACACACCTAGTATTTAATCAAACAAAATGGCCTTGAACAAAACTATAATTGCTCTTACCACAGCTCGTTGTTCCCTGCCATCTTCTATTTTTTGCTCTTTGTTTTAGTCGGATTCATTTTCAATTGCCTGCAGCGACACCTCGGTCAAGTTCCATTCTAAATGGCAATAAATGTAATGGGACTTCTT
Source organism: Uloborus diversus (assembly GCF_026930045.1). Taxonomy (NCBI): domain Eukaryota; kingdom Metazoa; phylum Arthropoda; class Arachnida; order Araneae; family Uloboridae; genus Uloborus; species Uloborus diversus. The sequence goes on along the minus strand of NC_072739.1, from coordinate 83,893,511 downwards.
TTACATTTGACGTATTAACACTTTGAATAGAATCGATTCTGAACATGTAATTGTAACTGTTTCCGTCTCTTCCCACTTCATACACGAAAGGTTGCTTTAGAATAATTATTTTCCGAGCAGTAAAAGAATATTTTTGTCATTATCATTTTTTTCTCATTTGTAGACTAAGAGTGGAGTATTTGACATCCGTGTAAAGCTACTATTGCATGAAAAATTACTTGCAAATAATATTAGAATTAGCTTTTATGGGATTCATGAATTAACAATTTATTTATTTATTTTCATCTTAAAACTCATTCGAATCTGTGATTTTCTCTCATCTCCGTAATATATTTTGTATGATCAAATTTATATTTCAGTTTCTAGTTTTAATTCTAAATTCTGATTTTTTCCGTGAGGACAATTTTATTTTTTAAAGTAAGGTTATCTTTTAAATTTTGTATTTTAACGCAATATTTTTTTTGTCTGTGGAAACAATACAAATCCATGAAATTTAAATAAAGTACACTCGACCCTGTTTTTGTGCGATCTTTTTTTTTTCGGTATATGAAAATTTCAATCAGATTGGGACTCAGATGACGAAATTCTTTATAAAACGAGCGATTTTTTTTTTTTTTTTTTTTTTTTTTTTTTTTGTGCAGCTCTTACCCACCGCGCAAAAACAGGTTTGAGTGTTACTCTAAAAGCACTTACTTTCACATAAAAATTTCACGAAAATTAATTTTTCTGTAATTTTCACGAAAACGAAGATATCGTTGATTTCGCGAATTTTATATGAGCAGAACCAAAAATTGATAAAATATATTTAAGTTGAAAGATTTCGCAAGGCTTAAATTTTCGCGATTATGATGGCCTCGTGAAAATCACAACATATAAAGCCTCTCGAAAATAAGTGCCTTTGATCCATTCCACGGAAAACGGTCATTTTGTCCCCCACGTGACGCTTCATATTATTTCATTAAAAATAATACTTTAAAATATAATTGAACAAATTTTTTTGCTTAACAAATTACAAACTCTTCAAACTTATGCGCGATTTGCTGAGCAAAATATTTCGTCATTACCCTTTAGAATTATTACTTTTTAATGCAATATATGAACCGTCACGTGCGGGACAAAGGGTTGACTTTTTCGCCGAATGGCCCTTTTAGAGTACTAAGAACATTTTTTGTGCAAAAATACTTGTTTTATTGATCATTCATTCAACATTAACAAATACTCAGCCTTTTGATAACATGTTAAATACTATAATATCCATACATAAACTTAAAAAAAATTATAGTCATCAGAAGCAGCAAATCTTTCTTATGAAATCTTCTTTTGTTATTTCAAAAACAAATGCTCTTTTTTTTTCTTTATCTCTATCTTTTGTATATTGGTTATGATCGCGTGACTTTCATTCCCTACACCCCCGTTGTCCATTCGAATTACGAACATTTCCTGTGAATCTTTCGTGTGTTCTCAATCTACATTTCTGAGTACTCGAAGGTCAACACTCTCCGTTCTTTGTACTTCGTTTATTGTCTGGTAAAAGCGGGCGTATTGTTAAGAAATACATTAATTTTGAATAAAATATTAATAGTGCGCGTTCAGGTGACATATTTTGCTGAGTTTAACTGTTTTTCAAAAACATCAATGTGCGTTACTTTTCAAAGGAATCTCTGGGCAGTGGTTAATTTAGTTTAATGTTATTACTTAATTAATTATTTAAATAAGTTCATTCAAAAATTCGTCCAGAATAAAGTGTAATTAATTTTGAAAATAAGGGAAACACATGAATTAATTAGTTAAAAGCCTTACTGTTCTGCATTAACATATTTAAAAGCAGTACATGTATTAATGATTAAAAAAAAATCAACACAGTGTTCTGTTTTAGTTTCTCTTTTTTTCCTGAAAAATATAGATATATATTTCATATAACACGTTTCTTCATGTTTTAATATATTTTCTGTTAATGCTTTTAAATTTAAACTATTTTTTGTGGCGTATTGACTTAAGGAGATTAAAATTTAATTTCTCTAAAAATCCTTGTACCCTTCCCTTCCCACACTCAAGCATGCACTTTTTTACTATTTTGCCTTGAAATGTGTCGTGCGCGGCATAAAATTTTGAAAAATATTCAATAATATTTTTTTATTTACCTAATATGTTCTGTGGTACGGTCATGGTATCACTTTTCTGCCATTCGATGTCAAGTTGGTGCAAAATCTCAAAAAAAATGTGATTAGTCCAAAGGTGTTCACGATTACTTGAACTGTCACGGTTTGTACGTTCAGTATTAACTCCTTATAAACTCCTATCTTAAAAGGAAAAAAAAAGGTCTCTTTAAACTCCTAAATTTTGCTAGTATCTCCTAACAAACTTCTGATTTTTTATTCCACACATCCATCCCTTTAAATTTTTTCTCCACCGCTGATCTCGAGGACTGGCTGTTTTCCACATATCATAAATGCAAAAATTAAATAATTGTATGAGATTTTTACACATTTTTTTTTGTGAAATATGTATTGAAAAAACAAACACATTTTTCGACAGGAAACTGAGGCGCATAAAAATTGATATAAACTCCTATACAAACAACTCCTTAAAATCTTACTTTTCATCTTCAAATTTGAGTTTGAACCCTGAATACATTCGGTGAGACTCTGAGGTAGAGTTTAAGGAGAAATTTTATTAACTATGCCTTCTCAGAGTGGGAGAAGAGAGAAATTTTTTCAACTTTCGCTACTTGCATTTAGTGCGAAACTAGATTACCTTTTATGCTGATTAATAACAGTAAAATATTTAACTTTTATTGATTTTTACAATATGTTAAAACTTTATCACATGTTATCAGTTTCATTTCGACTGGACAGAATACTATTTGGCTTGCGTATAGTAAAAAATTGAATGAAATTAGTGCGAAACTAAATTACTTTTTATGCTGAGTAGTAATAGTAAAATATTTAACTTTTACTTGTTTTAACAATATGTTAAAACTTTATATTATATCACTTTCATTTCAACTGAGCAGAACACCATTTGGCTTACATATGATAAAAAATCAAGTGAAATTCTTGTTTCTCAACAAATTTCGAGTGTGCTTTGGTGAAAACATAAAATATCGACCATCTAGTATCCATTTTAAGAAAAATATTGCCCTATTGGTTTTGCGATTACAAGTACAAAAAAAGAATACCCTTACGGAATACTTTCACGATTTTATCGCTTTCCTGTTATTGAAGGTATGTACTGCGCATGCCTAAGACACCTTTCTCTTTCATCATAATTTGTGTCATCGGAAATGAATCTGGCAACATCTCTTCACGATTATTCATCATTTCTTATTTCTAGAATTATTGGAAACGCATGTTTTTATGTTTGTTACTAAAATACATAGCTAGAAGTGTTAAGTGCATTGCTAGAAGTGTTCTAAAGAAAATATAGTTCTTTTTATGCTCTTGTAAAAAAAATGGAAAAACAAAAAGAAAATAAATATTTTGTCGCATTATTTCGAGTTTAGAATTTTCAGGAACAATATTAACAAAATTTAAAATATTCGGATATGTGTCACGACAGAATATATTTTTCATTCGGAATAACCTTTAGCGTATTGGAAATTATAGAGATTCTTGTCTGCGCCTGAACATAAGATGAAAATCATTCTGCTCGGATGCGGTTGTATTTTGCACTGAATATTTGAAGATATTTTGATGAGATAAAAGTCTTGCTCATATACGGAAGATGGTGTTAAAAAAAGTTCAGATACAAATTCTTTTCAATAATATCAAATTTCCTCATAATTGATACGTTTTGTAATTAGTCGCGGAATTTATTTTTTTTAAATTTACATTCATATTAATATTGTTTGCTTTTACTAATGCTAATTTAATTTTATAGAGCTAGTTTCTTCATTTAAAAGTAACAGATAATAATACTTTTATAAGAAATTTTAAAAAATAAGTGATATAAGAAATAAATAAATAACATAAAGTTTAATGCTAAACTACCTACTTTTGGAAACCAACTTCATTGGTTCTAAATGAACTTCTTATTCCTACATTCCTTTCTCATAATCTGGAGAAAATTTTACGATATTTTGCATTGATTTTGATATTTGATTCTACAAAATAACTTGCATGTTTCTAAAAATGTTACAAAATAAAGAAATCATTTTTTTTTTTTTTTTTTTTTTTTTTTTGTATGCAAGATCTGAAAAAATGAAAAGAAAATTTTGCAGTAAAAAATATTAATTTGTAGAAAACAGGACTTGATTTAATGAGTTTAAGCAATCTTTTTTATTTTTCAAACTAATGGCTTTTATAGAGAGTAAAAAAGTTTTTTGCCTGGACGAAGTCTAATTTGATTCATGAATGCAATTTGTTTTTGTTATAAATATTTCTACAAATCAGGTAATGTCGCTTTCCACTTTTTTTAACAATCTATGGGAAAATTGTAGAGTTTTTATTTTATTTTTTTTAATTATCTTTTTCATTCTTGTTAATGATGCTCTAAACACTTCTTGTTAGAGTTCATTCTTGTTAATGATGATCTTGTCTTTTAAATTTAAAACATAAGTTTTGTTTTAAATATAGTAGGAAATTTTGAACTCTGCCGTTCCAAAAAGAATGTTGCTTCAGTTCATAGCATTCGCACAGTTTGCAGAAATTCATAAAAGAAAAGAACCGCAAACGATTCTAAACAAGGGGGGTGGGGGGAAAGTAAGTAGTGTGGTAGAAAACTATTAATATACAGAAAACAGGCCTTAATCTAATGAATTTTAGCGAACTTTTTGTTTTTCAAACTAGTAACTTTTATGGGGAGAATTTTTTTTTGCCTGGACGGAGTCTTTAGTTTCATTTATAACTATGATATGCTTTCTTATAAAATATTCTTCAAACCAAACAATTATCGCTTCTCCACTTTTTTTTAGCAATTGTTTGAAAAATGCAAATTGAGTTATTTCCAAAATACTACTTTTCCTCTTGTTAATGATGTTTCAAACACATGTACGTTCTTTTAAATCTGAATACAAATAAAAATAGAAAAAACATGTAAAAAATTAAAATAAGTAAAAAGTTTTGAACTCTACCTTTTCAAGAAGAATGGCGCCTTCAGTTCATCACATTCACACGGTTTGCACAAAAGCCATAAAAGAGAAAAAGCTACATTAACCAATCCGCAGACGATCCCAAAAAAAAAAAAAAAAATTACAAGAAACTCATCGGCGAACAAAACCAACCGAAGATCACAAAACCCCAGGAAAAGCCAGGACCAGCTTTGTTTCCCAGTTACGCCTGTACAGTCAACGCTGCAGATATTAAGGCAGACCATCTGTCCATCCGTCATTAATTACAAGATCGTTAACAAAGAAGCGAAGCAGCGAAAGTGTATATGTTTTATTATTTTTCCTTTATTTTTCCCTACCCGAACTTTTTTTCCCCTTTACAAGGGGGGATTTCTCACACTTCCACGCGTTCGTATCTGCTCTAATTATTTCCTTGTGATGATCTTGGGTGATAACCTACCTGACTGCCCTTCTTCCCACCCCTGTTTTCTCCTGGTAATTTTTCTTTCCGTTTCTTGCCTTTTATTTGAAACTTCTTCAGGAATTCTTTTTTTTTTTTTTTTTTTGTTTGAGTTTTGCGATATTCGTTTGCGAGATAAGGTTTATGGAATAACTACAACGCGTGCATGTATTTTACTTCATAATTGGAAACTTGTTCCGGGCTTAGCTTTAATGAGTGGCTAAATATATTTGTTATCTGTAATGTTTATCATGCAAATGTATTTTAGAGTTGTGATCCGTGGCCTTTGTTCGATAAATATGTTTTCGTAATTTTTCATTGCGCCCTCTCCTTTCACGAGCATACCACACTACTCTCATTGTATACTGCCATCTCTTTGTATACAAATAAAAGTCTGTTTTGTAGAAGAAAAAGTTCATCATTTTAATAATGAATCTTTTTAAAAACTGAGATTCAGCGTCCCCCCTGAATAGAAACTACTGTATTACTACGACATCATTTCTGTTTATTTACATTGCTTTGATATAGCTCCTGTATAAAAACTAACTCTCACATTTACAGCTATATAAACGCAACACTTCGCCGTTTTATTATTTTATTTATTTATTTATTACTATTATTATTTTTACCATCACAATTATAGTTATTAATTTTTTTAAACTTATTTATTTATTGAAAAGAAACTTCGCCTCCGACGCTATTACGAGTCTATGTTTTGTCAAATGCATAGAGAAAATCTCACCTTGGAAAATCAATGACGTGTGCATTAAAAATGACCATCAAAATTGCACAACAAAGAAAAAGATCATTATTTTCATTCACACGGGTTTTTTTATTTATGAATAAAAGTACGTAGTTATTAAATGAATGATAAATGGAATATTGATAAATTATAGCAACTAATTTGTTTGAAAGAACCACGGTTCAAAATGTTGGTGTTATGAGTAAAATTTATTTTAAAAATAACCTTTATTTTGTAAAAATCAGAACACTTCATATTTAGCCTTACAAGACTATTTATTAAGTTCCCATAGAATTAACTATTTTTAATGGGAAAACTAATCTTTGAAATGAGTACAAAATGTATTTCACGAATTTATAGCATTTAATATATATATATATATATATATATATATATTACGACCTTTTGTTAAAGTCTAATAGTGCTTAATTGAAAAAAAAAATGCAAGATCATTTCCTGAAATTCGATGTATGCGAAGAGAATTATAGAACTTGAGACATTTGCATGAAGGTGAATTTGAGACTTCCCTACAACTTCGCGATAGCGAAATCGAGACTGTAATTTTACTTCCTGTGTGTTACTCCGTGCTAAAGAGAGAAAAGAGCGAACAAACTATGTTCACCTTCTCCGAATAGGTCTAGTATGTTTTCCAAACACTTGTTTTCCCTAAACAGGGGCTTTGAAAATTATGATTTAAAAAAAAAAAGTTTGATAGTGTTTAATCGTTAAATAAATAATTTAAAAAATAGGTATTGCAAGATCATTGTCTGAAATTCGATGCATGCGAAGTGAATTTTAGTTAGGAGACGTTTGCATGAACGTCAGTTTGAGACTTTCCTAAAACTTCAAGATAACATAATCGAGATACTGTAAATCTATTTACTCTGCATTTCTGCGTGCTAAGCGGAGAAACGAACTAATAAACTCTGTTCCCCTCCTCCGAATAGGTCAAGTATATTTCCCAAATACTTGTCTCCCCCAGACAGACAGAAGCCTTCTTAGGTGCCACATATTTTCTCCCGGAACATAAAAAAAAATAAGGAAGACGAGAGCAAAATGAAAAATAATAATAACAAAATAAATAAATAGAAATCATGCCTGAACCAACCTTCCATCTGTTGTTTGCTTTCCCCTTTTGTGACGTCACCCTATGAAAGAGTGCGAAAATGGGGCGGGATCCGGGGACATCCCCCCACTCCTGATGCCAGGTGGAGCCTAATTTGTTCTCATTAGAGAATAAAAAAAGAGGGGTCCGAATGTGCCTCTTTTTTGACAGATGGTGGGTAAGAGTGTCAAATAATGGCGAAGGCTTTGGAAGTTCTTGTACTTTTTTAGATCAAGATTTATTGATATCTCGCCTTGTATTATCGCTAATTATTTTTTATGGGGCTTCTTATATTTTTTTCTTCACTTCTGCTCTTTTGAATTTAAATCTTAATGCTGGTTTTTTTCTCTCTCCCTCTCTATTTTATAGGCCAAGTGGGGAGAAAATCATTTTTCTTCGTTTGCTATTGTCCCTTTATTCCATTTCAGATATTGTACATTAATAAGGTACTTAATTTATGTGAAAAAAAAAAGACTTCATTTTCGAATCGGAAAAAAAAAAAAACACTAATGTAGTTGCAAAGTAAGTTTCTGGGCAAGGACCCCGAGTATTGTTGATTTTTGATTAAATTTTTCTGGTGATTTCGGGAGTATACATTTTTATTAAGTCGTTTTTAGTTTAAGTAGAGTGGCTCTGTTTCGAATCTCGGACAGATGCAGGAGGAGGGGGGATCTTTCTTTTTTAAAATTTTTTTTAGAAATATTTCATACATAATAAGTTAAATACTTATCAAATAGTATGTATTTTACAATTTAGTGTATTTGATTAAAATACCTTTCAACAGTTTAAAAAAACTGATTGGCAATTTAAATCTATTTCCTTCGTTGAACCGATAAATGATTCATGTGCAATGCGTTAAAAAAAATTTCCATGATTAAAAAATTCCTACATTTATTTTCAAGAAACTTTTACAGTTTGCACGTTAAATTTATTCTTTAAAGGGATTTGTGATTACCTTCAAAAATTTGTATTTTCCTGATCCCTTAAATATTGCATTTAGGCTCCAAAAGTGAAGTACGGTTATTATGCTTTGACGAGAAAAACAGTTGAATGCTCAGGGCTAAAAAGTGATTTTCTTTAAATATGTAATTCAATTGTATCGTTTAAACAAATAAAATGAGTTAGTAACGACTAATTTATTCGTCACCTTAAGCTTTTGCTACATTAAAATTGATTCAGCTGAAAGTGTTTAACATCAAAATTTGTTTTTCCTTTTTCTTTCTTTTTCTTTTTAACTTTTAACAATTCTTCATTTTGAAACCACGTTCTATTAACTCAACTATCGTTAGAACCAGGATTTACTATTCACAAAACGTTTCCGTACATTAAATATTTACTACAAATTATGGAATACTTATACTATACCGAAAACAAAATATGTAAACAAACCCATTTATTCTGTTTTTAAGTTGTCTTTTGTGTGCTATGATGAATTTATCACGAAACATGTCTGTAAATGAACAATGATAAAGAATCAAAAATAAATCGTCACCAAAGAGGACCAGTTTATTCTGGTTACCCACGTAACGAACACAATAGCGCGAACCATTACCACAAGTCCAAATTTAAAAATAATAATAATGAAGCGGGGGTGTGTGTGGTAAGAAACGTAGACAAAGGTAAAGACGATATTCATAAGCATTAAAGTCGTTTGCATGTCTGTAAGAGAAACTGGAAATAATTGTTCCATTTTTCAGCCCTTACTGAAGAAACTCATTTGGACAATATGCGAATAATCTTTTTTTTTTTTAATATCACGTGGTTTCTTCTGAATCACGACATCCATGTGCTTAAATGGGGTACGGAAAATACTTCTTAACGAAAAGGAAACGAAAACAATTAAAATGGTACTTAACCGTCGGGACATAATATTGTGGTTTAAGTAACTTGTACCTTATGTCTAAATTCATCAATAAGTCTGTATTACATTCTAAAATTCAATTTTTACAGATATCCTGATTTTTTTTTTTTTTTTCTGTTTGTACAAATATACATATAATTTAATTTTTCTTTACTCGAGTCTGGAATCGAAATGCTTTGTGATATGTTTTCTTGTTCTTTTTTGCATAAAATTCAGGAGAACTCAAACTTAGTGTCAGAGTCAGAGTTCGAACTCCATGGCATTCTGAATCATGTGGTTGTTTTTTCGCCAAAGCTCAAGTCGCAAACATACACGGAAACCGTACAATATTTTAACGGGCTTTTATTTATTTTCTCTTGGGTCTCCGAAGGTATGGGTCAGTGTTCTGTGTTGCTAGAATAAATCCCTAAAACTTCTAAGGAATAATGCAATTTTATTAAACAATACGTATTAATTTCAAATTTTAATATGAAATAAATGACGCTCCTAGAAGATATGGGAATATATTTGCTCCATTTAGAGCCATCGTGTCAGGGGCCTATTTAGTGTTATTTTGAGGACCCAAAATGGACGTTTTGCAAAATGTATCATCTTCGGCTTGCCCAGGAGCGGCAAATAGGGGGGTCAAGAAGGGGCGGTCGCACCCCCAAATTTTTTGAGCAGAATGATAGAAAATGGGTGAATTCAATTTACGTAAGTCGGAAATCAACGTTCATTAAAGGAAATCTCGCTGGTTCTCAGCAACTATTTGATGAAACTCGACACATTCTCAGACTAGAAAAAGTGTTTTTCGTTATTTGGATGATGACTTAGAAATTCATGAAGTATTTACGGCTTTTTCAGAACATAGAAAACTGATAGAGAACCATGGTTAATTTTAACTAAAGAAGAAATTGCCTCATATAGGCTAAATATTTCACACTTGTGTGCCCAGTGTAACGATGGTATGTCCAATATGAGAGGCTCGTGAAAAGTGGTGTGGCTGCATGGTTTTCACAAGAAAATTCCTTGATATTTTACATTCACTTTTACTCTCATTTTTTAAGTGTATATTTATTTAATGAGTGTTCATCGCTTTCTTCTGCTAGAAACAAGTTTCAGCTGCTCAATACATTATAATGCTTCCATAGAAACTTCTTTAAAACGCATGTGATTATTTAATAAAAAAAAGACATATCAACCAAATACGTTTTATGGGGCTCTATAATTATGCAACCGCGGAGTGACACAAGATATAATCTTCAAGAGTTAAAACGATAAAAACATTTCTCTATAACTTCAAAGCAGTGATTTCAAACTGGAAGAATTATTGCAAAACGATTCTTTCAATGGTGAAAAAGCTCATGGCATGTATGACTTCGTTTGAATTTTTATCCAATTTCTTTGCATTGGGAAAAAGTTTTTGAAAAATGCTTTACTCTATCAAAATCTATATATCTTCAATCCGCTACTCGACTATTCAAACCACAGTTCAATCTACAATTGATCTGAGTACCATACTACCACAGTTCAATCTACAATGAAAATAGTTTTTTTTTTTTATGGATGTAAATTTCAATCCATCGTGAAATTTTTCAAAAAAAATTCTTCCTCCGAGCCAATTTTAAAGAGGCGCAAAAAAAAAAAAAAAAAAAAAAATAAATAAAAAATAAAAAAAAAAAAAAAAACTCCACATGATGATGTGAAGTCCAACATTGATTTTTGAATATTTTGTATGAAGAAATAGATTCAGTTTCGAGTGAAATCAACACAAGATTTGATGATAATTATTTTTCTTCCAGATTGGATTTTGAAAACGAAAAATAAAATGTTTCAACGTGAGTAAAATTTTTAGCATGAGGCAAGAAAAATTACAAGCAATATAGCGACAGAATTTCCACATCCAGAGACTGCAGTTTCGTCTTTGTTATGAACTCATAAGTCTGGAATAGTGAATAACAGAGCTGGAGGCAGATAATATCTCTCATTGAAGCTGAGAGCGCCGACATGACTAGATTATTCAACGATGAAAAGTTTAAGTCCCTCACAGTTTTTGAAGTAGCCTGGGTGATTTTGAAGAGCAAGATATAAAAAGTGTTTTCATCCGTAACTATGTGTTACTTCAATTATTTTTTAACTGTTACAATCAGCTCAGCTAGTAGAGAAAGATTTTTTTTATGTCTCATGAGGTTAAAGAAATATTTTCGAAGCACAAGGGGGGAAAAAAAACCTTTTCCATTTAGCTAAACTGGCAAAACAGCACGACATTGGGCACTGATAGATTAGTAACACGATTCCCTTCTCTTCCGAATTCCAAAAATCATGCATTATAGCTTTTCCAAAAAGTATAAAACCTTTAGTAGCGAGTTGTTTTGTATGATAACTTTTTAGTCAATGAATGAAGATTTTAATTGTTTCTAAACACTAATTTTAATCATACTAAACCGATTTTATTACAACTTCTTCTTTAGCTAATGTGTGTTTGGTTTCGCTTTGGGGTTATACATATTTAAGAAACTCGACCCCCCAAATGAAATGGTGAAATGCCGCCCCTGCGGCTTGCCGAATGTAAATTTTACGAAGACAAGTACATTTTAGGTTCGGAATCCCCAAATTAACAAATATATGATTTCTGTTTGATTTTTTTCCCCTGTTTGACATAAACACACATACACACTCAAAGGGAGGGGGGAGAGAAGAGGGAAAAAATAATTTTCCAAACGGAAAAATATGTATATGTAATATATTTCTTACATGTTCTGAATTTAAAGCTACATTTATGCCATGAAAATGAAACAAATTCCTTAATATTTTTTCACGTTTTGCAATAAAATAACTATACCGTGTGAATAAAAACCCAATCTGGAACTGAACTACATTTGTGTAAAACTTTTAATTGACCATTTAATCCGAAACGCTGTAATTGCAGAGTTGTAGAAATGTAATCACAAAGAGGTGGAACTTGCAATTTCCGCAAGCGATCCTACTAATTGAGGTCGATTCGAATTAAAAAACTTATAGATGATGCTCTTTGATCTGATCTATATATCGTTTTGGTATGGTGTAACAACTATTCTTTTTTGCCGATTCAAAATGGCCTCTTCCTGATAGTGGCGTTTAGAATGCAACACGTGACACCGAAAATGAAGACATTTTCATTAAATGAGAAATGTAGGTCAGTCTGAACCTTGTCTTTTACGTGAAAACATGTTTTTTTAACACATCGCTTCATGTCTTTGTTTAAGTTGTGTCATTATTGCTTTTAATTGAATTAAGTTTTGAAACTCTGTTCTTTTCTTCACACCATTGTTAGAAAAAAAAAAGACCTTTTTTTTCATTATTAATTTATTGCATTTTTACAAAAAGCAAGTACTAATTTCAGTTTGCTTCACAATTCCTTCAGGTTAACTAATGCAATTTCACTATAGTAATTTGGATAATTATTAAAAGGGGGGGGAGTGGATTAATTCTTTATTCTCCAGTGGCAGGTAAAGTCGCCGGTGGCAATGACACTTGTAGCCGTGATTGAAAGGCAAAACTAAGAGAATTCTTTAGTTGCCAGTGGTTTATAGTAACAATTTCATTTATAGCCATTTTCTGAAATAGTATCTATTTTTTTACTCAGTTTGCTAAATGTTTTTTTCTAAAAAAATAATTAAAGTTAAAAATTCTAAATACATAAATTAGTGCAAGTAATTGCTCTTAAACAAATAATTTCATAAAGGCTGCATCTTGATTTTGGTTGAAACAATTTTACAGATTATTTAGTGTCTTTTCTACAATTTAAAGTCATTAATTTATTTTTTGAGATTGCTACAGAATGGCAATTTTCTGATAATTTTCACTTTTTTTTTTTTTAGTTGCACTGTAGCCAGTGGCGAATGTTAGTTTTGCCCTTATAAAAATTATCAAATTGTTTATGATGTTGAACCATATAAGTTCTTTAATGGACATCACACACACTACAAATCTTTGATGATAAACTGTTTTGTTATTTCGTCAAGGTTATAAAACTAAACAATTGTATACATTATAAGATTCTGAAATTTTTCTAATTGCGTTACTAACCCGTATTTATTCGTTAGCATGCATCTTTTCTAGTTCTGAAAGTAAATCATTTATTGTAACCCGAACAAGTATCACAGTTTATAAGCCGTAACGATGATTAACTCTTTTATTGTGGAGCTGATATCTCTTCTTTAGTATAACGGAATATTTTATATGAAAACAAAACACAGATTATGCTGCTTACGTATACGCAATTCCTTATCCTATTTTCTAAAAACGCTTTTTAGTTTTCGTCTATACATTTGCAGACATTCAAATTGCTGAATTTTTTTTAATTTAATCAAGACCTTCAGTGCTATTTAATATTCGCCTTAGATAAGAAGCCTTGGTAAACTTCATTCAAATCACGTATATGTAGCAATCTCAATTATTTATATCCATTCAAAGTATGGTGGTTATAATGTGCCCAATCCATCAACAAGTGCATGATTTAAAGAACAGTGGTAATTCGTCTTCTTTTTCTGGTTTTTCATTGTTCATTTGAATTCCAATTGTTTAATTATATTTTAATTCAAAGAAATTATTCGTGGTTTTTCCATCGGCATCAGAGATTGAAGCTTCGCCAGGTGTATTAAGAAAGTACGAATTTTTCAACGGAAATCTAACGTTAATCTGTAGCAATATAATATAAGCTCCATGTGGGATATCTATCACTGAACTACTTCATTTTCTGACACTTCTTGTTTATTACTTTCCATAAACATTTTCAGTTGGTTCTCTCAGTTTCTATTCCTTTAGTCCAGGGTCTGCCAACAGGACGATTGTGACCAACCGGTCAATCGCTGAATGATTTTTAGTCTACAAAGTATCAAGTTACATTTGTCCTGATGTGTCCTTTTCGTCAACAATTCTGCAGTATGGATGATGGTATGATAAAAATTTGCCCACGGTCAGCCTTCAAACTGTATGATTTTTGATGCACAAAAAATTTAGACCATTTTACTATTTAGATCCTGGTGTACTCAAAACTTACTAAGTATGAAGTTATGTTGCTCCTAATGTATCAAACTCTTTTCGTCAATGATTGCTCAGTATGGATGGCGGTATATTGAAATTTAGCACACTATTGCATTAAATTGATTCTGATGCATTTAAAACTTGCTCTGGATTCTAAATTATTGAAAAGCTTAATGACTATTTAGGAGAAAAAAAGTAGCCAACCGCTATCTTTCAAAACACTTAATTTTGAAATCATGATTAAATTACAGCGAGTTCTTTCTATTAGCTCACAATCTTTTGGCGACCACCATTGAATTATATTTGCTTTAATGCATCAAACCTATTTAGCCTTCATTATAATGATCGCGTTCCTAAATCAAACACGGACGTTATTTACTTCTACAGGACGGATGGACGCGACTTTTTTTCGTCCTTTTATTGTCATCATTATTATTATTAGTCTTGCGTGCCTCCACCAAACCATGCACAGGAATGCTGGCATTGTTCACGCTGCGTTTTTGCCGTTCTTTCCCCCCTGATTTGGGCAGTACACCCCCGCTTTCTATCATATTTTGTGCTATACCATCACACTTGGGCTTGTGTTTTTTTCTTTGTTGTTTTCTCGCTGTTATTTTTCTGCATTAGATTTGACTAGTATTACAACCGAGAACGGTCACGCTAAGACGCATGTCACAAAATCCTATTGATTGCCATGAACTACATGAATTGCTATTTGCATATTTTTGCGTGTTTATGGCAGGATGACTGTTTTTGTGGTTAATTGTTCGGGTATGTCTGCGTTTTAGTTCAAGGACCAAGTAACAGCTAACTTTCGCCGAAGTATAATGTGATTGGAGTAGAGTAGACAATTAAACCCGGGCTATAAAAATTGTAGTTGACTTCCAATGAAATTTTATGGCTTGAACATTGGTTTCAGTAGTATTTAGCAAAAACATTTTATGAATCATGTTTCCTGCTAAAACATTCCACATTTTGTTACTCATTTTCGTGTCAGGTTTTGCTAAATTTATTTAATGTGGCTTGATAGGTCTCATTGATTTTCGTAAGATCTATAAATTGCCTGTGACACATCATGGTTAAAACTTGATGATTCTCAGTCGCCAGTTTCTCAATGTCAGCGTTTCAGTTGAAGGACCATAGGTCTGCTGTTGTGGTAGAAACGTCTCTACTGGTAGACAAATCAATGTGCAATTCTTCCCTTTCATGGATTGGGTGTTGAACTGCGTACCAGCAGAGTCAGTCGTTTCAACCAAACCAGCACTATTCCTCAAGTAACAACTTCCTTTTGCCCAAGTATATTTTGATTGAAGTTGACAGTTAAACCTGAGCTGTACAAATTATTGTTGACTTCAAATGAAATTTTATGATTGAACATTAGTTTTAGTAGTATTTCGCAAAAGCATTTTGTGATTCATTTTCCCCACGAAAACATTCCATATTCTGTCGCTCATTTTCGGATCACATTTTGCTAAATTTATATAAAATGGCTTGTTAGGTCTCACTGATTTTCGTATATGGTCAAGCTATATGAACAGGCAATTGCACATCATATGAACAGGCAGTGATGTGTGATTGCCTGTTACACATCATGGATGACTTTGCCGCCAATTTTTCATCTATGTCTGCATTTCAATTCAAGGTCTTGGTGCTGGATGATAGGAACATCTACACCGGTAGACGAGTCGATGCACAATCCTTATTTTTCTTAGACTGCGCAATGATCTGGCTGCCAGTGGAGTCTTTTATACCAAATCAGCACACCACTCCAATTAACAGCCAACTCTCGCCGAAGTGGATTGTGATTGGAAAGAGTAGATAGGCAATCTTTAGTGACAAAATTTGCAGATGACTTCCGACAACATTTATGTGTGAACATTGGTTTTAGTTGTTTTCCCATTTTCATTTCATGAATCACATTTTTTTGGAACAGTCCTCATTTTGCAATTCCTTTTCGTGTCGCATTTGGCTAACTTTGTATAATGTTGCTTGCTAACTTGGTAGATCTTATTGATTTTCATAAGATCTACGAACTGCTTGTTGCAATTCGGTATTGAATTGAGTGCCGTATATTGAATGCCAAATATTTCCGCTGCCGGATCTAGAAGTGCAACTTTAAGAGTTAAAACTATGCATGATTCTTCACGAAACCTGCCATGCACCAAGAAAAGAAGCAACACAAAAGAACCGCGATAATATCCTTCTTTGTTCTATTAATCGAAGCTGTTGTCAGAAAGCGCGCGCATCGAATGCACTAATTACACACGCCGTCGAACTTCGTGCCCTTTCCCTCTAAACTCATGGAATAAAAAAAATCCCTTCTCCTACTCTTCCACTCTTACCGACTGGTTTCGCCCACTCTTCAGTATGTTGTCCTTTTCTTTTCTTGACGAAACGGAACTGGCCAAACGATTATCTAGAAACACGTGATTAACACGCCTTTTCATTGCCCCCCCCCCCCTTTCAATTTCTTTGCATTTTTTTATCTGTACCCGTATCTGCTTCTTTTCTACTACTATTTTTTCATCTGCTTTTTTTTGTGTTTATTATTCCAATATCCATCGGTCAAACTCATAGATCTCCCCCCAACAGTTATTCCACCCTGCGGAGCATTTAAAACTACCAAGGCGCGCACAATTACATAATTATAACGTTCAGAACGTGTTATTTGCATTTAATCGTAGGAGACCTTGACTTTTTCCATTTTCTTTTTTTCTAGATGGCAACACAGAGAAACGGCAGACGAAAATGTGTTAAAGATTTTTCCCCCATTAATGATAAAATTGGCTTATTGAACTTTTTCTCCGAGTTTTTTTTTTTTTTTGTCTTTCTTTCTCCTCCCTATATTTTTAGTAAATTGTTCCATTCTGGGTCGGAATGTAATTGATGCGGTTTCTACAGTTTTAGGATATATAGTCACGAAATTTTGTGCTAAATACTTTTTAGTCCCTTGTAAAATTGACTTTTTTTTCTTCCCAAATTTTGACAAATCATCAGGGTATTGCAAAATGACATATGAGATATTTTATTTAAATGTAAAATTAAATACAGAGAAACTGTCAAGTTTCTAGGAATTTCAAGTGTTTCTAGGGGAACACTCGAAATTCCATGTTAAAAATCACGCTACGTTAATCTTAAACACGTTTTGATTAATTAAATGTCAAATTTTCACTTGTCGAAAAAACTGATGCTTTTTTTTAAAGCCTTTTATAATTATTTGCATTAATTAACCAAAATTTCTATTTTGAAATCCTTGGATAAATGTGTTTTACGTAAAGGTAAATAAATTGACCATGGTTGTAAGTTTCTTTTTCTTTTTTTTAAATACATATGTTTCTTAAGTAGTTGTGTACTTTCCCCTTCCTAAAGATAAAATGATTCTATTGTTGAAAAAAAAAAACTTTCTTGGCAATCTGTTGCACATTAAGAATTAAAAAATAGTTTTATTATTATTTAATTTGAAAAAGGCAATATTAGTTCGAATTTATATTTTTTCTAGTCGTTTGATTATAATTCATTTATTTTTTGCCGTTTATAATAGATCAATTAAATTTGGTTTCTCTTAAATAGACTGCGTTTTTTACTTGAAATATTCTAATAATTATAACTGATCGGTTGAAGTTAATGATATTTTAAATCATTAGAAACTTTTATTTCTTTTGAATATCGTCTGCAATTTTCCTTAAACTTGATTGATTGTTTTTCTATTCCGTTGATGAAATAATTATGCTAATTACCCCACTCCTATTTTACGGTGATTCAATTTTAGCAACAATTTCTCCTTACCAAATTAAAATAATAAACTTAATAAACTGCTGCAGAATGTATCAGTGAAAACGAAAAAGAACTATAAAGATGTTTTCTCTGACTATTCATTTTGCAAATTGATATTCATATGCTGGTTGGGCTTTAATTTATGCGGTAAACAGCGACCGAGGTTAACTTGGAAGAAGAAGCAGTATAAAAGAAGAAATGACCTCCAGATATTTAGCGATAACCTGCAATGGTTGCACCTTTATATTTATTCCAAGTGTAGCGATTCGGCTATGGGGTTAACATCAGCAGGGTTGGCAAAAACCCGGGTTTTTTTAAAAAAGCCCATGGACCCAGGGTTTTTTGGGTTTTTTAAATAAAACCCAAAAAAAACCAACTAAAGCTGGGTTTTTTAAAAGAAATGTTTTTTTTTTGTCTTTTTTTAGGGGAAAGGTGGGGTACTCATAGCATATTGTAGCATAAGTAACAAAAACAACAAAGCACAAAAATTGTCTTGATAAAAAAAGCTGGAAAATTCAGCATTTTCTGAAAAAAAGGTATAAAAGACGACAAAATTCAAGAATGGTGAAGTTTCAGATTTTTTTAGTTTCCATGATTACCAACTGTTAAGGCAAAGTTATTTCTTGAGTGATAAAATCTATTGTTTATTTGTTCGTTTTTAATTTCGACATTTTTTTTTTTTTTTGTATTTTACTTTATTGTATTTCATTTTGTTATGTAAAACTACGGTAGAACCTCAAGTAGTTTAAATCCCTTTTTACTGAATTCCAGCTTAATCAAGACATTTCTTTGAATTTTATGTTGCCTGTTTTTCTATTTCTGTGTACAGAGTAAGAAATATTAAACTTTTTTGTAAGATAATGAAAATACTGTACATCCTATTCCGTTTTCTGTCCGACCATTTGTAAAACCTGTTAATTTCTAAAAAATATACCTTGTTTATTCGAGTTTTGTGACGTGTTGGTTTGCAGAAAATAATTCGTATGAGAGCCTTTTAGCTAAAGTAGTATCCTTTGTACAATCTGCAAATATTGAGAAAATCTGACGTGACAGGACTTAGTCAAGATAATTTGAGTTCCTTATTGACCAGTTGAAGGAAAAAAGTTGAATATATTTATTTAAAATCTTTGAAGCATTTTTTAATGCCCTTAAGAGTTAAGAAATACTATTAAAGTTCAAAATTCATTTTTAATGTCCATTGCTTATTGTGAAGAAGAAATAAAAAAGAATTTTAAATTGTAAAAGTATTTAAATTAATTATTTTTAAAAAAAAAGTTCTCAGAAAATTTAAAAAACCCAAAAGTGGGCTAAATAATGGGTTTTTTTAAATGGGTTTTTTCAAAAAAACCCATTGGGTCCAACCCAATTGGGTCCAGTCCGGCCAACCCTGACCATCAGTGCTGTGGAAGAAGAATTAAACACTGTGCATCGCGCCAATAGGAGCTAAAAGCTTAAATATAGTAATACAATCACCTTTGGGTTTTCGGATCACTGATTAATTCGATCAAGTTTATTAAATAACATATTTATTGATCTAGTAACCATTGTTTTCGTTTTTTATAAATAGAAATGTAAGGGTTGGTCATTTTTCCGGTAAAATAGTATTTTTGCCTCAATAGTTGCAAAAACTTGGAAAATTGGCTATATTTTTGCATAATGCAATTGAGACTCAAAACAGAACTTTTATTACGTTTATTTTATTCATATATTAATTTTCTAATCAAAATAATTTTAAATAATTCTCTAGAAAATAAATCAAAATAAGTTGGAATTGTTTCCTCACTTATTTCTATTATACAATGTTAAAAACTAACTAGAAAACTATAACATCTAAATAAAATATGTGACACACGTATGTTATCACATCTGAAACATATTTTATTCAGATATGGTAATTTTCTTGACATAACTAAAAATTATATATTGTTGTATATTTTTTAATCGCGTCAAGAAAGCTACCACATCTGAAGCATAATTTATTCATATGTAATAGTTTTCTTGACATAATTAAAAAATATAAATTAATGTATATTTTTTTAATCATGTCAAAAAAACTCACATCTGAATAAAATATGATGTGATAGTTTTCTTGACATGATTTAAAAATCTGTATATTGTCGTATATTTTTTGGTTTTTAGTATGCATATTATTTAGTTTTTATTATATTTACTAAAAACGTCAAGAAAATGATAACATCTGAATAAAATATGTTTCAGATGTGACAACATATGTATACCACATCTAAAACATATTTTGCTTAGGTGTGATAGTTTTCTTGACATTATTGAAAAACATATGCATATGTTATTTTATATTTTTTAACCATGTCAAGAAAACTATCACATCTGAAGAAAATGTGTGACATATGTCGTCACATCTGAAACATATTTTACTCAGATGTGATAGTTTTCTTGACATGATTAAAAAATATGTAGATTGTTGTAGGGACTCCCTAGCAAATATTCTCAAAAGTTTTTGAGCATTGGTTGAGCTTCGGTCCAGCGTGCAGAAAGTATAATCTGTTTTCTACCAAGTTGAGTAAATTTTGTGTTGAACGTTTTGAAGCTTACTGTGAATAAATAATACTTAATTCAAAAAACAAATATATAAAAATTGGCAGAATTTTATCCTTTTTTTTTTCGAGAGTTGTATTTGTATGAACTTAACTGTTATTAAATTTTTTTGCTCGTTAAAAATAAATCCAAACTTGGCGACGGGGCAAGTTTACGCGTTGAACGTCGGAGCACCTTTACGATCGTTCTTACTGTGTCTTACTTAAACGTGCCCCTGACACTTTTTTCCTTCCAAACTGTCTCAAACATTTTTAATATTTTCCGGCTATTTAGTTTTGAAAATTACCGTTGAATTTTTAATTTAGTTTCACATTCGTATCTTATAGCTCACAATCATATAGTGCTTGCTATCTTCATGCCCTTACAGCTTCAAATTTATACACTATTCAATCTGTAATAAATTTGCTTTTTTTTTAGCGATTGTAATATTCAAAACACTAACAGAACCACGTTAGGTGTCAAAATAAATATGCGTAAATGTGCGAGTAACAACTGAATATACCAATTTCGTCTCCATTAACTGCTTCATAAAACCGCAATGTTTAAAATTACCTAAGTTAAAACATAAAAATCAGAAAATTCATTTAAAAAAAATCCGCTTTAATGTGCCCCGGTCTACCCTATATTTTTTAGTTTTTAGTCCATATTATTTAGCTTTTATCGCATAATTTAGGTGTTTTTAGTGTATATTTAGTGTATTTTTAGTGTATATTAGCTTTATTTGAAAAGAATTTTCATGAATCGTTAGTGCATATAATTTGGGGAACTTGACTTCACATGCCTCTCTGGCAGCCCTGTTGAAAATAATAATGTTCTGTCTGGAGCAGATAACTTCAAATTGACCTTGGTGTCGAATTACCAATGGAGGTGAATTTCATACCGAAGGCGCGCCACCGCGCGTAATGTCGGATTTGGACTTACCAACTGTCCTCCTACGTCTCTTTTTGGTCATACATTCTTTTTTCTCCAGCGATTTGTTGCCATCATAAAGAAAATTTACGGCATTCTACGGTAATGACCTCCTTGCTGTCTACTTGCTCCCCTCCCTATATTTCTTGGGAGGAGGGATGTCACGTGTCAGATGTCAAAATTCTTTTCACGCTTAACCTCGTCCTCGTGTCTTATTACTTTATTTATTCTTTTTCTTTTTTAAATGCTTTTCGTCTGAACTACTGCATACTAAAATTAGTTGTTGTTCAATTGCAGCAGTCTGTTTTCACACTGAGCATTTGGAGAGAAATGTGCTGGGCTTAGTATGGTTTGATATGTGTTAAAATAATAAAAATATATGCCAGTTGATGGTATTTTATTTTCTTCATAATTTCAGCACTTTATTTGAAGAGAAATAAAAAGAATAAAGATCACCCCATCGTTTTTTTAAAATTATTTATCTACTTATTTATTTCGTATTTCATTTATTTATTTGTTATTTATTTTTTTAACTATCTTTTTTTGCTTTTCTTTCCTATTTTGGCCGCCTCACCTCTCAAAAAATAAATGAATAAATAAATAAACAAAATAAATAGAAAAAGACGTGGAGTAGTCATATTGAGAATTTATATTTTTATTTTATATTTTCTTATATACAAGATGAAAATAACGTTAAAAAATATGAGCAGGTATTTAAATAAATTGGACGAATTGAAAATACTGTAATATGAGGAAACCAAACCTTTTTTAAGCCTTGAAAAGAGGTGTGTAGAAAATGGAAAAATGTTGAATTACACTGATTAAGAATAAACTAATACGCAGTGTGCAATATTACCAAGATGTAACACTCGCGTAAATCTTTGCTTTCTTTCAACTGTTGAATTTTTCCTATTGCTTAGTGTCAATAAAGCTACATTTAAAAAATAGGGATTTAAACTAAAAATTAAGAAAAAAAACCTAACGTGGTTGTAAAAGTAATGCACTCCTTTAATTAGAATCAGTGAATCATAATTAATAATAATTCATAGAAAAATGAAGAACTGTAATGTGGGCAGTAGAAGTAGAGGCACAGAGGCGCTCCAATGGGAAGCCATTGGGACCTCGCGAAAAAATTTACTCATTCGGTAAATTTTGTTTGAAAGTTCGGCAAATTTGGAGATATAATTACAATTTTTAAATGACCAAATGCACCTTTTCATTACATGTAGCTATGTATGCATACCCGTATTTTATCATCCGGCAAAATTTGGAGTTGAGAATTTGCCTTCTCAAAAAATTTGTGTCTGAGCGCCCCTGTAGAAGCGCTTGATTGATGTTAATCAACAAATCGTAAAGCCTAATTTTGCACTAGTCTTTGTCAAGGGTAAGAGATAACACATGAAAGAAAGAAAGAAATAAAAAAGGAAAATTGATTTCATTCTAGTCTTTTGAAAATGAAAAAACAAATTTATTAGTAATCAAATCAAAAGGATTTTAAGTATGAAAAAGTAAAACTGTTTATATTTAATTAAGAACTGTACCGCAATGAGATATTTCACAGTCGTTTTTGTTACCAGCATTATTTTGCCGCCTGAAAAACTCGTGGGATTTTTTTCTTTAAACAAAAGGGGGTGGTTTACATTTTTCTTCGTTAAAATATGCTTTTATTATGTATAAAAAATGTAATTTGTTACGCATTATTATTTGGTACTTTTTATTTTCCCTTTTTAGCACATATTCGGACGTCGTTTCAGAATTTGAAACGAGAAAATATTACTAGTAAAGAGTGCAAACCTCTGCTGCCAAAAATAACTTTTCTAAAAGCTTTATTCCCCCTTATATAGCTCTTTCGTTCCAGTGAGGAAAAAAGGTAAGAAAATAAATAAAGATCCGGAGAGAAGAAGTAGGAAAAAAAAGAAAGAAAAAAATGTGTTAGATATACGGAAGGTTTTCTCAAACCCTCTCATGTGTACTTTCGCTCGCTCTGCTTGTTGATGTTTTTTTCGTTCACCGGGTCACGTGACTAGCGGAGCGCTGTACGTAATGTTGCTCTGGAACCGTTTCGTCTCGTCGCCATTTTGAGTCACATTTTCCATCTATTAGTTGTAGACTTTTTTCTCCCTTTAAACTTCAATCACAATTACGCAATGAAATCTTGGAATCTTTTTTCGTTTGGAATACTATTTTAAAAATTACTAACTTTAAATCCAAAATAAAAAATAATCATAAATTGTAGTCCGAATTTTTTTAATTGCGTTCATCTATTTGCTTCTAAATATAATATTTTTGCTTCTAAAAATCATAATTTACTTCTAGATACCATATAGCTGCTAAAACAACGTGTCTTAAAGATGTTTTTTCCCCTCGTTTTAAGATTCTTTTCGTTCTTGTGTCACGGTTTTACTATAAACATCAACTTAAACTTAGAACTTTTATTGTTGACATAGTTTGTGATGAATCTCATGGTAGAGCAGCAATTTAATTAGCAATATTGTTGTGATCATAAACAGCAAGATCAGAGCCGTCATTTAAAAATTTTCCTGGGGGAGAGACAAAGGGTACAAACTTAAAGAATATTATCGAAAAACAGGTAAAACCATCTTGATTTTTTTTTTTTCAAAGTGCGGGTGGGGGGGGGGGGCGGTTGCCTCCTGCTGGCCCTCCTAAATGATGAGCATATCAAGATCTGTAAGTTTTTTCTCTCCCTTAAGCACGCATTACAAAAATTGGGCCAAAAATGGCCGCTTTTATTTGTCTGATGCTCTTCCTTTGTGAAGAAAGGTGTGGTGTAGCTTTCTGTGACGTTTGTTACGTCACTGATCCAGAGCAGAGAGCCAGAGAGCATCAGCTGTGGCTTTGTCAGCAGCTAGTGTATTGATGGAAAGTCGAGTTTTGCGGTTAAATTTCGCAGGGCATATTCATTTGTTTACAAATTGTTGATTCTTCATCAACAATCCAAATTAAATTCAATGTTAATGTTGCGAATTACTAAATTAAAGCATTTTCATTAATAATTGCTCATAATTTTTATGTTATGTGTACATTAACAAAGTGTTTTTCTTTTTTCGTTGAAATGGACTCGAAGAGCAACATTATACTTTCACTTTTATGTGCATATCACTTTTTTACTATTTTTTTCATATGTGATGTCGTAATTCTCTGAACGCACTTCAGCATGACTTGTTTGAAAAATTACCTTTCCAGCCGTTGGATTAGGCATTGAGACATTAGGCATAATTTGCAGTATTCTTCCCTGAAAGTTAATGAATAAGAATTTAGTGTTAGACAGTGACGAAAATTTTACTAAAGTAATAAAATCCGGATAAAAATTTGATTTTCTCATAATTTTAATGCAGATGAAATATTTGCTGCATTATTTTTAAAGTATTCCGAATTTAAAAAGGTTTCATGTGTCTGAAAATAAGTCTATATTTTTTGTGAATCGTTAAAAATGATAAGCTACATAAAAATTTCATGCATCTTAAATAACTAAAAATACGTTGCATAAATATTTGACATAAGTTTTAAAAATGACACATTTGAAATAATTTGCTCATTTTAAACAGGCATTAATTAAAGAGGGTTGCATCAACGTATTTTTGCTCGTATTTTATTTTATACCAAATTCGCCGTGTGATGTAACATTAATGCCAAAAAGAAAAAGTAAGTTATTGCGATTAAATCATTGTTCTACCAGCAGCAATAAATAGACATGTTCAAGTGAAAAGTAGTTACTAATGAATTGCTAAATACAAGGCATAAAACTAATCAAACGAATGGGAAATACTAAGCGAAATTACTTACAAAATATCCTGCATTTGCAAACAAAAGGACATAAAGTAAGCTCTGAAATAATTTATTAATTATGATAAAGTAATTGGCAACAATAAAATCAGTGAAATGGAAACAGGGAAAAAGAAGGGGAAAAAAAGCATCGAGTATTCTTTGTTATGTTTTTTATTATTATCCCTAATAATCCGATTTGCTTGAGTGTGTAATAAATATGCTTTAGCTGGAGATAGAATATTGCACACTTTAATGAGATGATAGTTTTTAAGTATTAAACTTGACATTTGAGGATCGAACCCATTTTATTGTGAAGAGTTTCTGTAATTCCCCCCCCCCTCCTAGGCCCACCCTCTATAAAAAAAAAACTTATAGTATTTTTTTCAAAATTTGAAAAGATGCAATTTATTTTTTATTTTATTTTTACTTTTCTCTCTATTTTACCCGTTTACATATTTTTTTCCGCACTTATTTATTTATTTATTTATTTGGGGGAAAATACATGAAGGTATTTCCCAA
Source organism: Uloborus diversus (assembly GCF_026930045.1). Classification (NCBI taxonomy): domain Eukaryota; kingdom Metazoa; phylum Arthropoda; class Arachnida; order Araneae; family Uloboridae; genus Uloborus; species Uloborus diversus. Next base: position 83,867,730 of record NC_072739.1, on the reverse strand, counting down.
GCATAAAGTTTATTGTATGAAAATCATGGAATGTAATTTAAACTTACAGTTAAGAGTGACAAATTTCGTATCGTGTCTGTTTTTGTAATTATGTTTTTGCAAAAGCTCAGAATGGGGTTGTTTCCTTCAGTCCTAAGAAGAACTTTTCGTCACTGAAATTGATAGAATAAGCAAAAAAAGAAAAAAATCTTCTTCTTCTTCTTACTTATCTCTCTGTTCTGAATCAGATCAGATCCATGAGGTTGTTCGCCTTAATCAACTTCAAGACAGAGGCAGGTCTCTTCAGTAGATCCTCGCGTACCAAACCAACACAAAATAATAATTATAATAATAATAATGATAATAAATTAATATGATTAATAATAATAATTTTTTCTTGCTCCATGTTAAATAATAATAATAATAACATGGAGCGAGAAAAAACTTTCATTTTCCCAACGCTTCATTTTTAATTAATTTTTTGAAATGTCCGATTTTGAAAATAAGGCGTGGTCTTTATGACATCAGAAATTATGTTTTTTGGCGCATCTGTCTACCACGTTTCCACGTTATGATAATCAAGAAACGAGTTAAATATTGCGCTCTACGCTTGCTATCAACCATATTATTGCCAATACATGTGAGTAAAAAAAGCAAATTAAATGTTTTATATATATATATATATATATATATATATATATATATATATATATATATATATATATATATATATATATATATATATATATATATATATTCGGTATAGAATCTGTTTTTGCGATTGTTAATTTTGAGACTTTGTCAAAGGCTGATTTTTGGTTGCGAAGTTCAACGATTCCTATGATGTTCTAGCCTAAGACTATGTGCAATTATTACAAAGCTCTTTTTTTCAAATAAGAAAGTAAAAGACTTAATTACGAACAACGAATCTTATATTTATAACTGTAATTATATTTGATATACATTTCTATTTCTAAAAGTTATTTGAAGATTATTGTGAGTTACACAATGCTGACTGACTGATTGAATTGATTAGCTTTATTTTTGTCCTAGCAATTAAAAATCATAATACAGAACATATTGAGAATTCTGAACTCAATGACTAAAAAGCAATCCACTATTACGGACTATGATATCTATAATAATGTTGTTTTCCCTAAAATATAAATGTTATACCTTTTGAAAGAGTTTTCTTTACTCCTCTTTTTTTTTTTTTTTTTTTGGTTTTTGCTTTCTGTAAATTTCCCGTAGTCTACGTTTTCCCGTATTTTACGATTTTTAACTCAGTCCCTTTAGAAACGTAAAATTGGGGTTTCACTGTATTTATATTCTTACAAAACATTCTTTGTGTAAAATGCAGTTTTGCTGCTGTCCAACACATTGATTAACGTGCTGTTATTTTAGAGTATTGTTTCCTCTCTCCCCGAAGTCTTTTTCACGCCAGTAAGAATCGCTGTAAATAGAACCTCTCATATCAAAAGTACACACATCGAATGTAGGCGTGGGGGGGGGGGGGGGAATGCGGAAATTTGATCAAGTATACGAATGAATGTTGAATAAGCCTTGCGTTAATTTACTTTTATGGACAGGTAGATAGAATTGCACAATGACAATTTTGATAGGTTATTATGCTAATGAAGTTACAGTCACGTTTTTCGTTGCCAAGTTATTCATTTATTGATCAATGGCAGATATATGCTCAATTATCCATGACTGGAACTTTGAATTCAAAATGTAAATATAAGCTAGACTCGTTTCTAAGAGCTCTGTTGTAGTTGAAAATATGTTTTGTAAGGAAGAGAGAGAATGAGAAATAGTTGAGCATGTTTAACGTTTTACAGATATAGCATAGTATTGAATTACAATGTGGAACAATTCTTAACAAATTTTTGTTAATGTGAGTTTCTTAGCTGTTTTAGATTTAAACAGGCCTTTGGCTTCAAAACTGTAGTTTTCTTTTACCGCGATTGCTTCTCTACACGTTATGTGAACGGGATCACTTTCCGCAGGATAGTGCATATCACAGGAATGCTCTTGTGACCCTTGTACTGCTCTGATATAAACCTTTTTAAATTTAAATAAAATCTTCCTTTTCCAAAATATTATTATTATTCGTGAAAGTTTCAAATCTCTATTGTAACGGCAAAAATAATAATAATAATAAAGAACCAATAACGAATGTATAATAATTGCTTGTTCATCAGTAACACGAAAAAGTAATTTCTTTTTAGCACTGTATACGCAAAATTTCATGATTGTTGTTTACTGCAAGTAGTTGATTTAATGTCCGCGTATAATAACTTACATATTAGTAGTGTACCTCCTGCGGGCTTTTGTAAAAATTTATTTAATTAGATAAACTCATCGCTTAAAAATGCATTAAAAGTCTTATATATGCTGTATCAAACACCTAAACGTTATAAACTTCCAATTTCTTAAGTTATACCTCATATCTTTCATTATTTTCCCTTTTCCCCTTTGAATTTAGTTTATTAATGTTATGGGTTGTGTATAAACCATTAAACTGTCCATAGTCAAAGGTCTAAAACTATTTCCAACATTTCTTTTTGAGTAATTTCAGTTTAACTCTAAATTTAGACGGAAAAACATGGGTAAAAAAATCGCATTATATATCATGGTACATTTCACGCTTGCAATTATTGATCCTGATTTTAGAGCGCAATTTGAGGATGAGCCAGCCAGATAGAATAGCCAATGGCATGATAAATCTCGCTTCTGATTGGCCTTCCAAGGCTGGAAGTTTTAAAAAGAGCAAAAATAAAAACGCGAACAATGCGAGCACATTAAACAAAAAGGAAATGGAAAAATACTCAACTTGGCGAAACTAAATATTAGGCCTTTAAGCCTGCAGTAATTCGTAATCCATCTAGATGACAGCCGAGTTAGGTGACGATAGATTACGATCAGGAGCAGTCTGCCTTTGTTCACAGAACTGCACTGTGATTTAGGCACAAAATGGCGACCGAAATTACTTATGATAACAATGTAATACAATCCGTACCCGTGAGACAAAAGAGGAAAAGATTCTGGCAACAGCGAATGTAATTTGGCGAGTGATTATAAGCGTCTGAAGTTTTAAAAAATGTTGGGGGTGAATTATCGCCGCGGTTGACCCAAAAAGATAGAAAAGCTTTCAAATCTAATTCCGAATGGAATACATGTGACAAAAAGCACGAATAATGATTGAGGAATTGTTATTGTTACATGAAACCGGATGTTAGAATATTAAAATGCACGAATTGTGCAAAAAATGATTTATATATTTGTGTTTTTCTTTATCGTTTTTCATTTTTTTCTCTCTCTCTCTCCCTCTCTCTCTATCTCATTTTTTCATCCCTCGTATTAATAGGTTTGTTCTTTACAAATATAGGTTGTGTGTGCTTATTTGTTCCGGAGATTATTATTTACTGCACGAAACTTGAAGGAAATACAACAAAAAATGAAAAAAAGAAATACAGTAATACTGATTTTCTATGTTAATAGTATCCACAGATGTTTTAATAAATTTATGTTTTAACAAAGTATGACGTTGATGTATTAATGCTATCATACGGCCATGATAATTTTTCTGAATTTAGGTAGTAAAGTTTAAGTTTGTAAAATTTGGAATAAAATCTATTGCACTTGACAGAAAAAAAAAGTCAGCTGCTCAACTTGATTGATCAGACATACGAGACTCTAACACCAGTTGAAGCATAACTTCAAAAAAAAAAAAAAAAAGAAGAAGAAGAAGAAGGTTATTACAACAAAAATTCTGTATGTGCCTTGTAGTGAGATACGAAAGCAGTTCCACATTAAAATATTTGCATAATTGCACATGCGTATGTAGTTCTATAGATATAAAAATACTTTTTTCAGAAGTTGCTATTTCTTTCGTTGCATTGACATCCATGCCACGTTTGTTTGGTGCATGAGAAAAGGCAGGGGTGCCCCCCAAGAGCAATGGTGCACCTACCACCCAAAAAAACCACAAAGATTCCCCCCCCCCTCAAAAAGAAAATATCGCTCCTATAAATTTGAATGTTGCTATCTGCGTCAGCCCCCCCACCCCCCACCCCCTTGCAGAGCATACCTGGGACAGGCGTAGTCACACCTTACTGATTTATGTTTGCAATTAAACATCTTCAACACAAGTTAGGGACATTATTATTTAAACTGCTGGTATGAAAACTAGTTTTGTTTTCCGCTGTAATTTTGCGTGGTGTTGCCTCTTCTGTTCAACAACCGGAAAAATTCGTTGCTTTTCAAAAATCAGGAGCGTTTCCAAGAGGAGTTCATGGCGCAAACTGAACCATTGTAATTTTTTGGGAGGGGGGTGTGGGATTGTTATAGAGAGTTTTGGGGCTCATTTGCAGGGTCTTGTTTTTTTTTGGGGGGGGGAGGCTTCGTAGTATTTAAGGAGGTGGAACATTACCCTTTGGGGGGCACCCCTGTATAACCCCTGTAAAATAAATTGTTTTGTTTTATAACCGGACTTCTGCTAGTTTATTTTGTGATCTATATGTTAGGAAAGGTGAAAGGAAAATGACCTGGAAAACTATGTTTAAGAGCTAAGTTTGCTTTTGCAACAGCAATTCTTTTACGTATCTTCTTATTTTCGCTCTGATGGTGGTTATTTACCCTAAACTCCAGGACGTGTTTGTTAATTTCAATGCTTTGTTTTTTTACAGCATTGTTTTACGAACTATGCTATGATGTAATAGTTCTCATTTGCATTTTTGTTAAAATTGATGAATAAATTTTAAAAGGTTTTATGAACGAAGCGTTTGTGGTCAGGGAATAGGAAAGTTTTTTTCTTTACAATACTAGCGAACGTGTTTTTTATGCGTTAAAAGGTGGTTACTTTGATCATTGTGTTGTGTTGTTTGAACAAATTCCTTTAAAACGCACACACACACCAAAAGAAAGAAATATTTCCATTGTGCTCTGAAATGAAAAATAATTTGCTCTTCAAATTTGTCAAACGCAGCATTGGGGAGAAAAATACTATCACGTTGAAATAGAGAGAATGTAACTTAGCGCCATCTATCGACCATACTATCACTTAAGAGAGGAAAAAAATAGGCGTGGTCAGAACAAGATTGCGTGATTGACAAGCAGGCTGTGGCTCCCTCTGTCGGCGAGGCGCACCGTTGCTTCATTCACGGCGCAATTCCGTCCGAGAGCGAAAACAACATTCCGTCCTCGTGTGCTAGTCGCTCACGGACACACATAACAGAGCGACGGAATTTTTTCAAACTGCTCGCTATATGCAGTATCCATCTATTTATTTATTGTATGTCTCCCTGTCACCCCTTTTTGGAACTTTTGAGTGATGTGGTGGAATGATGATGAGGCTGAATTTTCTTCGCCGGCTATCGTCTGCTGCAGCGGCGGGATCTGCTTCTGGCGGAAAGGGTGAGTTGAAGTGAAGAGTTTTTAGTTCTTCTTTTTGCCCGCCCGTTTCGGTTTTTGAGTTTCTTCTTCGCAGGGGCGTGTGAACTGCTCGGATTCAGTCGGTTTAAATCGTAACCGGCGCTGTGATTGTATCGGTTTCGAGTTCTGTTTATTTTCTGCTTGTTTGAAATTTTGATAACATAACTGCAATCGGACAACAACCTGGGGGGAGGGACTTTTTTTTCTGCAATTTTAATGACAATTTCCTAACATTGTTTTATCATGCTTATTACGTTTACCAACTTGTTTTTCCCCTTTTTTTATATTTTTTTCATCAATATTTTCCCGTGCAACATCTCTAGTTTTTATCAACATGTGGAATCTATTTCAGAATTCATATCCTTACGCACTATTTCTTTTATTATTTTTCATCGCGAGTAGTTTTTATGATGAATTTTATCAATTATATTAAATAGTTACTGAATACATTTCTAACACAAAATAATTTAGCTGACTCGAAAAATCGTGGTTGCTGTTTTTTGAGTAACCGTTGTTTTAATATTGGCTATTTTTTGGTTAATACTAATTTAGTTTTTTACTTGCAGTTTAATTTTTAAGTGTGAAATTTAAACTTCCTGCTCCAAAATATTTTATTAATTCTTTCATTTTTCTGGGAACTCTCCCCCCCCCCCCCCGCCCCTCTTGTCGCCGCTCGATAAGATTTTTTTAAATTGTCTTTGTGGACTGTTTTTATGGTATGATTTTTGCTTAGGTGCAACTTGAACTTCAACTGAAGTATAAAGTTTAATCATCGCTAGCTTGATGATTTAAAATGAAATCTTCAGATTTCAACACGTTTTTCCTTGATGTCCTGTAAATTTCGTTACTTCTATATTTGTGACCGTTGAATTTGTACTTCTCCTTTAAAATATTTTCCTCCTTTATGCATGAGTTTTTTTTTTTTTTTTTTTTTTTAATTTTAGGAATTAGTTTTAAATGTTAAAAAGATGTGTTTGGTTTGACTTAGTTTTCAAACTCTGCTATTTGAGAAAATACTGATCTTATGCTTAAAAAAAAAAAAAAAAAAAAAAAAAAATCACAGTTGGGATACTAGAAAGTAGGCTCATTTAGTTCTAGACGGAACTTCTTGTTATTTATGATGTAACTTTCCAGTCGATGTTGTTAATTATTGCAATGTGTTAAAGTGTGATAGAAGAATAACTTAACATTTTTTAATATCACTAGATTGATTCTGCAGAAACTATATAGTCAAGTAGCATTAACAGAGATATGCATTGTTATTTGTTAATTGTTATTTGTTATTTTATAACGATAATTTAAATACACAACATTACAAATAACTGACGCAGCTAGAATTTTTCCTCTCGTGTGTTTGTGTAGATGGGTGGGGGGGGGGGGGAGAGAAAGTCTTGGGGGCAAACAGTGCTTACATGTGTATAAATTGCAATACTAGGATTGGTAGTGTCGCTTACAAAGAAAGGTTGGGGGATGAGAGCTATCCTCTGCGCGTTAGACATTGGACAACTGCTTTATCAAAAAAATCTTTACCTCTACTCCGGTAGCATTTAAAATTTTATTCATCATTAAGCTAGTAATAGTTAATTGCACTAGTATTTACATAGATGTAGGATAAAATATAAAGCTATAAAAATTGATCACGTCAGGAAACATGTTTGATAATTTCATGTGCAAAGCATTTTGTTGTAATAATACTAATAACTGTCTTAATGTTATCGAATGTCTTCTACAAAATGTTGCTCTGTAATCTTCCTCTTTTTTTTTTTAAATTTTAGAATGTACTACTTTAAATATTTATTCATGGTATCAGAGACGTAGAGACGTACCAGTATTTAAGAACACTTGCACTAGTTATTTATTATAACCTTGGTCAAAATTCAGGGCAAGCTGTCGACATGCTCGTCTAATTCTTAGGGCTGGAAACTCGTGTAAGTTTATGAGAAAAGTTCGCTTTTTAATTGGTATTTGCGTTTTTAAAGTCAAAATCTAATGAATTGACTCCTGAAAATATTTTTATAAGGAAATATTAGCCCTCTTAGCTGCAAACCCGAGTATACTCGTATTAAGATAGATTATAACATTGAGTGCAAGAAGTTTTACCGCCAAGAAAGTAAATATTATTCACCTTTTTCATTTTGAAGTGTTGTGTAATCTATTCGTTTCGTAAGGGAGACTATTTTACGTTTGAAATACAGAGTTAGCATAAAAGAATATCCTGGTTTTAAAAATTTATATTTCAAAACCTATTACACTTGTTTTTATTAAGTTTTTTAAAACTATTCTAGGTAAAAAACTATTAAATAAGTTAAATAACATTTTTACTACCTTTCACTTACAGCAGTTCTTAAATGCAAGGATAAGCAATTATTGTTCTTATTATCTAGGCCCATCATTTAGAGGGGTCAGGAGGGGGCAGTTGCCCCCACTGATTTTGAGAAATTTATGTATTTAACCTATAAGTGGGCATGATTTTATTATTTTTCGATGTAATTTGCATTGAGAACATACATTTTGCTCTCCTCCCCCCCCCCCCAGAAAATTTTTAAATGATGGACCAGTTATTTTAAAAAACTGAGAAAAAATTCATCAAATATGTATTTATAAAAAATTTTAAAATATCCAGCTCCCCTTTTGAGTGGGAGACGCAACAAGTGAATAACGTAAGCACGCCAACAGGAACAGATATATAAAACCATTTGGGGAGGGAGGATCATTCTCCCCCCCCCCTTCCCCGCGTCAAGAACGAACCTACGGTTTTGTGTACGAAAAATTTCTGAAACTACTTGGGGGTCAATCAAAGGAACCGAACCAGTCAGGAATTATTCACCTAATTGGGAATAAACGTTGCAAATTAATTTCATTATCAATGATACGAAGTAGTTGTTCAAATAATTAAAGAATTGAAAAGATACTGTAATCGTTTACATTTTAGGCATAAAGTGTTTTGATCACAATGTGGACGGATACTGTTATCGATGTTGGGGGTTTTCTATGACTCCTATGTATCCGTCACTGCGGTTTCTAACCTCCCAAGACAAAATACGTGGTTCCAGTTATGGTTTCCGCATCCTAAATATATCGTTCAAGATGCTAACATCTTTTTCTTTTTAAGTCAGATTTTTTATATTTTCGTAATTTATGTCGCAAATCGGTAAAAAATAGGACCGCCAAAGTTTTCTACGAACCTGTGCCGGACCAGCGGTTGAGACTATCTGATCTAAAGGACCATGTCCTTTGTTCCTGAGCAAAAACAAATATGTTCTGCTTAATAGACTTTAAGACAAGTCATCTTTCATGCGGTGACACATTCCAATTTCAATTTTAGTTCTCTGGTAGGCATCGAATAATCAAACAAGCCGAAGGTAATTCGATCTTAGTAACGCGTAGTTAAATCAAGTAATGGGCTGTGTTTTTTTAGCCTAGTGTTCGCTGAAAGCAAAGGTAACATGAAATAATCACCCCAATTAAAGTTGATTATACCTGCTCTGGAAAAAGAGCGACTTCGGCAGAACCGGATTAAGAAAAGATTTATAGGACCATGTTTTTGGCTGTTTTTTCGCTGCACAGAATTTCATCAGTTTGATTAGGATGCGCGCTTTATGTTCACTTTGTAGCTGAAAATATGTTTACTTTAATTTGAATTACTGTTGCAAGAAGCAGTTGATCCCAGCTGTTTTGATTGGATACTTCACTCTTTTATTGTAAGGTCCAAGGTGGACTTCACCATGTTTTTGATTGTTTTTTCGCTGTACAGAATTTCATCAGTTTGAATAGGATGCACGACTTTGTTTACTTTATTGCTAAAAATTTAATTTGTTTGCTTTAATTTAAAATACTCTGTTGCAAGAAGCAGTTGATCCCAGGTGCTTTCTGATTACATGCTCTTTGTTTGCAATGTCTAAAGTGGACTTGTCTCTGTTAGTGGAGACTACATCCTGGAGACAACGTTAGGAGAGTCGATCTAAAGATTGTAGCTTGTGTAACTGGGGACTGAAAATGTCAGGCGCTAAATAAGTAATGGAAAGCTACTGCGTATGACCCCCCCCCCCCCCTCACCCGTGAATAAATAAATAGTGTGTGAAGGATAATAAGGCGAACATCACTCCCGAGTCGATAACTCTCATCTGATTTGACGCAAGAAATTATAATGGTTGTCCTAGAAGCTGCTGCTATTCAGCATAATTTAGAAAAAATTATTAATGAAAGATAACCCAGGTTTTCGTTGACGTAAAACGGAAGTTAAAGCTCAAATTCTAGGTTGCAATCAAAGAATATTTAATAAAGTGGTATATCGTTCGCACAGATTTGTGTTCACAGATAATTACTCTTTTTTCCATAAAAATATTTCCTTCGCAAGATTTAGGCAAAAACTTTTAATAAAATGATGTCCTTTTGCAAGGCATGCAATTATTTGCATCAGTTCGTTAAAATGATGAAGGAAATACTTTTATATTTCAAAGAGATGAATAAAACCAAAATGTTAATTAAAATGAACCTTAAAACAATTATCTCTTGGTGCTAGGTCCTTTGGAACTTTTAAAGTGAGCACGTGCCTCATACCTATCGAAGTCAATCTAATGATAATGCATATGACTGAAAGAACGAAAATTATAGGGTTTTAGCCTTCCACAGACACAGTTAAGAAAAACATTGAGGAGAACTAGTTTAAAGGAAAAGATTAATTACTAAACCCAACAAATATTTAATTAAAAGCATAATTAATTAAATTGGTTGAAAGTTTCCATTCATTTGTTTGTACGAAGAATAAGTAAAAAGGAAACCTTCCATTCGAAAAGAAGTTGTTTTTTTCAAATGCATTTAAATAAATCTCTAATGATTTTTTGTGCAAAAAGTAATGAATACCGATTATTATCTAATCACTTGTAACTGACTGTTTTCGCAACTGTTTGGTTTAATACAGATTGCCTAAATGCATTCTGGAGGGAAAAAATGAATGCATCTATTGTGATGTTTACGGTTCAGCAGCATTCTAATTTGCTTGTTTATAAGCAACTCTGCTTTTTTTTTTTTTTTTAAACGCCCAGACAGATTTGCATATGATTTAGCTGTCAGTGATGCTATCAAAGATATTTGTACCTCATATCGTTTTCGTTTTTTTTCCCCCAACGCCTTTCAGCAGGGTCTTGCAACGAACCGCCTAATCCTGAAAACCTAATGGCTGTGAGCCTATGTTTTATTTCGGAAAGCACTGAAAGGTGTTTTTACAAAAAAAACTTTATTAGGCGTTTTAAAAAAAAAAACAGGAAAAATCAATAATTTAATAATAAAAATTTTATTGGCATTTGTTTACAAAAATATTAAAATGAAAAAAAATAACTATTGCACAAGTAAATAAATTATTGGACAAAATCACAGAATTTTATGAAAATAATTGAAAAAACAGTACCACATAAAAATAAAATGTGAAAACTAACATGTGGCAAATGTAAACACACTCCAGTGTTGCCAATCCTCAAAGACAACATTAATGATTGTGGATTTTAAAATTATGACATCAACGTAAAAAATATTTAATTGTTATTATTTTTTAAAACCAAGAAAACCTTTTTGAACGAAGCGAGGTGCATTTATCAATTCTTTGTATGGTGTATGAGATTCATAAAATCTAAATCTGATAGTAATTCCGATTATATTGTTAAAATAAATCTTTTTTTTAAAATAAGATAAATTCGTCAATGGAAATACTCGTATATTTTTTGTGGTGTCACCACACTTCTGTCTATGCAAATCTAGTTTGAATTATTCAGTTTTAATATTCGTGCTAAGTATGCAGAATTTTCTTTCATTGAAAGCTTTGTTCAGACAAATCATTATTGCACAAGTCAACTGCATTTTTGCAGTGCAAATTTTAAGCCTGGTTGTTTGCATTGTTTGCATGTGTTTGTTTATGTGTTAGTGATGGGCATAATCGAGAACTTATGACGATCGAGATCTCGGAAATCGAATACTTCTCATAATCGAGTGATTGACAATCGAGATCTTTCGAAACCGAGAACTCGAGCTTTTGATAATCGAGATCTTTTGAAATCGAGAACTCGAGAGAATAGCAATCGAGATCTCGAGAGATTGACTTCTCGAATAATTTGAATGGAGAACTCGAGATGTGATGATTGAGAATTCAAGTTGTGAAAATGGAGAACTCGAGGTACGACAATCGAGAACTTGAGTTGTGATAATCGAGTTCTCGAATAATTGTGATTAATCGAGTGATTCGATTATGAGAACTCGATTATACCCATCACCAGTGTGTGTGAAAGAAATAGTTTTTTTTTTAGCTTTTTTTCCCTTCTTTCTTTCATGTTCTTTGTCTTTCTTTCTTTCTTTTTTTTTTTGTGAGTGTACAAATTTAGTTTCTTGCCAATATGAGGTTTTGAATTTCACAGCTGTGTTCCGTATGCGCATTCGGATTTACTTCCTTTTATTCATAATCCCCTTCTTAAATGTTACCACGTCGGACGAATCTAGCCTCTGTACTGCTCAAGAGTACCGGAAATGGAGCCAGAAGCGAAAACATCTTCTCGTTGTCTTCTAGGCTGAATACCCTCTTGGGACGACAAACCGCATAATTTCGGCATAAATCACTTCTTAATCTGCTACTGCCTCGCGTAATAACTCCGGCACAATTTATGATAGGTATTTATATATACATCTATATTCCTGTATTTATTTCAAAATTTATTCGGCCAGGCAGCATTTTAATCGACGGGCCAATATTTTACGAGCCAATAAACTCGGTAAGTATCATTAAAGAAGTTCGTTCCGGCACTTTCCTCGGTAAAATACACCCTCAATCGGTTAGGGACACCCACTCCACCCTTCTCTACCTCCTTATTCCTCGGAGCAATTAGAAAGGCAGTCGCTTTACTGGAACTTGGAATTCCAAAGAAGGACCGTAGGATGTTTGTCACGTCGGTTACCTGCAATTGTGTTCCATCAAGCGTAAGAATGGATAGTCGGGTTTGTCCGCTATAACTTCTGAGTGTGGTGTGAAAAACAGACAGATCCGGTTGGACCTTTTCGATTTTGGAAAGTTGTACTTCTTTTGGCGCGAACGAGCTAAAATTTTCAACATGAAACGGAAGTGTCATAAATTGGTGACAATCCGGTGAAAGTTCGATAGGAATAAAACAACACTCATGGCTACAGACGGGAATCGAACCTGCGCCTCTCTGCTTACAAAGCAAGTTGGCGAAACCACACGGCCCCTATACCAACAAAAACGAAAACCCCCATGATGGAAAACAAAACGAACGGCTGTTGCCCCCCAAACGCAAAATTCTAAAACCAACTTCAGACTTAGTTCTCGAAACTCCACCAACTATAGAGTGATGTCACATTGCTGTAGCCAATGAGAGAAGATGCCTGTTGCAGGATTTAGTCAGTTGTGTTTTTTAATTTGAAATTCGTTCGGGCACGTACTTTCAGCGAAAAATCCGATGTCTGAAAGTTTATTTACTGTTCTTTTTAAAAGATATATAGGGTAAAAAAAGGGAATATAGAAAATATAAGACATTTTTGAAAAATATAGGAAATATAGGACAATTTTGATGCTTTTTTTGAAAATATAGGAAATATAGGATATATAGGACTACTTCGACCCCTGCAATCGGGACCTCCGTGGAAGAAGCTTCGTTTTCTACGCCAAGGTCGTGGGTTCGATTCCCGCCGGTGCCGTGGGTGTTTGAGTTAGTATGAATTAGTATTTTAGTAAACGCAAAGAATTAGTCTGCATTAATGAACTACACTTTTGCCCCGCTACAAATTAAAAATTAGAATACACATACACATGCATAGATATATAATGTGACAGCAGATATCTTCAATTAGGGTAGACAGGTTTTTAAAAAGCAAGGAACAACATGTAATACTCTGACATTATTTTTGGGTATAAAGTTTAAAAGGAAAAAGGCAATAATTTAATTAAATAGTGTTTTCTTAAAGTATCAAAAAATCTTGATCTATTTTAAACATTATTCCTTACAAACATTTAATCAAAGAATTAGCAATGTGGCATAGAAATAATGTTTCTTTTTTTTTTTTGGGAAAGGGGGGGGGGGGACTTTCAATTCACTCTCGCTAAATGTGTACACACCAACACAAATTTTAAAATGACTTGGATACTCTTGGGCGCCAGTTTTTAAGTGCAACATGTTGAATCAATCCTACGCAGGCCGCATTTAACAAAATTCGCCGAGTGGTATTTTCTCTTTATTCCCCGATCAATTCTTCTGGTCCGAAGGCAGCTGTAAGTTCTGTTAAGTTATTCCAAGATGTTTCCAAATGGAGCACTGTAAAGCTATACAAAAATTGCAGGAGGGGTGGAAGACTTCATGAAATATTTCAAAGTTCAAAATCGATGTCCCCTTTCATGAAAAGGAAAGGATGGATGTCCCAACTTGTTGAACAGTTAAGGTCAGAGATGCCCCCAATTAAGCAACAGTTAAGGTAGATGCACCCAGATGGGAGGTTACGGGAGCGGGAGGTGACCCCCAGTAACCTCCTTCCACAATGTCCTTATTCGGCAAATTTTGTCTGACAATCCGGCAAAATTATCATAATTCAGCACATTTTGTCTGAAAACTCGGCAAACTTATCATAACTCGGAAAATGTTAGGTGATTCGGCAAAATTTGAAGCTTCATTCTGCAAATTGAGGATTCCCGCTCTCTCAAAAATTTTAAGTTCTGGGCAAACCTGAGTTAAGGATGGTTGTCACTACCCACTGAAGTGATCGATTGCTTATTCATTAATGATGTTTACTTGCGTGCGTTCAAAACTTGTAAATTTTCATATAAAACCTTCCGTTATGGATCAGAAACATTTTTAAATTAAAAAAAAAAACATTTCTGAAATTCATAAACAGTCCAACGCCAAAACAATTATCTAAGATTTTCATAAGCACCGCCTGAAGAGTAAAAATCTCATAATAATATCCAAAAAAAGAACTTGATTGCGAAAAAAGTAATCTGTTCATAATAGCTTCGAAGTTTTGCTTTTGAAACTTAAAATTGAGCTGAATTTATTTCCTTTAAAAGGGAAGAAAAACTTCTGAAATTGACGACCCCTCTTTTGTTTCAATTGCGCAATATTTTTCCGCCTCAGGACTCAACCTCAGCATTAAGAAGATAGCAATTGCTCTCAAAAATGCCGAATACTTTTAAGTGGAAAGATAAGATACATTTATTAATCTCTCAAAATGAAACCGGATTTTATCTATTAAGTCAAAAGCTTGTGTTGTTTGCAGCTTTAAGAGTAATTTAGCCGGAGTGGAGGCAATTTTTAGAGTTCATAAGGAATTTTCTACGGAGATTAATAGCTTTCGGCTTAAAACACTTTTTTTTTCCTTAAATTAAGGCATATTTATCTGAATAAATTATCAGTTTAGTTTCAGTTGACCAACTCATTACCAAAGCATAAAACTTTATATAAATAAGGCAGTCAATTTTTATTTTAGATTTAATCTTTATGTGTACATTCATACAGGCATAAGAATCCAATGCACGCAAAAAATCTAAAATGCACATTAAAATCAAGTTTTTCATTAAAAAAAAAGCGTAAAATCTTATTTTACACTAGAAACTGTACGGTATTCAGGTATACTTTTTAAAAATAAAATTAATGCTATAGACTTTTTCTGAAAGGATAAATATATTTGTTAAAATAATTTTATTGGTAATTCCTGATAGCCTATCATCATTCTAAAAACAATGCAGTATCCAAATGAAAATTATTTTCAAAAAAAAAAAAAACTGGCAGAACTTAAGACAGGTGAAATTCGAGTACAACAATCAGACTATGTTGCTGGTGCTATTTTATGTTTGCAAAAAGGGGGAAAATGGACGAAAGCTGAATTTTTTTAAAAACTAAAAGTCCGAAAAACGCAAAAAAAGTGTAAAATTCAGACAAGAGTTTGAAAAATCTCATCCCTGCTTTTAAACGTAAATACAAGAATGTAAATTGCATTTTCTCACCACAAAAAATTGCCATTTATTTCGGCAAATCACCGAAGTTTGTGACATGGATTAGGACATAGTCTGTAAAAAGATGCGCAGTAAATTCAGGCATTGGAAATTCAAAACATATGCCAACATAAATATGATTTTTTAAGAGAAAAAGAAAAGAAAAAAAAAAGAAAAGAGCAATTTCCTTGGATAAAAGAGAGAAATGATGAACGATTTTGTGAATGCCTTAGTCGTATCTTTTAAACGTCTGTTCCTCCCTCTTCTGAGATGTGTTTTAAATCAGTCACACATCATTAAATGGCTCTAAGCCGAATATTTTGCGATATCATCATTAAAAGACGTCCTTTTTGTTATGTCACACTGACTGGTTCATCGACCGAATTTAAACGATGCATTAGATTTAAACATTTGGAAGCAAAAAGAAAAAAAAAAAGTAGGGGGAGGGGGGTGAAAATATATATTTAAAAAGCACCCAAAGAAATTCGAATTAAACTAAACAAATCTGTTTTTTACGTATGGAAGCATGATTCACCGGAAAAGAAACTTGCAAAACATTTTAAGGGTCAGGAAAAACAATATTATACGGATCGAAATCAAACAAATCTTGGGCATTTTGAAACCGAAAATGGGGAAAATAAAGACATTTAAAAGATCAAAGTGGTTTTATGGCCTGGGGGGAAAAAACAACATTTTAAGAATAAACGTAACAAAACCAGAATATTTTAAGGACCCAACTTTTTTCAACAGAAAATTTTGCATAGTTGAAACCATTAATTTTTACGTTGGAATAAAATTAACATAATTATTGTTTAGATTAAAATAGTTAATATTTATATGTTCCCAAGTCTAATTTGACCCATAATTTGGCTATACAATCCCTTAACAATTCAAATATGAACTTTCCCCAGTTTATGTAATTCTTCAATGCAATCGTTATTTGTTACTGCTAATTTGTTTTTTGCAGAATTTGAATTTTCTTCAACTTATGGGGCTCTACGGTAAATTTACCAAATGTTACTAGCTGACACTTGATTTGTCTTCTCATTTTTGGCACCAAACCTATGTAATGTACATCTTTCATGTGTATTGTCCTGGAAATAAAATATGGAAAAAGGTTGTGGATTATTAGAGGTAAAATCTTCTCCGTTGAGAATAGCTATATAGTACCCCAATGTGTGTTACCATAAATCAAATCGTTGGTATATTTTTGTGTTCAGTGCATTTTCTAATTGGAATTTTCTAATATTCTTTTTGCAATCTTTTCTTTTTGTAAAATTTTGGGATCATCGAATGTTAGTTCCTTATGACGTCAAAACGTAGTTTGTTGTATTAAGTGGAATTATAATGGCGAAATCGCATCGCTTAACACAATTTCGTGTGGAGTGGTTGAACCAGGAGGACATTAATTGTACAACTTT